>NC_041749.1:5191376-5517484 GCF_004115215.2 Ornithorhynchus anatinus
AAGATCACGAGAGCAATAACGTTTTGTGAAGAAAAATGGGGGTGCGTTATTTCAAGGAATTAGGAAACTCACGTCTACTTAATTTGCGATGCTGCTATCTGAAGTCTTTAATTTTGAAAGGCGAATTGAGCTCTTGTGAAAGAAAGCTAAACCTGAGTAGCGTGTTGTATTTAGCGACGGTGTTTCTCCCACTTAATATAAAGCATTAATCCTTGAGCGTGCAACTTAGCGCGGTAGGAATATTGCCAAATTCCTCTTCATTGAAATTACGGCTCCACAGAAATATTGCTGAAACATTTGCACTCTATATAGCATGATACAAACGAAAGGTTATGTATATACTATATACAAACATAATATATGTGAGCATATATACTTAGAAGGACCTTTGAAATAAAATGCAAAATAATTTACCTTATAGTTAATATATATCGCCATCTATGGGGATGGATTTGATACTGCGCCAGAGCATATTCCATTTTAGGACCGAATCTACTCAGAAGACACAATATCTGTGGAAGAACAATTAGACACTTTCAGAAAAAAAAAAAAAAAAAAACACACCCCATCAGTCTCCCGAGTCATACGTTTAGATGTATGAATTTCCTCTCCCGAGCCATACGTTTACATGTATGAATTTCCTCCAGTCAGACACCTTGCTCTGGAACTTAGAAACAGGTTTTAAAATGACTGAATGTTGGCAGTTTGCAACATATGTGTGTGTGTATATGTGTGTGTGTATACACACACACACACATATATTTAAACATATATACACACACACACACATATAGATATGTATTTAAACCTATATATATTAAAAAAACTATATAAAACGTGTGTGTGTGTGTACACACATATGTATATATGGTTTTTGACTACAAACTGGTTGTGAGCCAGAATGCATCTAACAACCATCTCCCCCGATTAGACCGTGCGCCCGTCAAAGGGCAGGGACTGTCTCTATCTGTTACCGATTTGGCCATTCCAAGCGCTTAGTACAGTGCTCTGCACATAGTAAGCGCTCAATAAATACTATTGAATGAATGGATGAATACCAACTCTGCCTTGTATTGTGCCCTCCCAAGCATTTAGTTCAGTCCTCTGCACACGGAGAGCGCTCAATAAATAAGATTGATCGATCGATTGATTTTATAAAGACACAGTCCCTGGAGGTTTAAGTTATTAATCTTAGTCTTCCGGTTGGCTTCATTAAGCACTGGGAAGAGTTGGCAAGATGGCAGAGGTCTATAAACTCAGACTGCCCTTCCCCTTGAAGAGATCTAATTCCTCTTCAAGTGAATCCTAACTTATATTTACATCTAAGAGTAGAGCCCGGGCTTGGGAGGCAGAGGACCTGGGTTCTAATGCCGGCTCTGCCGCCTGTCTGCTGTGTGACCTTGGTCAAGTCACTTAGCTTCTCAGAGCCTCAGTTACCTCATCTGTAAAATGGGGATTAAGACTGTGAGCCCCACGAGGGACAACCCAATTACCTCGAATCTCCCCCAGCGCTTAGAACAGTGCGGGGCACATAGTAAGCGCTTAACAAATACCATCATTAGCAATAGACGGAAGAAATGTCATTAACCGAGGAAGAGTGTTTAAAAAAAACAAAAACTGTGGAAGTTTTGAGGTCTGAAAAAGTGGGAAACACAGAGACGAGATTGCCGATAACTGTACATTGCATTGTTTTTCTTGTGTATGTTACAGCCTCACCTAAGTGGGTCTAATACCTGTATGTTTGCCTGCAGCCAGAAGACTTGGATCCATTCCAAGAGGCATTGGAGGAGCGAAGGTATCCGGGTGAAGTTACTATACCAAGTCCCAAGCCCAAATATCCTCAGTGCAAAGAGAGCAAAAAGGATTTAATAACGTAAGCATAATGTGAGGTGAAATTATTTTTCTCTTTTAAACCTTTTCTTTTGTTTCTTTCTTTTTTTCTTTTTTTGGCTATCGAAGTAAAAATCCGATCTGTATATGCCTTGCCATATCAGCATGCGGCCTCTGCAGCGTATAAATGTTTCAAATTGCTAGTTCAGTTAAGTGATAAGCTAATGTGTACTTGCTTGTTCTTAACGATGCCGTAGTGGATCGAACCACCATTTTCATTTAAACCTGTTCATTTTGCAGCTTTTCTTTAGGATGCTTAAGTCCCCTTGCAGACATTGCAGCTAAACTGGAAACAATGAAACTTTTAAAAGTTTTTTTTTTTTAAAACATACTTACTATTTTGGCTGTTTTTGTTTTTGTTTGGTGGCAGATGTCCAACACCAGGGTGTGATGGGAGTGGTCATGTGACTGGTAATTACGCCTCACATAGAAGGTGTGACTTCATTTTTTTCATGGTGGATTCTGTCTTTTCAATTTATTGTTTTCAGCTTACCTCAACAATGCTGTCAAAGTACAAATGTTGAACTCTGTGTGAACCCTCTAAGTGCTATATGTTGACTTCTAAGAGCATGCTAATTTTTTGTGTTGTACACCGTCTTTTATTTTCCAAGAGAGCGCTCCGACTGCCGAGTCGTTCTAAACATTTAAGAATCGACCCAAAAGGACAGAAATATTTTGTCTCAGTTTCATGAAAAACACAACAAAAGCAAAAGACCATCTGAAACATTCTGTCAAGTTGACGTCGGATAGTTCAGAGGGTTAACGATTGCACCTCAATATACAGCACTTGACCCATCGCTTTTCTGCATTAAAACTTTTAATTTTTATCTTTTATGTTGTGTTTGTTTGGGAGGTTGAAACGTATAAGAGGGTTGACTTACGTGGATATCCTGACCTGTCTTACAGTCTGTCTGGCTGCCCCCTGGCTGATAAAAGCATTCGAAGTATGTTGGCCACGACCTCCCAAGAACTCAAGTAAGATATAAAGAAAATCATTCTCTTTTCCTAACTAGTCACTCACCAGCGCTGTAAAGTCTCATGCTAAAAGGAGGAACATAAATGATAGAAGAAGCAGTCCCCGCACAGGATTAGTGCTTTTATCTGGGCGCTCACGCCAATTCCCTCTCGGTTTGAGTCGCTCATCGATTCTCCACATTCCGACCCGTTCTCCCTTCTGTATTTTTCTCGAAGTTCTCGGGATTCCTTCGTACCGTGCCGGTGCTCAGCCATAAGGGATGTCTTTTCAGTAAATAATTCATGAAAACTTGGTACGGCTACGCTTGGCCAAATACAATTCCAGGCTGGGGGCTCAGGCGGGGAGCACACTGTATGGGCTCCAAGGGTTTCCATATGTCATTCCCAAATAAGGCTACGCATAGGAGTTCGTGAAACAACGCACGGCCATTCGAGAGCAGCATAGAAGTAGCTCACTACTCATTTACCTTTTCCGTCCACGTAAACTCTTCAGAGCTCTCGTCCCGCCTCGGGGCAGATAATCGCAGACAAGCACAGCCCGAGAATCTAGGGCGAGGCCACCTCCCTCAACTCGTGACTCTTGGTTTGTCCCCACCAAACCTGACAAAGACACAGTGGGTGAAATGAGAAAGCTGACCTTTACTCCGCTTAACTAATACAGAGTAGTGTTGATCCCAAACAATTTTAAATGTCGCCATAACCGATCGTCAAGTAGGAAGCCACCCACTTTGATTCCTTAAGGTCCACTTCTGCAGAAGAAGGCGCCGAATATGGCAGGCGAGCAGTCGATCGATAGCATTGATTGAACGCCTCCTATGTGCCGAGCTCTGTACTGGGCACCTGGGAGACCGTCGCTGAAATGTAGAGCCTCCACATGGAAGGGCCGGAGGGGTGCGTAATGTAGGTTCTGTTGCTCTTGATCTGAACAGCTAGTGGAGAACAGCGGTGTGTCGAGGGAAATGTTTCCAAGAACAGTTTATTTTTACCGAACACCCTTGCCCTGCGAATAAGTAGGCCATGTTGTGATTTTCACTTGCTCGGACCAGTGCCAAGGGTCGCTAATTTTTCATCCGCATTTGTTCCCCTTTCTTTCCCCATCCCACCTCCCTGCATCCCTTAGGCCAGGGTTTTCCAGGAGTCTGGGGCCTTGTTTCACGTCCATGTCATTTTTTGCAGGATCCCTGTTCAAGGCGCTAATGCCATAGAGCACCTGCTAATGTTCAGTGACTTCCTGAATTAGCACTTCCGTCTCGAGACTTTGGAGTTATCTGCATGGAATTTTACCATCTGGAGGGTGCCCACTGACTTAACTGCTTTAAAGTTGGTAGCGGGATCAAAAATCAGTGCCTGTGGAAGAAGTAGCTTATTAGGGTTTCAAAATGGACAGTCTTAGGATTGAACGTGTTTCAAGTCAGCTTTTCATGGCATGAGACCATATTTTCCTTCACAGTCAAGTATGTGATTGGCTGACCTTGGAACTCGGCCAAGGCATTGGGACTCGGCGACATTCTTTTGAATTTCTTTATGAGGAATACTTGGCAGTGCTTTTGGCTTTATTTCTCCACCCACGTGCAGTCCGGCTATAAACAACAAAGTTCCCAAGCACAACTTGTATCTAACGCGGCTCCTAACCGCTTAGCGTCCCCGAAGGATTCAGGGATATTTCCTCTCGGGTTGGTTTTCCCATGTGTTTTTGACATCTTTGGAAGTTCGTTTGGAGTTTTTTGTTGACCTGAGATTCAAGCCAACAGAAAAAACTCACGGGTCGGTTCCATGTTCCATGAATTCCCCTTTTCCGGCCGTGATAGCCTCCCTCATCTTCTGTCTTGGAGGCCAGGTACAGTCGTCGTCTTCCACGCCTTCTCGCCATCATCATCTTTCAGGGTAGGCACTTTGATGTTTTTGCATACCTCTGCTCCTACTCCTTCCTGTAGGTCAGGCCCGCTTAAGCCCCCGTCTTGAAAATCCAAACCCTCGGCCCTTCCAGAGGGTCGAAGGCCTTCTAAAGGCTTCATCCCATCCCCACGACACCGATGCACTGGCCACCCCCAAGATTTGAATCATTCACTCTGTAGTTAATCTTCGTTGCGGCATTTAACCACATCGGTGAATTTTTCCAACTGTCCACTTCTGGCCCTGGATCTCTGGCTAAGGCAGTCGGGGTGGGACCGTGGGAATGGGGTAAATAGCATTTTTCAGTCACGCAGAGCAAGTGGCTACCATCTAATTCCAAATTCCTTCGGGGTACCTGGGTTTCAATAGAGCTAAGTAATAATGGTAACTGTGATGTTTAAGACTGTTTCTATATAGGACCATTCATCATTTCTCCACTTCCTCATCCGAGTCAGAAAGTTCTATGTCCTGACTTTTCCCATTTCAAAATGACTTAGAGGCTAAAATGATGGCTGAGTCAGAGTACGAGGGCCCAGAATGATCCACACTTCTGTGACCCCCCTCTCCCCCTTCCCCATCTCCCCCGCCAGCTGCCTTGTATCGTCATAAAGATATTCCACCCTCTGACCGTGTCTTGAACGGATCAGGGAATACCCGATGCTGCCCCTCACCCAATTAAAGGAGGCTGTTTTAGCGGACGAGGTGTCGTGAAGACTACTGCACCTTCCGCCGTGTGATGTTTTGCCTCTGCTTTTTAATTTTCACCTAAAAGGCCCTGTGAAATCTGGGCCCGAGTACACTCAGAAAACTGACATCTGTCTTCTTCTGCATCATGACATTTTCCCGGGGCCTTCTTGTTGCTGTTTCAAATTTCAATTTTGGTTGGCTGGTGCCTGGACTGTCTTAGCAGAGGGGGAAAAAACCCATCATTCTTCCTGGTGACTTTCCGGGCAGATCTTTGGACTATCAGCCTCATTGAAATCTTTTTTCTCTTTGCTCAGTTCTGAGCACAAGCAGTGTCAGACAATCTTACCTTTTTTTTTTTTCATTGAGCAGTTGTTTGTGTTGATTTGTGAATAATATGTAATATGAAAATAGCAATGTATTAAAATGGAACCTGTAAATGAATATTTCAAATTCTAAACCTGCTGCTTTCTGATATCACTTGGATGTTTCCGATAAGGCTTCGTGATTAAAACAATGAAACAGGAGGATTTTTTTTTTTTTAAATCATTGCACTTTAAAATTTGTAAACTAGACAACTACAGATTGTCATGGCTCTGTATCCTGCAGATCCTTTCAAGTTGATGCTTTGAGGTAGACTAGCAACTGCTTTTTGTTATAACTAAAATATACCTACCTCACAGGGGTGTTGTGAGGATTATGTTTGTAAACTTAAGACCCCCAAATAAATAATAAAACCTATACAAGTAAAAAAATACCTATTGTTTATGAGAACTGTGACTAAAGCCATATAAATTCTTCTTAAGGATAGCATCTTTCCCTTACATTTTCAATTGCCTAGCACCACCTACAAGTAGCAACTTGAAATAATTTGCAAATTAGGGAAACCGGTTATTTGCACGCCTGCCATTTTTAACTGGCCGTGTCCTAGCCAAAAAGGAAAATCATACTTGCTGGGAAAGTAAAGGAAGTAATTTTGCGATTTTTAAGTCTCACCATCAAAACCTTTTGAATTTGATTTAATCAACAACTGTAGAAAAGACTGAAGTTTCCAGCCTTTTGGGGGAGAGATTTTTTCCTTCTTTTTTTAATAATAAAACCGGGTATACCATATGATCTTTTTCGTGCTAAAAGGCTAATCCTGGAAGATAAACCTAAAATTAACGGTAGAGGAGAAGAAGGACAGACCATTGACAAGAATGAATTCTCCAATCCCCAAACCTAATAATAATAATAATATTAATAGTATTTGCTAAGTGCTTACTTTGTGCCAGGCCCTGTACTAAACACTGGGGTGGATGCAAGCAAATCTAGTTGGACACGGTCCCTGTCCCATGTGGGGCTCACCCAATTCCCATTTTACAGATGAGGTAACTGAGGCCCAGAGAAGTGAAGTGACTTGCCCGAGGTCACACAGCAGGCAAGGCCAAGACCTCTGACTCCCAGGCCTGTGCTCTATCCACTAAGCCGTGCTAAACCAACTGAACCAGATATCAGGCTGAGGACAAAGCCTGAAATTTTGATATTGACAGTTTCAAGTGGCTTTGGCTCTGGAACTTGGGCAGTGATTCACATTGCTGCAGAAAAATCTTTCCCCTCAAAAAGTCAGTCAGTGGCATTTCTCGAGCGCTTTTCATGCCCAGAGCATTGTACTGAGAGAGTACATTTGAGAGAGTACAGAACAATAGAGTAGGCAGACATGATTCCCTCCTTCAAATTCTGAAGCTTTTTCTCCACAGAATTGAGATTGGATCCTCACAGTGGTATTACCCAGAACGAGGACCCGAAATTAGCCAACCCTCATTTAGAGCACTACAAGGAAGGTGAGGGATTAAAAATTATAGACAAGACTCAGTGGATAGCCTGTGAAGACAGTTAATGATGCCTAAACCAGAATTCCCAAAATGATCAAAGTCAGGACTTAATCCTACAAATGGGAAAGAAGAGCTGAGGAATCAAGTGGATTTTAAAGCTACTGAGGGGTCAAGACTGATTGCCTGATTACCAGAAACCTGTTACTGCGGGTTCAACTTCATGGCTACCTAAAGACTTTGCTTGGGGAAGTGGCAGGAAAATGGTGCACACTCAAAACAACCCCACATTTTCTGACCCTGGTTTTCTTTTTACTTCAGGAACTAATTAAACAGAGAGAAATGCAGCAAGGAGTACTAAAAATGTATCTTTCTCTCCAAGTTCTCCCCGAGGAGAAGTTGGCCACGACCTACAAGGGGTAGTGATTTCCTAGTCCTGGCAGAGGAGCCAGACTCCTTCCAGAATGTTTCAATCTCTTTTGCCCAAAGGATTGGGTTTTACCTCTGCTCCTTTTCCAATTCAGCTCCTGACAGGTGTGTGATAAAGGGTTTTCAACCTCACTGTTCTGGCTGCGACCTACCTGTCTTGACAAATAATGATTGTCCTATTTGTTAAGCACTTTTTATGTGCCGGGCACTGTACTAAGCGCTGGGGTGGATATGAGCAAATTGGGTTGGACACACTCCCTGTCCCTCATGGGGCTCACAGTCTTAATGCCCATTTTACAGATGAGGTAACTCAGGCTCCGAGAAGTTGATTGACTTGCCCAAGGCTACACGGGACACGGAGCCAGCATTGGATTTTGGGTTTGGGCAAATCCCATCACTTCTCTGTTCTTCAGCTTCCTCATCTGTAAAATGAGAATTAATATTTAAATTGATATCCCTCCTTTAGACTGTGAACCTCCGCGGGACATAGATTGTGTCCCAGCTTATGATGGACAGGGAATTTGTCTATTATAGCAGCAGTGATAATAATAATAATAATAATTGTTGGTATTTGTTAAGCACTTACTATGTGCCAAGCACTGTTCTAAGCACTGGGGTAGATACGGAGTAATCAGGTTGTCCCACGTGAGGCTCACAGTCTTCATCCCCATTTTATAGATGAGGTAACTGAGACACCGAAAAGTTAAGTGACTTGCCCAAAGTCACACAGCTGACAGGTGGTGGAGTTGAGATTAGAACCCATGACCCCTAACTCCCAAGACCTTGCTCTTTCCACTGAGCCAAGCTGCTTCTTCATAGTGGATAAAGCACTGACCTGGGAGTCAAAAGGTCATGGTTTCTAATCCCAGCTCTGCCACTTGTCTGCTTTTTGGCCTTGGGCAAGTCACTTAACTTCTCAGTACCTCAGTTACCTCATCTGTAAAATGGGGATTAAGACTGTCAGCCCTCTGTGGGACAGGGATTACATCCAACGCAATCTGCTTGTATCCACCCCAGCACTTAGTACAGTGCCTGACACATAGTAAGCGCTTAACAAATACTAGTATTATTATTATTCATTGTTATATTGTACTCTTCCAGGCACTTAGTATAGTGTTCTGCACCCAGTAAGCACTCAATAAATACATTTGAATGAATGAATGAATGAATGAATGAATGAATGAATGAATGAATCTACACCAGCAGAAAGTATAGTGGTTCACACTTACTAAGCATCTTACAAAAAAAATTATTATAATCATCATTATCATTATTACTGGTGCTTAGAGAGCCAGGAAAATAGCAATGTAGCCTAGTGGAAAGGGTCTGAGAGTTAGAGGGTCTGGGTTCTAATTCCTATTCTGCTCATTTCGTGCTGTGTGACCTCGGGTAAGTCCCTTAACTTCTTTGTGCCTCAGTTTCCTCAGCTGTAAAATGTGGATTCCATGCCTGTTCCCCCTCCTACTTTGACTGTGAGTTCCTTGTGGGAGAAGGACTGTGTCCAAGCTGATTAACTTGCATCTACTCCAGAACTTACAATGGTGCTTGACACATGGTAAGCACATAGCAAATACCATAGTAATAAGAAGAAGCATATTCATTTTGAAGTCGACGTAGACATATGTAGAATAGAAATAGCATAGATCAAAGCTTCATCATTTTCTTTTGTTTCTGAGGCACCTCTGATACAGTTGGATTGAAGAGCAGCCGGGTGGTCAGGGAATGGAGAATCAAAGCTAAATTCCCAATGACTCATTTAGAAAGATTCTGGCCCTTGAGATTGGGAATTTTCCCAGGTGGAAATTCTCATGCACGCACAATGGCTCCACAATTGGTTCTTAGCACCATGCACCAGACTCAAAAGATCCATCGAGTGTTTTTACATTCGAGACCCAAATATAACCTACAGAGGAGGTACAGAAAATTTCAAAATATATGCAATCTTTATCTTTTGGGGATATTCAACCATTCATTTTTAGTTTCAAGAATATTTTTCTTTCTCTCAACTTATATTGGTACTTCTGAGTACTAGGGTCATAATTAGAATTAGGATTCAAAAATGAAATAATATCATCCTTCTCCCCAGCTAAACCTAGAATAAAATGAAACTAGAAAACATTAACATAAATTAAACCACATCTGTTAAATGAACAGCTAGTTTTTCATATTAATCTTTTCAGGATGCAACGTCAGAGCATATATTCTCCTAATCACCATTTTTTAAAGAAATTGCAATATGTGACGGGGCCAGAATGTTTAGAAAATTTCTCTGAAATAAGAATGTTTAGAAAATCTATCTCAAACCAGGTGGTTAGCTATTTACAAACCTCATCTTTAAGTTTTGAGACAAGTTTATAACATTAAGTAGTCCTCAGTTTACATTACAGCATATTGATATTGTGAATCATTTTATACAAACATTAAAAAATCGTCATTTCTGGCTCATAGCGTATCTCCATTTCCTTTCCTGAATCAACATAACCTGCTTATTGGTAGTTTTTGAAGGAAGAAACTATCGGAACAATTTCAGGAAACTCACAGTTCTGTTGTTTTTGTTCGTTTTTGTTTTTTGTGGTATTTGTTATGTTATGTGTATATTTGTGCTTGCTTTTTTCAGACACTGTACTGAGCAGTGGAGTAGATATAAGCTAAGCAGTTTCGACACAGTCAGTGTCTCACGTGTAGCTTGCAGTCTTAATCCCTACTTTATAGATGAGGAACTGAGGCCCAGAGAAGTTAAGCGACTTGCCTAAGATCATAGAGTTGACAAATGGAAGGTTCAGAACTAGAACCCAGACCTCCTGACTCCCAGATCTGTGCTCTATCCACTAGGCCATGCAGCTTCTGTTCAACAAGGGCCATCATTGATGAAGGGAGATTTTCATTCTCAGAACCTGGAGAATCTGAAAATGAGGAAAGAAGTAGAAACATCTCAGTGAATCCTGTATCTGAGAGTATAGATAATCAAAATAACTCTGAAGGCTCATTTAGTTAATCAATGTAGTCTTCCTGCATTCACGAGGTTAGGACCAGATGGCAAGCCAAATGCAAAGCAGCATAGGCAATGGAATGACCATGGGCCTGTGTGTTAGAGGATCTGGGTTCTAATCCCTGATCTGCCCTTTGTCTAACTTGTGACCTTGGAAAAATCAATCAACTTCTCTGTGCCTCCATTTCCTTATCTGTAAAATGGGGATTAAATCCTCCCCCCAGTTTAGACTGTGAGCTCCACGTGGGACAGGGACTGTGTCCAACCTGATGTATTTGTACTTACCTCAGTACTTAGAAGAGTGCTTGACAGTACATGCTTAACAAACACCATTAAAAAAGAAAAAAGCAGCATTTAAACAAGCACTTTGCAACACTCTCAGTTCTCTCACAATCTGTGTGTTCACTGTGCATTTTTAATAGAATGCTACTCCGTAACTAGGGAACCTTCTTCTAACTAACCCTGATGGAGGGTGGGGAGAAAAAGTGGTGTGAATGCATACACAACTGGTCAAATCTCGAGCACTGATTTTTCTTCAAAACAGAGTCTATCGAGAACGTAACCTCCCACCTAAACCCTCTCCACTTTCGAAATAGGATAACCAAGAGTCCTTCGTTTTCATAATCTACTTTAAAATCTTCATCTTTGATATCTTAAAAAAGAAACTTAAAATCATCAATTTTAATCATAAGCCAGCTATAATTCAAGGGGAGATGTCCACCATCGTCGCCTTTCACCTGCTCTTTTGACCCCATCCCTTCTCACCGAAACTGCCCTCTTCCTTCTTCTTGCCATGAGAGCCATGTTCAACTGCTCATATTGCAATGACTCCTTCCCCACTGCTTTCAAGCATGCCCACCTCTCCCCTATCCTAAAAGCAACCCTCCTTTGACCCCCATGGCTCCCTGAAGCAATCGCTCCATCTCCCTCCTACCACTCCTCTCCAAACTGCCGGAGCGAGTTGTTTCCACTTTCTCCTTGACCCCTTGCAATCTGACTTTCCCCCCTTTTACCCCATGGAGATGACTGTGTCTGAAGTCACCTATGATCTCCTTCTTTCCAAATCCAATGGCTGCTATTCCATCCTATGTCTTTTCCTCAATCTCTCTGTCTTCGACACTGTAGACCACCCCTTTCTCCTGGAAATATTATCTAAACTTGCCTTCGCTGCCACTGTCCTCACTTGATTCTCATCTTTAACCTTCTGACCACTTTTTTTCAGTGTCTTTCACAGGTTCCTCTTCTGTCTCCCACCTACTAACAGTGGGGGCTCCTCGAGGTTCAGTTCTGGATCCCCTTCTATTACTCCCACTCGCTTGGGGAACTCATTCACTCACAGGGCTTCAACAACCATCTCTACATGGAAGATTCCCAAATCTACCTCTCTAGCCCCATCCTCTCTCCTCCTCTGCCATCTCATATTTCTTCCTGGATCCAAGCCATCTCTCCCTAGATGTCTCACTGACACCTCAAACCTAACATGTCCAAAGCAGAACAACTCTTCTTCCCACCCAAATCCTGCCCTTTGTCACTGTAGGCAGCACCACCCACACCGCTATCTCAGAAGTCCATAACCTTGGCATGATCCTTGACTCGTCTCCCTCATTCAACCTGTCACCAAATCCCGTCGGTTCTATCCTCACAGCATCTCTAGAATCCACCCTTTCTTCTCCATCCAAACTGCTACCATATAATCCAAGCCTATTATATTTGGATTCATTCATTCATTCAATAGTATTTATTGAGCTCTTACTATGTGCAGAGCAC
This sequence comes from Ornithorhynchus anatinus, assembly GCF_004115215.2. NCBI lineage: Eukaryota > Metazoa > Chordata > Mammalia > Monotremata > Ornithorhynchidae > Ornithorhynchus > Ornithorhynchus anatinus. Next base: position 5,203,815 of record NC_041749.1, read on the forward strand.
TGAACTAAGCACTTGAAATGTACAATTTGGCAACAGATAGAGACAATCCCTGCCCAGTGACGGGCTCACAGTCTAATGGCGGGCTCACGGTCAAATCCTATCCCACCTTGACTAATGCATGTCTCCTGTCTCTCCCCTCTCCAGCCCATAATTCACTCTGCTGCCCAGATCATTTTTCTGAAAAACGGTTTAGTTCCTGCCTCCCCACACCTCAAAACCTTCCAATAGTTGTCTCTACACCTTCGCATCAAGCAGAAATTCTTAAACATCAGTGTTGAGCCAATTAATGTTCTCTCCTTCTTATGTTACCTTGTTAATCTCCTACAACAACTGGACCGACGTGCTTTATTCCTGTAATGCTGACCTACACTCTTAGATCGCATCTATCTTGCCACAGATCCTGGCCCAGGTTCTCTCTCAGGCCTAGAACTTCCTTCTCCTTCATATCCACAGCTCTTTCGATCTTCAAAACCTTCCTAAAATCACATCTCTTCGAAGCAGCATAGCCCAGTGGAAAGAACATGGGCCTGGAAGTCAGAGAACCTGGGCTCTAATCCCTGCTTTGCCATTTGTCTGCTCCGTGACCAAGGGCAAGTCAGTTAACTTCTCTGGGCCTCAGTTTCCTCATCTGTAAAATGGGGATTGAGACTACGAGCCCCATGTGGGACATGAACGGTATCCAACCTGATTAATTTGGAACCCCGGAACTTAGAACAATGCCCAGCACAGAGTAAGCACTTAATAAATACCAGAAAAATGAGTCATTCCCTCACTAATGCTATTATTTCTCCAACCACCTTGCTCTCCGCATTTTTTATGCACTTGGCTGTGAACACCTTGAGCACTTTGATATTCATTCATTCAATCAATCATATTTATTGAGCACATAATGGTGCAGAGCATCGTACTAAGCGCTTGGGTGAGTACATTACAACACTAAACGGTCACACTGCCTGCCCACAATGAACTTACAATCTAGAGGAGGGGAGACATACATCAATACAAATGAATAAAACACTATTATAGATCTGTACATAAGTGATGTGGGGCTGGGAGGTGGGTAGAACAAACACAGTGTCAGGGTAAAGCAGAAGGGAGTGGGAGACGAGGGAAAGTGAGGCTCAGTCTGGGAAGGCCTCTTGGAGGAGATGTGCCTTCAATAAGGCTTTGAAGGGGGGATAGGCATTGTCTGTTGGATTTGAGGAGGGAGGGCGTTCCAGGCCAGAGGAAGGACCTGGGCTAGTGGTGAGACAGGCGAGATGGAGGCCCAGTGAGAAGGTTAGTGGCATCAGGGGAACCAAGTGTGTGGGCTGGGTTGTACAAGGAGAGAGGCGAGGTGAGATAGGAAGGGCCGAGGTGGTGGACTCCTTTAAAGTCAATGGTGAGGAGTTTTTGTTTGATGTGGAGGTGGATGGGCAATCACTGGAGTGTTTTGAGGGGCAGGGTGAGAAGCAGCGTGACTTAGTGGAAAGAGAACAGGCTTGAGAATCAGAGGACATGGGTTCTAATCGTAATTCCATCACTTGTCAGCTGTTTGACTTTGGGCAAGTCACTCAACTACTCTGTGCTTCAGTTACCTCATCTGTAAAATGGGGATTAAGATTGTGAGCCCCATGTAGGGCAACCAGATTACCTCGTCTCTACTCCAGTGCTTAAAATAATGCTTGGCACATAGCGAGTGTTTAACAAATCTCATCATCATTATTATTATAAAATAATAACATTATAATAATTATAATAATAAAATTATACATCCTGAACATCTTTGTAGAAAAATGCTTTGGGCAGCAGAGTGAAGTACGGACCGGAGTGGGGAGAGACAGGAGGCTGGGAGCTCAGCAAGGAGGCTGATGCAGTCATCCGGGCAGGATAGGATGAGTAATTGTATTAACTTGGTAGCAGTTTGGATGAAGAGGAAAGGGTGGATTTTAGCGATGTTGTGAAGGATGACCCCACAGGATTTAGTTACGGAACAAATATGTGTGTTGAATGACAGAGAAGAGTCATGGATAAAGCCAAGGTTACAGGCTGGTGAGACAGGAGGGATAGTGGTGCTGTCTACAGTGATGGGAAAGTCCTTGGGAGGATGGGGTTTGGATGGGAAGATAAGGAGTTCTGTTTTGGACAGGCGAAGTTTGAGGTGACAGAAAGCCCTCCAAATAAAGATGTCTTGAAGGCAGGAGGAGATGCAATCCTGGAGAGAGGGACAGAGATCAGGGCTAGAGATGGAGAGTTGGTATCAACCTCATAGAGATGGTAGTTGAAGCCACGGAAGCAAATAGGTTCTCCCAGGGAGTGGGTGTAGATGGAGAATAGTTGGGGATCCAGAACTGAACATTGAGGGACCCCTCAGTTAGCGGCTGTGAGGCAGAGGAGAAGCCCACGAAGGAAACTTAGAATGAATGGCCAGAGATAAGAGGGTAGCCGGGAGGGGACCGAATCAGTGAAGCCAAGGTTAGGTAATGTTTCCAGGAGAAAGAGGTGGTCCACGGTGTTGAAGGTAGCTGAGAGGCCAAGGAGGATTAAGATGGAGTAGAAGCTGTTGGATTTGGCTAGAAGGAGATCATCGGTGACCTATGAGATGGCGGTTTGTGCGGAGGGAAGGGGACGGAAGCCAGATAGGAGAGGGTCAAAGAGAGAATTGGAGGAGAGGAATTTGAGACAGCAGGTGTAGACGGCTCGCTCAAGAAGTTGGGAGAAGAATGGTAGGAGAGTGACGGGGCAATAACTGGAGGGAGCCTTGGGGTCAAGGGAGAGTTTTTTTAGGTTAGGGGAGACTTTGGCCTGTTTGAAAGCAGTGGGGAAGAAGCCACTGGAGAGTGAATGGTTTAAGATGTCTGATACTCACCCCAGTCCCACAGTGGGGCTGTATACAGATTCTTAAACTCTGATATTTCTTCTATCAGTGATCTATGTTAACGTCTGGTCTCCCGTTGCAGAATGTAAGCTCTTTGCGGGCAGGGATCACACTCACCGACTCTCCTGTGCTATACTCTCCAAGAGTCTAGTACGGTGCTCTCTACACAGTGAGTGCTCAGTAAAGACCTTTGATTGATTAAGTGCCCGAGAAGCCAACATCCCAGGGAAATTTTAGGGAGACACGTTTTTATCAATAAATATGTCATGAAGGTTTTATCAATTAATATGACTCCTCAATATTTAAAAACCATGCTTGAGTCTATAGAATTTGAAGATGAAAATTGTGAAAATGATTTCCTTTCTTTGTGTCACAGGCATTTGAAGCCATGGATGAAATTTTAGAATTTTTCTGTCATTGATCCATACGTATTTGGCCTAAAAACATTAATATCCATGATTAATAAGGAGCACAGTTGGTAAACCATGTAAATCCAATAAATTAACCAAATGTGGGATCTCTCTTCTTCATGGTTGGAATTCATGATGGGGAGAGATCACAAGTTCGGCAAACTGTGTATAAAATTCAGAATTCACATTCAGGATTTGATTGATCAAAGTCTCTTTAAAAATAAAAAAAATGTGAAATCATAGAAATTTGCACAATTCTGAAAAATTGTATCTTTAAACCCAGTATTAAGAAAACCACTCCTCTGTCTACCCGCTGTGTCTTAGTTATTTACCTCAAATTTTCTAAAATAAGAGTAGTTCAGAGAAAATATGTTTTAAAATGTTCTTTCCTTAGTCGTGTATGGATGATAGAGGGGAACTATTAAATTCTGCAATTTTTAAAGATCCTGTCTCTGAATTAGGATTCCTAATATCCACTCATTTCCTTTCACAATTATTTTAAACATCTTTTAAGTATTCATCCTCTTCAAATAGCACATCTAATTAAATCTAGTTTCTCCTTAACTGCTGGGAATTCAGGATCCGCTCTTCATCTCGCTCTCTGCTCCTGAGGGCTGGCCTTGCCTGTAATGGGACTCCAGGCTTCTGTTAGATCCCGGGAGCACAGGCTAGCTGACACACAGGCTCTTGGTGATCCGAACATCTGATCGTTAAGGGATGGGTTAGACCCAATTTAAACTGTAAATTTGAGGTTTCAATCTAGCGACCCTTAAATGAAATTATAGTACTTGGAGCCCAAAAGAGGGAGATTGAAAGAGAAGAGCATGTTTCCTTTTGGAAATTTTTGACCAGATTAGTTGAATCGTTGTTTTTTTTAATCACCTTCTCAAGCCAGAATCATCTAGGTAGTTTGGAGGACACGTTGGAGGATACATCCCCTCCGTGCTAATAACCGTGAGTCCCACATGGGACAAAGACTGTGTCTCACCTATCTCGGATCGACTCCAGAGCTTAGTACAGCGTTTGGCTTAGTGGATAGAGGATGGGCCCGAGAGTCAGAAGGAACTGGGTTCTAAACCCAGCTCCACCACATGTCTGCTCTGTGACCTTGGTCAAGGCACTTAACTTCTCTGAGTTCAGTTACCTCATCTATACCGTGAGGATTAAGAGTGTGAGCCCCATGTGGGACAGGGACTGTGTCCAACCTAAATAACTTGTATCTACCCTAGCGCTTAGATCAGTGCTTGGCTCATCGTAAGCACTTCACAAGTTCCATAACTATTATTATTGTCCTTATTTCACGCTTAACAAATACCACTGATATTTTTATCATCCTCACTATCATCATCATCATCATCATTATTGTTGTTACTATTAAGACGATGGGTTCTTTGTCCACCTTCTGTACGAGGTGAGAATTTTGGAGAAATTAAATTCATTTTATGTGGTGGAGGGAATATGAAGAACAGCTAAGGCTACGGAGATTTTTTGTTTCATTTCTGTCGATAGATTGAGGAAGCGGCAGTAATAGTCATGGTATTTATTAATCACTTACTGTGTTCAGAACACTTGTACTAAGATCTGAGGTGATGATGATGCTGGTATATGTTAAGCACTTACTATGTGCCAAGCACTATTCTAAGCCCTGGGATAGATACAAGGTAATCAGGTTGTCCCACGTGGGGCTCACAGTTTCAATCCCCATTTTCCAGATGAGGGAACTGAGGCACAGAGAAGTGAAGTGACTTGGCCAAAGTCACACAGCTAAGTGGAGGAGCTGGAATTAGAGCCCAAGACCTGGGACTCCCAACTCTGGCTCTTTCCACTAAGCCCTGCTGCTCTCACAGCTCTCTCAACTATGGCCTTTCGTGAGGAAAGATTCTTATCTCAGCCCCTTCCATCATTTCTTTGTGTGTTGTAAGGGAGAGGAGCTCACATCATTCTGCTAGATCCTTGTAACTTTCAATATTTAAATAATTAATAAATGATGTAAGATCATTTGATCATGAGTAATCTGTATTATGTAAAGTGCATCATCCTTCTGTTGCCACAACTCTCTGGACTCAAGGAATGGGTGTGAATTAATAAATATAGAGGAGTAAAGTTGCCCGTGGAAATAAGTAGTTAATCGCATTGAGGAATCTCAAGCTTCATTTCTAAATTTCCTTAATTTCAACATCGCCTCCATAGAACATTCCAAACATCTTGCATCCTAATTTAACACATGTTCAATTACCTTTCAACATCTTAAGATATTGGAGAATTAAATATTTTGCTTAATTGTTGGCAAAATGCCATCAAGACTAGTAAGAACACTTTCTGATGCTTTTGATTTCATTACTGAATATAGTTTTCAAATAGTAAAATCATGAATAATGTAAATTACCTGACTTTGCCAGGTCTTCTAGTCTGTTGATGTGAAATGTGATGTTATTGTAGGGCTTTGAATGCAGATGAGGTAATGATCAATTATTTTAACTATGACTAATAGGAGTGTTTTGTTTCAGAAATTGCAAAACCAACACTTTTTCCTTCTTAATTTTAATCCAAATACTTATTTACATTTTGCCTATTCGTTATAAGTGCTTTTCTGTCACTGTTGCTTCTTATTCTTTTGATTCTCAGGTATAAGTTCTGAGTCTTTCTGCTCAATGTCTTTGATGCATTGATTTTCACTTACTTGCAAATCCAGGTCTTTTAATTCTCCCTCCTCCTAAATCTTGGTTTTAGTCCATTCTTAGTGCATCAAAAATAGGTGGCCTTTGTGCAGGCAAATGAATGTTATCCACTTACTTGGATTGTGTGAACTTTAATGATGTGTGAATTGCAGAAATAAGTCAAATCATTGGGAGTAGGAAGGAAGATTAGAAACAAATAAGTAAATAAAGGCTTTCCGGCTACTTCCCAGGAAGTTTTCATAGCAATTCACATTCAGGAAATAAATGAAAGCACTAAAGCAGAAATATGAGAAAACATAAATTCAGCCAGAACAAAGTGTATACGGAGGTTAGCCCCGTGCTAGCCAAGCATAGCTTTAGAGGATGATTTTCTGGTATAAATTCAAGGCTTTCCTGAAAATGTAAAATTATTACTGATCTGAGGTAGCCAGTCGTTGCTTTTGGAATCAGGGGGATTAAAGATTCTACCATGGAAACACTCGTATGAGTATGTCTGTCTGTCTTTTTGACTGACTGCAGTCAAGACTTTTCCACGCTCTGGTCCTGTTTCTCCTCCTCACTAATACAATAACGATATTTATGAAATGCTTAATGTGATCTAAGCACCGTATGAAGCACTGGGGTAGATAATATAATGATTATGATATTTGTTAAATGCTTACCATGTGCTGAGCACTGCTCTAGGCACTGGGGTAGATACAGGGTAATCAGACTGTCCCACGTGGGGCTCACATTTTTTAATCCCCGTTTTCACAGATGAGGTAACTGAGGCACAGAGAAGTGAAGTGACTTGCCCAAGGTCACACAGCAGACAAGTGGCAGAGCCGGGATTAGAACCCGCGACCTCTGACTCCCAAGCCCGGGCTCTTTCCACTAAGCCACGCTGCTTCTCTAAAAGAAAATCATGTCAGGAGTAATTCTAAATGGGGCTCACAGTTTTAAGGGAGGGAAGAAAGATATTCAATTCCCATTGAACAGATGATGTTACGGAGCCCAGCCTCCTGACTCCTGATTCAGCGTTAGGCCACACTTTTTGGCATGACTTTGGTTCATTTGTCAAATAAAGAGCTAAAATCCAGATTTTTTTTCAAAAAATATTTTGGCCTTAGTAGTATCCTGGCCCCTAGTGGTCAGTCAAATTCTCCTTTCTCCTTTCTCAAAAGCGATTACACCCTCCCTGTGCCCTCTAAGAAAAGGAACTGAATCTCTGATGCTGTGAAATCTTTTCAGATGCAAACTCTAATACAGGACTCATAAGGGATTTTCAGTACTTTATTGCATCATTGTATCTGTTAAGCTCTTATACTGTGTTAGACACTAAGTGCCAGGGTAGCTACCAGTTAATTAGGTTGGACACAGTTCCTGTCCCACGTGGGGCTCATAATCTAGAAAGCAGTCAAGGTTGGTGTTCTTAGTTTTCCTAGAGAGTGTGGGAGAAAATGTATATGAAACTTTCTTTTTTCCTCAGAAATGCCTCCAGCTTAACCGTCAGACCACCCCTTCTGGGAAAACCATTTAGTCCCTGTGACTTTGGATTTCTTGGCACTTTTTGTCGTGACCTTTGATCAGTGTTCTATGTGCCAGAGCTTTAAACTGGACTAAATTCATATCATCTCATGTTTTCTACCGTTGGGTCACCCCTATTTAAAGCTACACCAACTTTCTTAATGGACTGAAAGTGAGCTTGACCCTTTTCTATGAAGCTGTGACATCTTTCTGCCGCTGTCTGTTACCAAAGACAGAAGTAGTCACAGTAATGATATTTCACTGATATTCAAATCTCACTCACAAAAAGTGTTATAGTGTGACATTCCTATCAGTTATTGCTTCAACCTCCACAATGGCATTTCAAAGCCACGTCCATGTCCATTTACTCATTCTCTATTTGTTGATGAAGCAGTTTTCTTCTAGTTTTTTTTCCCCATTTAACTATAGCCAAAAGATTAGAAACTTTTCAAGATAACTAGTCTTATTTCACAAATTGCCAAACTGAAGAGTTGACCAGGAAAATGGTACCAAACTTCTTCAGTTTCTTCTCACACCTTAATTCCCACACCCATTGATTTTCAGGAATTTCAAAAACTGTTTTAAGAATTTTAAGGCAAAATAGCTTGCCAATGTGTCAATGTAGAGTCACCCATGCATACCAAGTTGACATCAGAATCGTGATTTTAGTGTGTCGCTTCAATAAAAATTCACCAACAGATTCAAAATGCAAAGTAATTTATGTGACGAGATGAATAAAGTGGCAGAGTTAGAGTAAATTTAAGATTAAAGCTGGTGTAAATTCCTGGTCTCTCTTGAAAAAATGCTTCATCGACTTAGTGAAATCACCCGCTCTGCTTTTGACGGCTGCCTCACACTCTGAAAGCAGTTTTCTTTCACATGCTTCAGATCAACTGGATGAAAGCTAACTATGAGTATGCCTCGGCTAAAAAAAGAGAAAAAAGTAAAAACTGAAGTGTAGAGAGACAGGAGGCAGGGAGGTCAGCAAGGAGGCTGATGAAGTAGTCGAGGTGGGATTCTGATTTGAAATCCATTTTTATAAAAGGCAGTTTTCACTAGTTGAGAAGCAGCGTGGCTCAGTGGAAAGAGCCTGGGCTTGGGAGTCAAAAGTCATGGGTTCGAATCCCAGCTCTGCCACTTGGCAGCTGTGTGACTGTGGGCAAGTCACTTCACTTCTCTTTGTCTCAGTTACCTCATCTGTAAAATGGGGATTACCTGTGAGCCTCACGTGGGACAACCTGATTACCCTGTATCTCCCCCAGCGCTTAGAACAGTGCTCTGCACATAGTAAGCGCTTAACAAATACCAACATTATTATTTTTAATAGTTTTGGCAAGCCAGCATAATCTATGAGGGATTTTTTAGGAACGTGGGCTGAGGCTATGGCATTCTTTCCTTTTTCCCCCTTTTGCCTTCAATCAATCAGATAATCGTATTTATTGAGCACTTATGTTGGCATTGTTCTGACTCCTGGGGATAGTACAAAAGTACTAATAAGACACATTCCCTGCCCACAAGGAGCTCACCGTCTAGGATCCATTTTGCTCCTCCGACTGTCATTCACTGAGCCTTTACTATATGCAATATAGTAAGATCTGATTTTTGCCCTCAAGGAATTTACAATCTCAAAATTCCAGCTTTCTCTAATAATATATTGTATCATTTGTATGCCTGAATGTTTATCTAAATTGCTAAGCTATTCAAGACTAGGAAATGTCCCAACCTTTCTTACTGAGGGCTATTTTGGTCAGCTTCAATCGATTAGTCAATCAATCAACCTTATTTATTGAGCACTAACTGTAGAGCACTATACTAAGCTTCAACCTACTCACTGTACCACAATCTTGCACTAACTGTAGAGCACTAAACTTCAACCTACTCACTGCACCACGATCTTATGTTCTTGCCACAAGCCCCTTACCCAAATCCTCCCTCTGGCCTAGTGCTCCCTCCCCCTGACTACTTAACCGATAGCTATACTCCCCATCTTCAAAGACTTATTAAATCACATCTTCTCCGAGAGACCTTCTGTGATTAATCCCACACTTTGAGACCTTCTGTGATTAACCCCACACTTCCCCCATTCATTCTCCCTTTTATGTCAACCATGCCTTTGGGTCTGTATTCCTTAAGCCCTTCATTCATTCATTTGATCATATTTACTGAACACTTGCTGGGTGCAGAACACTGTATGAAGCGCTTGGGAAAGTACAATGCAGCAATAAAGAAGGATAACCACCCCAACTCCATGGTACCTATATAGTTTAACGTCTGTCTAGTCTGTAAGTTCCTTGTGAGCAGAAATCACGTCGGCCTACTCTATTGTATAGTATTCTCCCATACTTGTAATTATAAATGGTACTCTGTCCAGAGTAAGTTCTCAATCAATCAACTGTATTTATTGAGCACTTACTGTGTTCAGAGCACTGTACTAAGCCCATGGGAGAGCACAGTATAATTAAGACATATTCCCTGTCCACAGTAAGCTCAAGAAACACCACTGATTGATTGACTTTAAATAGGACAAATGGTCTATGACTATTTGCCACCTGTGTGCTCTTTTTTGCAACTAAGTGGGGCTATAAAGCATCTATCTTTTTTCCAACCTCTCAAAGTAATACTAACATTAATAATGATGGCATTTGTTAAGTTCTTCCTCTGTGTCTAGCACTGTTCTAAGAGCTAGGGCAAATACAAGTTAACCAGGTTGGACACAGTCCTTTTCCCATATGGGGCTGACAGTCTCAATCCCCACTTTAACAGAGGCACAAAGAAGAGATGTGATTTCCCAAGGTCACACAACAGGCGAGTAGCAGAGCTGAGATTTTAGAACCCAGGGCCATCTGATTCATAAGCCTGTGCTCTATCCACTAGGCCGTGCTGCTTGTTGACATGAGGAGCATCTACTTTGGATGGGTTAGCTCTGGGTGTTCTGTGGGAAAATATAAAAAAAATTGCTTCTGTTATTTTTCAGATCAAAAGTAGAGATGATTTGCAATCATCATCTTAATCTGTTTAAATATTAAACAGCAGTATTAGGAGTATTCCAGGTCCTTAAACTCAACTGTGAAGATTTTCCTTGGAATTGATTTGACTCTACCGTCTCTTCAAGAATAGTGCAATAAGAATAATAATTATGGTATTTGTAAAGTGCTTACTATGTTCCAGGCCTGTACTAAGGGCTGGGATGGATGTTATAAATTGGGATGGACACAGTCCCTGTCCCACTTAGGGCTCCCATTTTATAGATGAGATAGTGGAGGCACAGAGAACTGAAGTGACTTGCCCAAGGTCACACAACAGACGAGTGGCGGAGCCGGGATTAGAACGCATGACCTTCTGACTCCCAGGCCCTTGCTCTATCCACTACGCCATGCTGCTTCAATGTCATCTCCTAGTCCCTGTAGTTGACTTTACTCTCTTGGCAGCTCTGAATATTGCATGGCAAGTCAAGACCTGTCACCAGAAAGGAGAAATGAGGCTAAATTAAAACCTAGTGCAGAAGTTCTTTTTTGCTACTATGAGAATTTGCGACTAATATATTTTATGCAGCAAAGACACTATGGACCTAGAGTTTCTAGCCAATCAATATGTAGTAGCAGAAGGACGCAGGAGAAATTTGAGCAGGAAGGAGGACCTGAAGCAGGAGCAGTAGGGAGATGCAACTTTGAATAACCCAGATCCCCATTGCTGATTATTTCACTTGTCTTTCTGCCTTTCCCCTCCCAAGATACCCTGAGCACACTTTCACAACCACCCCTATTAAGATCCTGCCAATATTATTTCCCCCCCCAAACCCTGAAACCCCCCCCTCCATTATTTAAATTGGCCCTGTATCATAGTAGCTGCCTTCAGAAAAACGGGCTTTCTGAATCGACTTAAAAGGCCTAAAGTTACAAGTCTGATTGAATTATTTTGTATTTACCCCAGTACCCAGGCAGGTGCTTTGGCATGGATTAAGCATTTAATAAATGGCATAAAAAAGTAAAATGTGTGTTTAGTCCCTGAAAATTTTTTCAGGTATTAATTATCCTTTCCTGAAACTCTCTTTGTTGGGGAAGGTGATTCTGAATAATAATAATAATGATAATGATGCTATTTGTTGAGTGCTTACTATGTGCCAAGCAATGTTTTATGTGCTGGGGTAGATACTTGTCCCATGCGGAGCTAACAGTCTTAATCACCATTTTACAGATGAGATAACTGAGGCCCAGAGAAGTGAAGTGACTTGCCCCAAATCACACAGCTGACAAGTGGCAGAGACAGGTTTAGAACCCACAACCTCTGACTCCTAAGCCCGTGCTCTTAAGTCATAAGTCTTCTCAAAATTATTTTTCCTATTCCCTAGCCTTCTCACTGTGCAGAGAAGCATGTTTTCATTCAAGATTTTTAATGTTGCAAGTTTTCTCCATTTTCCCCTGGGATATTGGACTGGACTATTTTGCTTTTCACATGTTATGACCTGCTAGGAGCATAATGAATATTTGAAATGTTTAATTTACTGTTTGCATTCATGGGTTTGTTGATTATTACTTATTTCCTGAATGTTAAATTGTCTATTGGAATTTTTTTTCATTTACCATAATTAGTGTGATTTAATTTAAGAACATTTAATTTGCTCTTAGAAAGTTTTATATCTGGATACTGAGGTTTTAGGTACTTCGAAGATCGATCGGTAATAATCATATCAATCAGTCAATCAGTGGTATTTAATAATAATGTTGGTATTTGTTAAGCGCTTACTATGTGCAGAGCACTGTTCTAAACACAGGGGAATCAGGTTGTCCCACGTGGGGCTCACAGTCTTAATCCCCATTTTACAGATGAGGGAACTGAGGCACAGAGAAGTTAAGTGACTTGCCCACAGTCACACAGCTGACAAGTGGCAGAGCTGGGATTCGAACTCATGAGCTCTGACTCCAAAGCCCATGCTCTTTCCACTGCGCCACGCTGCTTCCCCAATTTATAAAGCGCTTACTATGAGCTTGGGAGAGTAAAACGGAGTTGGTAAATGCATTCTCTGCCCACAGAAACTTACATCTTAAGGGGAAAACAGACATTAATACAAATGAATACATTCCATACATACATAAGTGCTGTGGATCTGAGGGTGGGATGAATATCGAGTGCTTAAAGGAAGCAGATAAAAGTGCATAGGTGACACAGAAAGGAGAGGAAGAGAGAGCTTATTCCGGGGAGGCCTCTTGGAGGAGATGTGATTTTAATGAAGCTCGAAGGGGAGGAGAGTGGTGGTCTCTCATATAAGGAAGTAAAGGGAGTACTAGAAGAGAGGCAGGATTTGGGAAAGAGGTTGTTGGTGAGATAGATGGGATCGAGGTACAGTGTGCTAAGCGACGCTAGAGGAGCGAAGTGTGCGGGCTGGGCTGTAGTTGGAAATCATCGAGGTACGGTAGGAGGGGGTGAGCCGACTGAGTGCCTTAAAGCCGATGGTAAAGAATTTCTGTTTGATGCGGAGGTGGATGGGCCACCACTGGAGATTCTTCAGCAGTGGGGAGACATGCAGAGTGATTTTTTTTGAGAAAAATCATCTGGAAAGCAGGGTGAAGAAGAAACAGGAGGCAGGGAGGTCACTGAGGAGGCTGAGGCAATAGTCAACTATCCCTTCTCTCACAGTAATAATTTTATAATTCTTTTCTTTAGTCTATGGAGTGTAACCTTTTGCTTTCAGCCATTGTAATGATTACATCATTTACTTAGCTTTCAAGTTCTGGTAAAAATTCAAAAGCCAGTTGCATTTTTTTGGAGACAGAGTTTATCTTATTCCTTTCACTGGTCCCATAGCAAGAGCACTGCTGGCTGTGGGTCTGTTGTTGGGTAGGGATTGTGTCTATCCGTTGCCGAATTGTACTTTCCAAGCGCTTGGTACAGCGCTCTGCACACAGTAAGCGCTCGGTAAGTACGATTGAATGAAGAAGAGCAGCTGGCAATCGTGCACACGCCCTTCACAGTGAGTTGCATGACTGTATCCATTTATTTGTTCATTCATTCAGTCGTATTTATTGAGCACTTACTATGTGCAGAGCACTGTACTAAGCACTTGGAATGTAAATTCAGCAACAGATAGAGACAATCCCTGCCCAATAACGGGCTCACAGTCTAAATGGGGGGGACAGACAGCAAAGCAAAACAGAACAAAATAAAGCCAATAATCTGGCATAGATATCATCAAGATAAATAGAATCATGGATGGATACACATCATTAACAAAATAAATAGAGTGATCAGTAATATATACAAGTATGCAGAGTGCTGAGAGGAGGGAAAAGGGGAAGAGCGGAGGGCTGGAGAAGGGGCAAATAGGAGGGAAGGAGGAGGAGAGGAAAAAGGGGTGCTCAGTCTGGGAAGGCCTCCTGGAGGAGGCCCTCTTGTTGCCCTCTTTTCCCTAACAGTAATATGATAGACAAGGATGGGAAAGTGTGAATGGTGTGACAAAAGTCACTTGTACTGTCATCATTACCTCTGCACACCTCCTTGGTCTTAAGGTTTCAATAATAATGAAAATAATAATGGTATTTGTTAAGCATTTACTGTGTGCCGAGCACTGTTCTAAGTGCAAGGGTAGACACAAGGTGATCAGGTTGTCCCATGTGGGGCTCATAGTCTTAGTCCTTATTTTACAGATGAGCTAACTGAGGCACCGAAAAGTTAAGTGATTTGCCCAAAGTCACACAGCCAAGTGGCAGAGCTGTGATTCGAACCCTCGCCCTCTGACTCCCAATCCTGTGTTCTTTCCATTAAGCCTCACTGCTTCTCAAATTATGGTATTTGTGTCGAGCACTTTTCTAAGTGCTGGAGTAGATACAAAGTAATCAGGTTGTCCCGCATGGGGCTCACAGTCTTCAGCTCCGATTTACAGATGAGGTAACTGAGGCACAGATAAGTTAAGTGGCTTGCCCAAGGTCACTCAGCAGACAAGAGTCAGAGCTGGGATTAGAACCTGCATCCTCTGACTCCCAAGCCCGTGCTCTTTCCAACCGGTCCATCGATCACCGGTATTTATTGAGCACTTAATGTGTGTAGAACACTATATTAAGCACTAAGCAAAGGCTCATGACTGAGTCTCATCCACTTTTCCTGACTGGAGACTCTGTTACCATTATGACAGCACTTACTGACATATCCTCTAGAGTGTAACTTTGTTGTGGGCAGGGAACGAGTCTACCAATTTTGTTGTTTTATACTCTCCCAAGCACTTAGTACAGTGCCCTGCATAAAATAAGCTCTCAATAAATATCATCAATGATAAGTGATATCTCTAACTAATTCCTTTATTTTAATGTCTGTCTCCCCCTCTAGACTGTCAGCTCCTTGTGGGGCAGGGAACGTGTCTACCAACTCTGCTGCATTGTACTAAGCGCTCTGCACTCAGTACTCAATAAAGACAGTTGATTGATCCATTACCTCAATCATATTTATTTTTATTACTTGCACACTGGATGATTCCGTCTGGAGACGCTACCGGACTTTCATTTATTTCACACTGTGGTCATTTAAGCCTTGGAAATTGTATCCCCTTCTGAGTGGAACATTTTCCTCAGGAATTTGGTTCAGTGTTTTAAAAATAATCTTAAAATGTGTATCCTGTAAAATAATATGAAATGGCAATTTAATAGTCAATAGCGTATTTTCTAAGTTGTAAATGAGAGCAACGGTAGTAAGGGAAAAATTACATAGGTGATCAAGAACCTCTCTGATAAGCTAGAAATTTGGAAGATACTAAAAGGGTTCACAGTGAAAACCCTATAATTCTAATGCAGAAACCAAAAAATAAGTTTTTTGAAATAATGAGCTCTATCAATCCATATAATTGATTGATAGACCATATAATTTCGAAGAAACTTTATCACTTTTATTAAGCGCTTACTATATGCAGAGCGCTGTACTAAGTGCTTGTGAGAGTACAGCAGAATTAGCAGACATGTTTCTGATCTAATTTAACAAATGCTTCACCTTTCCTTCTAGCCAGGACCTGAAAAGTAATTCCTTAATGGATAAGACAGGGCTGTCAAACTACTGTTTATGGATGTGCTGCCAATACGGTTTAGACATTCGTATGTGAATTGGAATTTTGTAAAAGCTGCACGTACTAACGAGTTCCTCGGGAAGCTACTTTATCTTTAAAAATCAATCTATTTATTGAGCATTTACTGCAAGGCCCTGCACTAAGCACTTGGGAGCGTAAACAACATTATAACAGACACATTTCCTCCCCACAGTGAGCTTACAGTCTAGAGGGGGAGACGGGCATTGAAACAAATAAATGAAATAGCAGATATGTTCGTAAGTGCTGTGGAAGTGTACGGGGAGAGGGGGATGAATAAAGAGAGCAAGTCAGAGTGACGCAGAAGAGAGTGGGAAAAAAGGGGAAATGAGAACTTAGTCCGGGAAGGCCTCTCGGAGGAGTTGTGCCTTGAAGCCATGGGAGCGAATGAACTCTCCAAGGGAGTGGGTGTAGATGGAGAATAGAAGGGGACCCAGAACTGAACCCTGAAGGATAATAATGTTGGTATTTGTTAAGCGCTTACTATGTGCAGAGCACTGTTCTAAGCGCTGGGGGATACAAGGTGATCAGGTTGTCCCACAAGGGGCTCACAGTCTTCATCCCCATTTTACAGATGAGGTACCTGAGGCCCAGAGAAGTTAAGTGGCTTGCCCACAGTCACACCGCTGACAAGTGGCGGAGCCGGGATTCGAACCCGTGACCCCCGACTCCCAAGCCCGGGCTCTTTCCACTGAGCCACGCTGCTTCTCTACTTCCCACATTTAGGGAGGGGGGGAGGGGGAGGAGGAGCAGACGAAGAGTGAGAATGAACAGCCAGAGAGATAGGAGGAGAACCAGGAGTGAGTGGGCCAAGGTTGGCTAACATTTCGAGAAGGGGGCGGTTGATCGTGTCAAAGGCAGCCGAGCGGTCGAGCAGGATTAGGATGGAGTGGAGGCCGTTGGATTTGCCAAGAAGGAGATCATCGGTGACCTCTGAGAGGGCGGTCTCTGTGGAGAGAACATCCCAAAATGAAACGAAAAAGTTGAATAGGACATTTCTCCTTTTTTTCTAGCAGAACCATTACGAATGGGCAGTAAGAATCGAAAGAGATGAATACAGAAGTTAGACCCAGGGAGACAGAGAGAACCTCCGACAGAAAGACAGGGAGAAGCACAGGTAGAGAGACGGTGACAGAGAAAAGCCCAGAAGGAGAGACGCAGGAAGACAGCGAGAACGACCGACTCTGCTGGTGATGCTACTTGTTAAGAGCTTTAATATGTGTCAAGAACCGTTCTAAGCACCGGGGTAGACACAACCTAATCAGGTTAGAGACAGTCCCTGTCCCACGTGGGGCTCACGGTCTTCATCCCCATTCTCCAGATGAGGGAACTGAGGCCCAGAGAAGTGAAGTGACTTGGCCAAGATCTCACAGCAGACAAGTGGCAGAGCCGGGATTAGAATCCAGGTCCTTCTGACTCCCAGACCCGGGTTCTCGCCACTGGGCCACGCTGCTCTACGGGGTTTCCGGCTTCCAGGCAGTGCAGACGGCGCCCGGGAAACTCTGCCAGCCGTAGAGCGGTGAGACAGCGGCTATGTATTACCCTCCCCGGCCCAGAACAGGAGGCTGGGGCCGATTTGCCCAGGGGCAGGGAAGCCACGCTCAGCTATCCTCCCTATTAGACTCTAAACTCCTGAGGGAAGGACTCAGCTCCTGTTCAGTTTGCACTACCCTCGTGCATTTCGTCCTCAGCTGGGCGGAAAAGAATATCTCACATGTTCACCATCAATCTATTTATACTCATCTTCAACACTTTTGTTTACATGCTTAGTCAACTGGGCATTCCGTGATCTATATTCGCTACTTTCCTGGGGGAAGCGGCATGGCCCAGTGGATAGACCACAGGCCTAAGTGTCAGAAAGACCTGGGTTCTAATTCCGGCTCCTCCACTATTCTGCTCTGTGGCCTTGGGCAAGCCACTTAACTTCTCTGGGCCTCAGTCCCCTCATCTGTAAAATGGGGATGAAGACCGTGAGCCTCACGTGGGACAACCTGATCAGCCTGTATCTACCCCAGCGCTTAGAACGGTGCTCTGCACGTAGTAAGTGCTTAATAAATACCAACATTATTATTATCATTATTCTCTGGGCCTCGGTTACCTCATCTAAAAGAGACTGCAAGCCCCACGTGGGACTGGGACTGTGTCCAAATCGATTTGCTTCTATCCACCCCAGTGCTTAGTACAATGCCTGGCACATAGTAAGCACTTAACAAATGGCACAATTATTATTCTTACTGACAAATAGCAAGCACTTAACAAGTACCATAATTCTTCTTATTATTACGACCGCTGTTACTACTATTTCTATTACTACTATTGTGTTCTAATCCCGCCTCGGCCCCTTGTCAGCCGTGTGAATTTGGGCGAGTCACTTAACTTCTTTGTGCCTCAGTTACCTCATCTGGAAAATGGGGATTTTAAGACTGTGAGCCCCACGTGGGACAACCTGATCACCTTGCATCCTCCCCAGCGCTTAGAACAGTGATTTGCACATAGTAAGCGCTTAACCAATACCATCGTTATTATTATTCCCATTACTACTATAAATTTATAGCTCTACCTGTGCTCAGTCAATCATATTTACTGAGCACTCACTTTATGCAGAGCACTGTACTAAGCTCTTGGGAGAGTACACTATAACGATATAATAAACACATTTCCCTCCTACAAGCAGCTGTCTAGGAACCGTGGGATGGGAGTGGGCAGGTATTGTGTCTTTTATATTGTTTTAGTGTACTCTCCCAAGCGCTTAGTACAGTGCTCTGCACACGGTAAGTGCTCAATAAATATGAATGACTGATCGACCCAAGCCACTGACCTACCATCCAACTAATCAACCACTCAATAATATGTATTGAGCACCTCCAGGCTCAATTGATTGCCTCACTGACTGATGGACACCCAGTGCTGAATGTCCCTGGGAAATCGGACAACCAGAAATAGTGCACCGGACCTTTAGTGTAATACTAGACGAGGGACTAAAAATAATAATTATTATTATTATGGTATTTGTTTAGTGCTTACTATGTGTGAAGCACTGTTTTAAGCACTGGGGTAGATACAAGGTGATCAGGTTGTCCCTTGTGGGGCCCACAGGCTCAATCCCCATTTTACAGCTGAGGTAACTGAGGCACAGAAAAGCTAAGTGACTTTCCCAAGGTCACACAGCAGACCAGTGGCAGAGGTGGGATTAGAAACCATGACCTCTGACTCCCAAGCCCGTGCTCTTAACCACTAGGCCATGCTGCCTCTCACTAGGCCATGCAGTTCCAGGCAGAGAAAGCCCCAGAGTGGAAAAAGCTTGGGAATAAATATTTTTTTTTTTTTGGTCTTAAATCCCATCCAGGCTACCGGTGATGACTTTCTTTTAGGTAGTCTGGCCCTTCACCGGTTTACAGATGTGATGTGTCATCCTCTAGACTGTAAGCTTCTTATTGTCAGGGAACCTGTCTACCCACTCTGTCACTTCTTAGTACAGTGCTCTGCACATAGTAAGCGCTCAATAA
Organism: Ornithorhynchus anatinus; assembly: GCF_004115215.2. Taxonomy (NCBI): domain Eukaryota; kingdom Metazoa; phylum Chordata; class Mammalia; order Monotremata; family Ornithorhynchidae; genus Ornithorhynchus; species Ornithorhynchus anatinus. Next base: position 5,222,834 of record NC_041749.1, read on the forward strand.
CTGTGATTGATTGATCGACCCAAGTCAGTGACTTCCCATCCAGCTATTCAATCGATAATATTAATCGAGCTCCTCCAAGCTTTTAGAACAGTACTATTGTGGCTTAGTGGCAAGAGCCCGGGCTTGAGAGTCAGAAGATCGCGGGTTCTAATCCCCACCTTGGGCAAGTCACTTCACTTCTCTGGGCCTCAGTTCCCTCATCTGGAAAAATGGGGATTAAAAAATGTGAGCCCCACGTGGGACAATCTGATTACCCTGTATCTACCCCAGCACTTAGAACAGTGCTCTGCGCATAGTAAGCGCTTAAATACCATAGTTATTATTATTATTATCAGTTAATCAACCTGATTCCTGATCGCAATGAGCTAAGAATTTAGCAGGGGTTATTTGGACTAGAATCAATTCCAGGAAGGAGGAAGTCACCTAGAGTGTAAAGATAGCTAGGAAAAAAGTGGAAAGCAGCATGGCGGAGTGGATAGAGCACGGTCCTAGAAGCCAGAAGATCGTGGGTTCTAATACCAGCCCCGCCACATGTCTGCTGTATGACCTTGGACAAGTCATTTCACTTCTTTGGGCCTCAGTTCCCTCATCTGTGAAATGGGGATTGAGACTGTGAGCCCCATGTGGGATAGGGACTGTGTCCAACTCAAGTTGCTGGTAACCACCCAGCGCTTAGCACAGTGCCTGGCCCATAGTCAGTGCTTAACAGATACCATAATGATTATTATCATTATTAACATGTGATGCAGAAGTGAAACTAGTTCATCAGCATCTCCTTCAAGGGAGCCAATCCAGATCAGCCTCTCCCTCGAGAGGGTCAATCCAAATCAGCGTCTTCTCTGAGGGAACCAATCCAGATCTGAGGGAGGTGCTCTTCCGTTTCTCATCTTTCTAAGACAACAGGAATTTTGCAGCTGAAGCCTCGTCGTAGTAGATAATTCAGAATTTCTAAGCAGTCTGACTTCTTCACTTTTTTCCCTGCCGCTCATAGATGACTCCCAGCCCTGGGGCCTTACCAGCTCTGGAGCATTACCAGCTTCTCGTGTCTTAACTCACTGCCATTCTGTGCTCTCTGAAACACTGAACACCATTTTCTCTTTCCACCTCTTCATCACCATCGCCCTGGCCCTGGGGTTCTGGGACCGAAACAAGTAGGGCCCGCACGAATCTGAGACGAGACCCTCACTCGGAATTAATTGACCAATTCCTGCAGGCTCAGTGCAATGACAACCACATTTCCACTTCACATTTCAGACTAGTCGAGCTCTGTCTTATCCATTCCAAATACACAGAGAAGCCGGCTCCAGTCACCAGAGTGTTTTCTTCGATTGAAACACTATGAAATTGGGAGTGAACCAATTTCAGATTAATGAGGTTTTGCTGTAATTTGCTCCCTGGCTTTTCTTTAGGCACCTTTGGGGAAGTGCTAGATCACTGGGGTACCATTTTGTGAACCGTGTCATTAATAGTCGAGGAATTGCGCACTTTGGCAGCGTCTTCTTTTGGGTACGTTTCATCTCTTCGATTCCCTGTCCCCTTACCTTTCCTCCCCTGGAACCTTGAGGCGCAGTTAAAATAATGAATGTGTCTGTTTTGGCACTAAACGGGCCTTAGGAGAAGGTAAGAGAGGTAAGATGGAGGAAGAAAGATTCAGCTGTAGGTACCACACTAAAAATTAGAAAAATAGATCATTATCCCCAAAGGTGGTTTTTTTTTTTCCATTTTTTAGCACAATGCAGATTTTTAGGAAAATGTTGTTAGTTGCAGCTTTTTCTGAGATTTGGGACTTTTATCATTGAGTATTATATTCCAAATAATAATTAATCACCCTCCACAGCGCTTCATTTTAATTTCTATCTCTCCCATTGGATCGGAAGCTCCTGGAGGGGAGGGGTCGTTTCCGCCGACCATATTGGGAGACCCAGTGCTTACTACAGTGCTCTGCACACAGTAAACTCTAAATAAACACTACCGATAGATGGATTGATTAAAAGCTATCTAATAGTATTGCAAAAAGGGGAGACTGTTTTCCTTCAAATTATTGCAGTTTCTCAGAATGGAGTAAGGGCTAAAGCCTCCGACTTCCCGAAAGCGAACAATTATTACAAGAGGCAAGTTCTCCAAACTTGCTGACAAAAGCAAAGACTGGCAATTGTCTCTGAAACTGTTAAGGGCTTTTGTTAGCTGCCTATTAAGGGAATATCTGCAGAAATTCAGTCATTTTAAATGAGGATCCAGAAACTGTTGAAAAAAAGATTTCAGTATATTTTCTTAATAATGATGCTTAGTACGCACTATCTTAATCCAAATAATTTATATTTCTAACTGAGGGATCCAGTGTCCGTGTGTGCAGGTATATGCGCATGTGTACGCATGCATATGTGTGTGCACCTATATTGACAAGTAAATGATGAGTGAGGATTCTCTCAACATTTGCCCATTGTTTACTTCTGTTACAACTATCAGGCTTGTGGTTCTTTTCATTTTTGGCTTTCTTTCTCTGTTCACTTGGCTTCACTCTTCTCTAGCCTCTTTACTTGCACTGTTCTCTATTCAGATGATCTTCTCGAATCTTCCTCTTGAGTGGAATCAGCAAGATAGCTGTGTATCAGGCTGGTCTCCCCGCCCTCCCTGTCACACAACATTGATGTCACTCCAGTGGCTCATTCTCGATCCTGTTCGACTTTGCTACGGCATGAATAGAGGACGCCGAGCAGGTGGTCCCTGCGGAAAGGGCACGGGTCTGAGAGTCAGAAGACCTGGGTTCTAATCCTGCCGCTTGCCTGTTGCGTTTTCTTAAGCCGGTCACTTAACTGTCTTTCAGTTGCCTCAGAAAATGCGAGTTCAATACCTGTTGGCATTCTGAGTTAGACTGTAAGGCCCATTAGGAAAAGGGACCAGTTCTGATCCGATTTTAATGAACCTACCCGAGTGCTTGTTATATAGTAAGTGCTCAGCATGATCATCATCACCACTTATTGCTGAAAATGTTGACCGTGGCATCAGTGGTGACTGACATACATAAAAGACCCAAGCGCTTAAGAAAGACCTTGGCACCCAGTAAGAGTTTAATAAATGCCATAGATGGATCAACAATAGATGATAAAATGGCGGAAGAATGAAGGAAAGTTGTGAGGAAAGGAGGTCGGTAGAGAAGAATAAGGTCATTAGAAGAAGAGAGGTCAGTAGATAGGAAAAATAATGATGGTATTTTTTTAAGCGCTTACTATGAGCCAAGCAATGTTCTAAGCACTGGGGTACATGCAAGGTAATCATGTGGTCCCACGAGGAGTTCACAGTCTTAATCCCCATTTTCCAGATGAGGTGCAGAGAAGTTAAGTGACTTGCCCAAAGTCACATAGCTGAATGGTGGAGCCAGGTTTAGAACCCACGACCTGCGACTCCCAAGCCTGTGCCTTTTCCACTAAGCCATCCTGCTCCCAAGAATAAGGTTATTAGAAGAAGAAGAAAGAAGTTCAGTAGAGAAGAATAAGATCATTAGGTGAGGAAGAAAGAAGGTCAGTAGAGAAGCAGCATTGCCTAGACTTTGAGCTCGTTGTTGGGTAGGGATTGTCTCTATTTGTTGCCAAATTGTACTTTGCAAGTGTTCAGTACAGTGCTCTGCACACAGTAAGTGCTCAATAAATACAATTGAATGGAGTTCAGGCCTGGACGTCCGAACAACCTGGGTTCTATTCCCAGCACCGCCACTTGTTTGTTATACGACCTTAGGCAAGTCACTAAATTTCTCTGTGCCTCAGTTACCTCACTGTAAAAGGAGGATGAAGACTGTGCCCATCCTGATTACCTTGTATCGATCCCAGCGCTTAGAACAGTGCCTGGCGCATAGTAACCTCTTAATAAAATAGGGGAAGCAGCGTGGCTCAGTGGAAAGAGCCTGGGCTTCGGAGTCAGAAGTCATGGATTCGACTCCCGGCTCTGCCACTTGTCAGCTGTGTGACTGTGGGCGAGTCACTTGACTTCTCTGTGCCTCAGTGACCTCATCTGTAAAATGGGGATTAACTGTGAGCCTCACGTGGGATGACCCGATTACCCTGGATCTCCCCCAGCGCTTAGAACAGTGCTCTGCACATAGTAAGCGCTTAACAAATACCAACATTTGTTAATAAACACCATTAAAAAAATAGAGGGGAAATAATAAGGAATGGAATTTGGAGGTGCATGGAACAAAAATAAAAGGGAAATTCATGAAAAAGACCAGGGAAGGGAAGAGTAAAATTGAGTTAGAGTACTGAACCAGTCACTCTCTGTACCTAAGCTCAGTGAGAGAGCCATTTCTCTCTAGGAACATAACACTGTAGAAGCACCATGGCCTAGTGGCAAGAACCCGGGCTTGGGAGTCAGAGGATGTGGGAAAGAGCCCGGGCTTCGGAGTCAGAGTTCATGGGTTCGACTCCCGGCTCTGCCACTTGTCAGCTGTGGGACTGTGGGCGAGTCACTTCACTTCTCTGGGCCTCAGTTACCTCATCTGTAAAATGGGGATTAAGTGTGAGCCTCACGTGGGACAACCTGGTTACCCTGCATCTACCCCAGCGCTTAGAAGAGTGCTCTGCACATAGTAAGCGCTTAACAAATACCAACGTCATTATTATTATTATTATTAATCCTGTCTCTGCCACCTGTCTGTGACCTTGGACAAGTCACTTAACCTCATCTGAAGATGGGGGTAGAAAGTGTGAGGGCCAAATGGGACGACCTGATTACTCTGTATCTACCCCAAAGTGCTTGACACATAGTAAGCACTTAAATACTATTATTATTATTATTTTGGAAATGTTTAGCACATTCCCAAAAGACTCAAAATGTCCTTCCTATCTTTTAACCAGAGGTGAAATGGATTGTTAGTTCTAGAACTGACTCCGATATCCTTGGCCACACGAACTGAATCAGAGACGTATCTCTATCCGTTAGACCCTCTCGCTTTCTCTTTCTAATTTAGTCTGTCCTCAAATTTCCACACATCGAGCTCTCGGGCACTTTTATGCGATGATCACGGTATCCTAGCACACGTCGTTCACTGATATTCCTGAGGGAAACATATTCATGTCTGTCTCCCCTTTTGGACTGTAACCTCATTATGGGCAGGGAGTGTGTCTGCTACCTAAGTTGTATTATACTCTCCCAAGTGCTTAGTACAGTCCTCTGCACAGAGTAAGAGCTCAATAAATAGCCTGGACTGATAATAATGTTGGTATTTGTTAAGCGCTCACTACGTGCAGAGCACTGTTCTAAGCGCTGGGGTAGATACAGCATCATCAGGTTGTCCCACGTGAGGCTCACAGTTAATCCCCATTTTACAGATGAGGTAATTGAGGCACGGAGAAGCGAAGCGACTCGCCCACAGTCACACAGCTGACACGTGGCAGAGCCGGGATTCGAACCCATGACCTCTGACTCCCAAGCCCGGGCTCTTTCCACTGAGCCACGCTGCTTCTCATGCTGTTCCAGGCACTTGGCAGTTTGGGCACAGTCCCCAGCTCACAGGGGGCTCACAGTTTAGGTAGGAGGGAATGGGATTTAATCCTCATTTTACAGAGAAAGCGACTGAGGCACAGAGAAGTGAAACGACTTGCCGAAGGTCACGCAGCAAAGTGGCGGAATTGGAACCCGGGCCCTTCGGATTACCGGCTCCCGGCTCTTTCCGCTGGTCCGAGCTACTTCTTACACTTAAAGTATTGAGTAATTCTTCCCTGACCTAGATAAGGCCCCCAGGCTCTATTCAAAATGGCAAATCGGTGGTTAGCTAGCTGCAGAGGAGCTGCATCAGAAGGGGATGAGTGTCTGGGGAGTCCATTAGGAAATAATAATCGTGATAACTGTGGCATTTGCTAAGCGCTTTCGACATGCTAAGTGCCGGAGGAGGTGCTGGGCTAGGTATAAGATAATCAAGTCAGACCCAGCCCCTGTCCCTCATGGGGCTCCCATTCTAAGTAGCGGGGAGAACGGGTAGTTAATCCCTGTTTCACAGTTGAGAAAACTGAGAGACTGGGAAGTTAATAATAATGATATTTGTTAAGCACTTACTATGTGCCAAGCACTGTTCTAAGCGCTGGGGTAGATGCAAGGTAAAGCAGGTTGTCCCACCTGGGGCTCACACTTTTAATCCTCATTCTGCAGACGAGGTAACTGAGGCACGGGGAAGTGAAGTGTCTTGCCCAAGCTCACCCAGCAGACGATTGGTGAAGCCGGGATTAAAACCCAGGTCCTCTGACTCCTAAGCCCGGGCTCTTTCCACTAAGCCCCAGTGCCTCGACTTACCCAGAGTCACGCGGCAAGCGAGTGACAGAGTTAGGATCAGAACCCACGTCCTCCGCCTCCTGGGACCCAGGTCTTCTCAGTGCTGACTTTTTTGTACTCCTAGGGAAACAAAGATGGATATCCTCTATTAGTGCTCATCGCTATACTTCCACAAGTATTCCTTAGTGGCTACTGCTGCTCTCTCCAGTGTGTATATATTTTCTTTATCCTATTTATTTTGTTAATGAGATGTACATCACCTTGATGCTATTTATTTGCTATTGTTTTAATGAGATGTTCATCCCCTCGATTCTATTTACTGCCACTGTTCTCGTCTGTCCGTCTCCCCCCATTAGACCGTGAGCCCGTCAAAGGGCGGGGACCGTCTCTATCTGTTACCGATTTGTCCATTCCGAGCGCTTAGTACAGTGCTCTGCACATAGTAAGCGCTCAATAAAGACTATTGAATGAAGGAATGGCCTAGCAGGAAGTCTGGGGACCTGGGTTCTACTCTCAGCTCTGCCATTTGTCCTGCTAAGTGATCTGGACCCAGTGACTGAGCTGATCTACGACTCAGTTTCCTCAACTGGCAAGTGGGGATAAAATGCCCAGGCTGCTTCCCTCTCGGATCGTGTATTCCTCTTAGCCCAGGACTGTATTCAATCTAATTATCTTCTACTTATCCCACTGCTTAACATACTCCTTGGCATAGTAAATAGTATCATTAGTAACAATGATAATAATAACCATAATGATAATGGTATTTGCTAAGTGCTTACAATCGCTTAAGAACAAGATAATTAGTTTGTATCCATCCCTTGTTCCACATGCGGAAGAGGGATTGTGTCTGACCTGATTAGCTTGTATCCACTCCGGTGCCTGGAACCTACTAAGCGCTTAATAAATGCCATTATCATCATAATCATCGCAGGTGTCATACCTTAAGTGGGAGGGAGAACAGGTATTGAATCTCCACTTTTCAGGTGCAGAAATGGAGGCACAGCGAAGTCAAGTGACTTGCCCAGGGTCAAACAGCAGACAAGTGGCAGAGCCGAGATTAAAATATAGGCCCTCAGACTCAACCCCGGTCGGTGCTCCTTCTGCTAGGCCATGCTGCTTGATTAATACCATCATTATCATTATTAATAGAGCAAAGTTGAATGCGCTTGGGTGAATGTGCAGGTTATGACACAGTGACCCAGATTTTCTCTGTCTCCTTTCCAGTCCCCTTCACTGGTCAGCTGCCACGAGAGAAATGATGCTGACTGCACAGAAGCAGAATATTTCTTCTGTTTTCTGAGCGGAAAAAAAGAATCCCTTTGCCTATGTTGTATATGTTGTCAGGGTTCAGTCCCATTTTCCCTCAAGATACCGCGACTCTCCTAATTGGAAGAAATCCCCAAATATTTCTCCTTGCTCAACTTCCCAAGCAACTGAAAAAAGAAACTCTGTTCCCATCCAATTTTCAATTTTTTATTTTTTTTTTTTTTGCTGTTTATGAGTCTTGCATGCAGTAGTTTTCTTGAAACCCAGATTTTGAACTCTGTGGACAACTTTCTTATTTGAGAGACCTACCAAATAACACATGTCAGCAGCGTGGCTCAGTGGAAAGACCCCGGCCTTTAGAGTCAGAGGTCATGGGTTCGAATCCCGGCTCAGCCACTTGTCAGCTGTGTGACTGTGGGCGAGTCACTTCACTTCTCTGGGCCTCAGTTACCTCATCTGTCAAATGGGGATTAAGACTGTGAGCCCCACGTGGGACAAAGAGATTCCCCTGTGTCTACCCCAGCGCTTAGAACAGTGCTCTGCACATAGTAAGCGCTTAACAAATACCAACATCATTATTATTATGTCAGCTCAATCAACTGCACATGATTAATTGTACATCAATTGATCTGGACAAATTCATTATCTTCATCACAAACTAGATATATAATGACCACTACGAAGTTAAAAATAAATATTATAAAAATAATTCAGAATAACACGATGAATTTGGCAGTGACTTCACAAAAACTATGTGCTTTTCCATCCCTTCCGTCCTACCTGTTTGGTCATTTTTTTATATGTGTGTCTGTGTGTGTGTGTAAACAAACATGGAACAGGTTTTCTATGATACTGACTAACAGAAAACTCTGTATTTTTTTCTCTAAATGATGGTGGCACCCTAGGAAATGAAATCATTATGGATTTTCTACTTAGAAAGAACTTTTTTTTCCCAAAAAGACGATTCACAAAAGCCCATATGATTTTCAACCGAAATTGCCGTTGCAAAGCTAACCGAGGACCGATGGAAAATAATAATGATAATAATAATGTCGGTATTTGTTAAGCGCTTACTATGTGCAGAGCACTGTTCTAAGCGCTGGGGGAGATGCAGGGTCATCGGGTTGTCCCACGTGAGGCTCACAGTTAATCCCCATTTTACAGATGAGTTAACTGAGGCTCAGGGAAGTGAAGTGACTCACCCACAGTCACACAGCTGACGAGTGGCAGAGCCGGGAGTCGAACCTATGACCTCTGACTCCGAAGCCCAGGCTCTTTCCACTGAGCCACGCTGCTTCCCAGAGAAAATATGGAACGCTTCACGAATTTGCATGTCAATGAAAATGAGAGCTGTTTTTCTTTAGGACATTGTTTAAAGGTTCTGTTGCTTATAGAAACGTCTCATGCATAGAGAGCTTCAGTTATCTTGAGAAGCAGCGAGACATAATGGAAATAGCTTGGGCCTGGGAGTCAGAGGACCTGGGTTCTAATTCGGTTCCGCCGCTTGTTTGCTTTGTGACTCTGGGCAAATCACTTCACTTCTCTCGGCCCCGGTTCTCTAGTTTGCAAAATGGGGATTCGGTACGTGCTCTCCCTCCTACTTAGACTGTGAGCCCATTAGGGGCAGGGAACGTATCTGCTAATTCTGTTGTATTGTACTCCACCGAATGCTTAGTACAGAGTGCTCTGCACATAGTAAGCACTCAACGAATGCCACTGATTGACTGATGGACCTAGTGTAAGCAGTGCTTGGCACGCAGTAAGCACTTAACAAATGTCCCAACTGCTGTTGCTATTGACACTTATGTATCTTTGTGGATCCTGAAGCCGTTGTCTATCATTCTATTTCTGGACTTCTTGGGCGTATTACCTCTTTTCCAAAAGTTCACCTGGCAGAGATGCTTCCGGCATTTTAGGGAGAGGAGACGGAGAAGTGTCTCAGTATGATCCACTTCCATCCTGTCCTAAAACAGCTCCTCTAATAGGATTGTGCTATCTGTGACGCGTTCACTAAGTGCCAGGCGCCGTACTAAGCGCTGAGGTGGATACAAGCAAATTGGTTGGGAAACAGTCCTTGTCCCACAGGGGGTTCGCAGTCTCAAATCCCATTTTACAGATGAAGTAACTGAGGCCCAGAGAAGTGAAGTGACTTGCCCCAGGCCACAGAGCAGACATCAGAACACATGACCTTCTGACTCCCAGGCCTGTGATCTATCCACTATGCCGTGCTAGTTTGACTCTGAGCAGCGGACAACTTCCTGACCTACGTGTCTTGGGTTTGAGCTGTGGGAATGTAGCTTCGGGCACTGCTAAAATACAATCTGGAGGGACGAAAAAGAAGGGATAGAGACAGTGTGGCCTAGTGCATAAAGCACAGGCCTAGATGTCAGAGCACTGTATGGTCTCAGCCAAGTCACCTAATTTTTCTGTGCCTCAGTTTACTCATATCTAAAATGGATATTCTAATTACTTTTTTCCCTCTTACTTAGACTATGAGCCATATGTTTGACAAGGACTGTGGCTAAACTAAATATGTTATATTTACCCCAGTGTTTAGCACCCAGTAAGCACTTAAATACCCCAATTACTCTTATCATTAGAAATGGCAAGATAGTGTTGTAAGACAGGAGATGAAAACCCTGCAGAGGGAAGGGAAAATACAATTGAGAAAGTTAGTTTTCAAAAATCATACAAGGGTGTTGTTAAGAGGAGGATATTGGAAGCAGTGAGATTTCCCAAAGGTAAAGAAGGAAGAAATGGAATCAAAATGGAAAGGGTGGTAGAAAAGTATCAAAATGAAAGAAAGATGATAAACAGAAAAAGGCCGGGAGTCAACTGTGAATTCAGAGTAGAGGGAAGCCCGGTAAAAACCTTTATAAAATCTCTCCTAATAGAAGTAGCTGTGAAAGAATAGAGTAGTCTTAGGGAAGTAGAAATTACAGCTAATCTGAGGAAATAGAAAATTAAAGGAGAAAAACTGAAGAAGGCGATATAGAAGGGTGAAAGGGAATGAAATTTCTCTTGGTGTTAAAGTGGTTTCAGATAAATCCTTTCTTCTCCTCCTGACAGAGGCCTTTTTCAGTGTTCTCTTTCTCCTCCCTAGATTTGAGGGTTGTTGACAGAAGAAAAAGAAACTCTTTCCCTTTGGTTCATTTTGCCCATTTTACAGATTTTCTCCCTTCCATCATTTCCTTGGAGGTGGCACCAGAAGAGGTCTCCCCTCTGCTCTCTGCCAGGATTTGCTAGTGATGGCCTTTTCTCCGCCGGCATCTTTTCACACCTCCACTCCTCATTTTATCCACTCGCCAGCTTGGATACAAGCTCAATCTCATCATCCTTAGTCCCTATACAGTCTCCAGCCAAGCCTCCCTCTAGATGTAAGCTCACTGTGGGCTGGGACCGTGTCTATCAGCTGTTATATTGTATGCAACCAAGTGCTTAGTATAATGTTCTGCACACATTAAGTGCCGAAAAGTAATGATTGATTTGTTGATTAACCTTGCCAACACCGAAATTACATCCCTTCTGCAATCACGTTTCCTCCCCGTGTAGACTGTAAACTCCCCGTGGGCTGAGATCTCCTAGACTGTAAGCCCGTTGTGGGCAGGAATTGTCTCTGTTGCCAAAATGTACCTTCCAAGCACTTAGCACAGTGCTCTGCACACGGTAAATGCTCAATAATTATGATTGAATTAATGAATTACATCTACCAACACAATCGTAGTGTACTTTCCCAAGTGCTTAGTACAGTGCTCTGCACACAGTAAATGCTCAATAATTATGATTGAATTATTGAATTACATCTACCGACACAATTGTAGTGTACTTTCCCAAGTGCTTAGTACAGTGCTCTGCACGCAGTGAGTGCTTAATAAATACCACTGATCGATCGATCGTGAGCTGTGGAGCGTGATGTTGGATTTCGGCAGCTATTCGTAGTTGTCTCCCTTCATGGAAGATGTACGGGACATGCAAGCCCTCTCCAGATGCAGTCTATCAAACAATCAGTGGTATTTCTTAAGCGCTTCCTGTGTGCAGAACAACACATTCACTTTTCATGCAATTGTATTTATTGAGTGCTTACTGTGTACAGAGCACTGTAGTAAGCGCTTGGGAGGGTACAATACAACAATAAACAGACACATTCCCTGCCCACAATGAGCTTACCGTCCAGAGGACTACCTACTTTAAACTCAAGGACAGGATCTGAAAGATCTAAAATGGAAGAAACTAATTCACGATCTTCATTTTAGCTCTCTTTCTACGCTTCGGTGTAATTGGCTTTATGGAGATTGGGGTAGAGGCTTTGGGAGAGGTCTGGGAGTAGAGTGTGCTGTGCCAGAGAAAAATCATGTTAAATAAAATTATTCACTTGGGTAAAATTTTTCAGCGGTTAATGAAAATCCCGGAGGTGGCGGTTTTGACCCGATGAGCCCTTCTGGTCAGTCACCCCCATTCCAAAGTCCCGTCGAAACCTGACGTAACAGTAATGTGAGGCAGTGTCCATGGAAGAGCCAGTGCAGTGGAAGAGTCTTGGGAGCCGCCGACAGGAAGGTTGTGGAAGGCTACCGGGGTGGGCGTTGCCCCCGCCCTTCCTCTTTGCCAACTGGACAGGCACAGCTGTCTCGGACTTCTCAGTCCAGTCTCACTCGTGAGAATAGCGAGAAAAAAAGCGGGCTCTGCAAAACATCTCATTCCATTGCTCGGAAAGAGTAGGCAATGTCTTGTTGTTCAATTCCTCGGTTTAAGGTGGGTATTCCTATTTCGGACCGCCGATCTTCGAAAAATGGATAATCGGACCCGGGTGAGGAAAACCGCATTCCCTCCTGCCCTTAGGAAAATAATAATAATTATAGTATTTGTTAAGCGCTCATTATGGGCAAGGCATCGTATTAAGCGCTGGGATGGATAGAGGCAAATCGAGTTGGATGCGGTCTCCGTCCCACGTTGGCGCTCACAGACTCAATCTCCATTTTACAGATGAGGGAACTGAGGCCCAGAGAAGTGAAGTGACTAGCCCAAAGTAACACAGCAGGCACGTGGTGGAGCTGGGATTAGAACCCATGACCCACTCCACCATGCTGCTTCTCAAAATCATTCAGTGGAGAGAAATCAGCGCCTTTCCTCCGGTCAATCGTTAAGGCAGAGAGATTAGGCCAGGCCCAAACCTCTGTTTCTGTTGACTTGAGTCCACTGGATTAGTCATCATTTGTACTTTTTTGTTTTGCATGGGTTCTCCGCCACTAGATTAGTCATCGTTTGTATTTTTTTGTTTCGCATGGGTCTTCTGAGTCCAATACCAATGCTGACTTCAGCTGCTACCAGCCTGCTGTTTAACTGTCTTCTCCGCTGCTGGAATGTTGAGTTTGGGTCTGGTAGTGGTTTCCTCTGAACCGCCCATTAGGTGAATAGGACGTCAGCACGTGCTAGGTATGTTCAGCCACGCCGGACGAAAGCGGATTTGCTGGCTGCGTCTGCGACGTCGTTCAGTGGGAAACAAACGGCCTCGGCCTCTATGTTCCCTCAGTGGGGGGAGCATGGCGATTATCCCCTTCCCTTCTGAGCGTAGTTCCAAATCTCCTGCTCTCAACTCCTTCTTTAACTTGGCAAGAGGGCTGGGAGTGGGGGGGGGTGATAGCGTAAACCACCCTTGTAAATTAATCCTTGACAAAATTCCCAGTGGGACGTCTACCAACCGAGTGGGCCCTGAGTGGGATGTCTACCAATGTTTTATAGATGTATGTCTGTCTGGTTAAGGTAGTCTACGCTACACGCAAGGCAGTAAACTCCAAAAAAATCAAAAACCAAAACTAACTCGCGTTAAAAATGGCCACGTGGAATGAGGTCAGCTTCCACTAGTTCATATATTCTGTAATCAGCCCGAGGTACGTATTATTTACACACAAAGGGCGCAACTAGAGCCAAATCTAGCAGAAAACACCCTTCCCAAAATCTGGGTGCCGAAAGTACGTGGAGCAGATAGCATTAGCACTATTCTGGTACTTATTAAGCACTTGCTTGCTGCTAAACTCTAGCTAGGGCTGAACAGCCAAACGACTTTTCCATCGTTGATGTGAAGCAGGGTTAAGTGTAATCTTTCTGGACTAAGGCATCATCAACCACTGAGCCGGTTAAATCAATGGTTCGTGTGAATTTGAAATCAGGGTCTGAATAAAACCACAAGGGAGAGCTCTTAGCCAAAGAAGAAATATCAAGGTTTAAAAAACTGTCTTTGTTATTTGTTTTGGATGTAATCATAAGTTAAGCTCTGACAGGCCGGGTGAGTCTTCTTCTAATAGTAATTATATTCCAGTCAGTACACCTGTTGGGAATGTATAAATAATAGTTTGTTTATTTGTCTCTTATAAATGAGCTTGCTATCAAATTTCTACCAAGTGGGCAATATATGAAAAGGGATGATTCCTTTCTTCTAGAAGAAAGTGGTTAAAAGGGAGGACAGCTTTTGAAACCTTGACAAAAATAGATCATTTATTTGAGCTGAATTAATCGTTATCAGAATGCAGCTGTTTAATTTTAATACTATTGATGCAAAGAAACTCCTTTATTTGGTGCGTAGAAGTTGCTTCTCCCAAAAAGATTCCTAATGGCTACAAAACCATGATTTAGAGTGAAAATGGGGTGGCTGGGTAGAAGAGAGGACAAAACGTAGAAGTACACAAGATCAGGACTGAAAGCCCACAGTGAGAAGGGAATTATGGAAAAGGATTTAACGGGAAAGTGGTTATAGTGTTAGGGAGAAAGCAACATGACTCTGTAATCCTAATTTCAAACTCTCATGAAAAAGGTAAATCAGAGAAACCATTATGGACAAATATGTGGTAAATGAAACATAGATTTGAACATTTTCTGAGTTTTTGATACTAATCTCTTAAAGTGCATTTGGATTTGCACCCCATATTCACCCCATCCTCAGCCCCACGGCATTTATGTACAGATCTGTAATTTATTTATTCATATTAATGTCTGTCTCCCTCTCTAGACTATAAGCTCCTTGTGGGCAGGGAATGTGTCCCTCAACTCTGTTCTACTGTACTCTCCCAATCAGTACACTGCTCTGCATACAGTGTTTGTTCAATAAATATGATTGATTGATTGATAAATTAGAACACCTCCTGATTACTGAAGAAGACCTAAGGTCTTCTAAGTTCTGAAGTGACTAGTCAAAATTAAAATGACAGAGGCTAGATGTGTCTTTTTCCTAAAATTTCTCATCTTTCGGTGTCTTACTTTTTTTATTTCTTTCCCTTAAAATGAAAACATACCTTCATTTTTTGTATTTTCAGTGTTAAATTTCAATATTTTCATATTCACATTTTAATAGTTCATAAATTATTATATATTTCACTGCACGGGCATACTTTTAACCATTTTATTTCCCAAAAAAAGCAATGAAAATATGTTTACTATACATGATCAAAAAGTTCTACCAGAGAACAAATCCAAACACTTTTCCACTGCATAAAATGGAAATCACTCCTTATAGTGTTGGGGGTTGAAAAAGAAGAAATATTCATCTCTCCTGTTATGAAAGGGCCTAATAGGCACTCTGAATTATTTTAGCCAGGAAACATCAATTTATTCAATTAATCAGTTGAAGGTCCTGAGAGCTTACTGCTTACAGTACACTGTACTAAGCGCTTAGGAGGGAACAGAGTTGGTAGACATGTTCCTTACACACAGTAAGCTTACTGTAATAATTGTGATCGTCCTTTGAAACTTTCAATATCTGAGTCATTTTTCCTTTCTAACCGGAACTGGATAAACCGAGTGCTCTTCTCTTATTTTCTGACAGAAGATTAAGATTGCATTGACATCAGAGACGGTGGGTTT
The DNA here is from genome assembly GCF_004115215.2 of Ornithorhynchus anatinus. Taxonomy (NCBI): domain Eukaryota; kingdom Metazoa; phylum Chordata; class Mammalia; order Monotremata; family Ornithorhynchidae; genus Ornithorhynchus; species Ornithorhynchus anatinus. The sequence continues at coordinate 5,238,209 of NC_041749.1, forward strand.
TTTCAGACCAGATGAGTAAAGGTCCCCTGCTGCATTATCGGGGCCTTCTAAATCTGTAGTCAGATATATTTTTTATTTTATTACGGTATTTCTTGAGCACTTACCATGTGCCGGGCACTGTAATAAGCGCTGAGGTAGATACAGTTGCAGCTGCAGAGCTTCCAGTCTTATACCAGTCTTGGCTTCAGGAGGGAGAGTCAAACAGAGGCCTGTCCATTCCATTCCTAGCCTGGGCACTGACTAGTGAGTGGAAGGCCATCGGCTACAAGTTATTACTCATCCGTGCTGGGCAACAGCGGCATGGGAGAGAGTCGAGGGCGGAGATTCGAGTTTACTGTGTGGAAGGAAACAATGGTAAACCACTTCTGGATTTTTACCATTCTCTGGATCCTTTACCAGAACGATTGCAGATGGAAAACGGGGCGTCCTGGGAGAGATGTGTCCGTCGTGTCATTATGGATCAGAAACGACTTGATAAATTCATTCATTCATTCAATAGTATTTATTGAGCGCTTACTATGTACAGAGCACTGTACTAAGCGCTTGGGATGAACAAGTCGGCAACAGATAGAGACGGTCCCTGCCGTTTGACGGGCTTACGGTCTGATCGGGGGAGACGGACGGACGAGAACGATGGCGATAAATAGAGTCGAGGGGAAGAACATCTCGTAAAAACCGATGGCGACTAAATAGAATCGAGGCGATGTACAATTCATTAACAAAATAAATAGGGTAACGAAAATGTATACAGTTGAGCGGACGAGTACAGTGCTGTGGGGATGGGAAGGGAGAGGTGGAGGAGCAGAGGGAAAAGGGGAAAAAGAGGGACACAAGACCAGATACAGGGTAGTCTGGTTAAACAGAGTCCCTTTCTCGCTAAAGGCTTGCAGTCTTAATCCTCATTTTACAGATGAAGTAACTGAGGCAGAGACGTGAAGTGACTTGCCCAAGGTCACACAGCAGACCAGTGGAAGAACCAGGATTAGAACTCAGGTCCTTCTGACTCCCAGGCCGGAGCTCGATCCATTAGGTCATAATAATGTTGGTATTTGTTAAGCGCTTACTATGTGCCGAGCACTGTTCTAAGCGCTGGATACTGAAAAGACATTTTACAGTGGATTTTAGTTATTGGAACTAATATCGAGCCAAATATGGATATATGTGCATGTGCGGGAATTTGAAGAACATATGCATGCCACAGATTATAATACCGCCCAATTCTCTTCTTCTTCAATTGTATTTTAGACTTGAAGTTTACTCCATGGAATTAACTTAGTCACGTTGGGAAAAACATCTACTCGGTGCACTGTGGCAATATCCCCCTCTATACTTCTTACTGAAAGCTCCTACCCTGTGCTGACACCTGAGGAAAGAAAGAGGAATAGAAAGGTAGATGACTGGCTGAAGAAGACCAAGCCAATCAGTCAATCGATGGTATTTATTGAACGCTTCCTGTGTGCAGAGCACCACACTAATCTCTCGGGATAGTGCAACGCAACAGAATAGGTAGATTAGATCCCTGCCCACGAGGAATTAGAAGCTAATTTAGAGAGAAAGCTGAATCCTAACCCTTACTGGTGTGGACTTTGTAGCCAGAATACTATTTGAAAAGGCACATGTTCACAGAAATACAACCTGCGTTTTTTTCTCCTTGGTAATGGAAATTATAGGTTTTGGCTTTTCTTCGGGAATTATACACAGTGTCCAGATCTATACTTGCAGCAATTATCCAAACAATTCAAGGTAAAAGGATAATTCTACTGATTCCCTAGAAAGTTCAAGGTGTAAAGTAAGTGTTCTAAAGACAGCATTCAATGAATATGTTGATTGATATAGGTCTGGATAACTGCCTTAGCTTACTAGTGTAAATCTGGCCAGAAGAACTACTAAGCCAATCCTCAGGAAGACATTTTTTCCTCGTTCGGTGTTTTTGGAGTCACTTGTTTTTAAAAGCTCCCATTAGTTTTATGCCTACCACTCAAATATAGAGTGTTCAAAAACAAGTTAAAAACGTTAACCTGAACCTGCTGGAAACAGGTGTCGAAGCCGACACCTGTCTTACTTCAGAATTTGCAATCCAGAATTCCATTTTCCAGAACGAGGCCTATATTAAAGTACAACAAGAAGTGCAATCGAGCCACGATAGTGCAGGCTGATATTCTAAACTAATCACAGAAAGCTGTCTGTGACTCTCCTGTTTCTACCCCAGGCTCTGTTCCGTGACTCTCTGACTCCCACCTCATTCCTCCCTTCTTCTTTCCCTGATCCATGTAGAGAGATAATTTCTTCCCTTCTCTGTCCTTGATCCACTGCAGGTTATCAGGCCCTGGCAAGAAGCCTCTCTAGCACCTTCCCCTCCTTCAAAGCCTTACTGAAGGTACATCTCCTCCAAGAAGCCTTCCCCGATTAAATCCCCCTTTACGCTTCTCACGCTCCCTTCTGCATCGCTCTGACCTGCTCCCTTTATTCATTCCCCACTCCCGGACCCACAGTACTGATGGACAATCATGTAATTATTTATAATAATGTCCGTCTCCCCCTTTAGACTGTATGCTGGTTGTGGGCAGGGAATATTTCTGTTTATTCTTGAACTCTGCACACAGTAGGCGCTCAGGCTTAGTGGAAAGAGCCTGGGCTTGGGAGTCAGAGGTCATGAGTTCGAATTCCAGCTCTGCCACTTCTCAGCTGTGTGACTGTGGGCAAGTCACGTCACTTCTCTGTGCCTCAGTGACCTCATCTGTAAAATGGGGATTAACCGTGAGCCTCCCGTGGGACAACCTGATGACCCTGCATCTCCCCCAGTGCTTAGAACAGTGCTCGGCACGTAGTAGGCGCTTAACAAATACCAACATTATTATTATTAAATACGATTGCCTGATGACAGTATGAGTATTCAGATCCACCGTACTTACTGAGGGTGCATTCTTTGCCGGAGTTGGGAGAATACCTTAAACTAGTTCCTGTACTCCAGGAATTTACCACCTAAACTGAAGACATACACTGAAGAATGTAGCATAAGTAGGAGTGATAAAATCGATACTAATAGTAGATAATGAAGAAAAAGATCGATGAATCAATCAATCAATGGTATTTATTGAATGTTTTTCTGTGTGCTCTGTAGTACCACTTAGCACTGTACCAATTAATAGAAATACATGAAGGGCAGAGAATGTGTCTGTTCACTGTTTTATTGTGCTCTCCCAAGTGCTTAGTACAGTGCTCTGCACCCCGTAAGAGCTCAGTAAATACAAGTGGCTGATTGACTGACAGAATGTGCTCCTCGTGGACAGGGACTTTGTCTTCCAAGTCTCTTGTATCGAACTCGCCCAAATGCTTAGTACAGTGGCTCTGTGCACGGTAAGTGTTTAATAAATGCCATTGATTGAGTTGACTAATGGGATAACACTCCCGGGAAGATAGGATCGACCGGGGAATATCTCCTGAAGGAGTGGCTTTGTAGGAGGAAAAAGAGGCAAAGGAGAGGATTGTGGATTGAGGTAAAGGGAGGCTCCCCCAGTTGTACATTCCCCGAACTGTACGTTGCAAGCGCTTAGTACAGTGCTTTGCACATGGTAAGTGCTCAGTAAATACGATTGGATGAATGAATCGGAGGGAAAGTTAAAGAGCAAAGAGCAAGAGCTGGGATGCAGCAGGAGAGAGCAGAGAAGTTAGAGATGTGGCTGATGGAGGATCTCCAAGCCAAACTCACTGCTCCTCATCTCGGCTCCGGCTTCCGGCCCTCCCACGGTCCAGCCCTTCAAACCGTTGCCATTAGGCAGCAGCATGGTGTAGTGGACAGACCACAGATCTGGGATTTCGAAGGCCATGAGTTCCATCCCTGCTTTTGCCACAGGTCTGCAGTGTGATCTTGGGCAAGTCACTTCACTTCTCAGTGCCTCAGTGACCTCATCTGTAAAATGGAGATTATGACTGTGAGTCCCATGTGGGACAGGGACTGTGTCCAACTCTATTAGCTTGTACCTACCCCAGCGCTTAGTACAGTGCCCGGCACGTAGGAAGTGCTTAACAAACACCACTCTTATCATGATTATTACCATTTGGGAACCATCTAAGAGCCAGTCAGAGCACTCAGATGGAGACCACGTCCATTTTATATAGTGGTTTCCTTGCCTGCTACGGTTTTCCAAATCTTTGACTATCCGCGCTCATTGGCCTATATGCTAGGTTGGCTACAATTTGGGAGCTCCTTGGAGCAACAGTGACTGTAGGTAAAGTTACTCAATGATAATGATAACAGTGAAAATGATATTTTAAGCACTTCCTTCTCTGCCAAGCACAGTATAAGCTCTGGGGTAGATACGGAATAATCAGATCCCACAAGGGGCTCACCAGTCCAAGTAGGAGAGAGAACAGGTATCCAATCCCCTTTTTGCAGATAAGGGAACTGATACACAGAGAAGTTAAATGACTTGGCCGAGGTCACACAGCAGGTGAGTGGCACAGTCAGGATTAGAACCCAGGGCGCCTGACTCCCAGACCTATGCTCTTCCCACTGGTGCTTCCCAAACTGCTTGTCACTTCAATCCAATTACACTCCCCCTTGCTACCTTCACTTCTGCCAAGGACCAAAAATTCTATTCAATCTGATTATCTTGTATGTTTCCCAGTGCTTAGCACAGTGCTTGACACACAATAAGAAGAATGCTATTTGTTTAAGTGCTTACTATGTGCCAAGCCCTGCCCTAAGCACCGGGGTAGATACAAGTAAATCAAGTTGGAGACAGTCCCGGTTCCACATGGGGCCGAGGGTCTTAATCCCCACTGTCCAGATGAGGTAACTGAGGCCCAGAGAATTGAAGTGACTTGCCCAAGGTCACACGGCAGACAGGTGGTGGAGCCGGGATTAGAACCCAGGCCCTTCTGACTCCCAAACTCATGGGTCTATCCTCTAAGGCGTGCTGCTTCTCTAACTGAAGGGAATTTTTTTCAGCAGGCGCCTCCTCATTGTCCGTCCACGAGCATCTCTATGTGGGACGCGGCTTCCCGGAAAGCTCTTCATTCTTGTTCTCCCTCCTTCTAGAACTGTGAGCCCCTTTGGGGCAGGGACTGCGTCCAACGTGATTAACTTGTATGTCCCCAGCATTTCCAAGAATGTTGGGCACCTACTAAGTGCCTAACAAATACCATAATTCATCATTATCATTCAGAAGCAAATCTTGCCCCAGATTTTCAGAGGTCGGAGTTTCCCCCACCAGACCCACTACTCCTACCTAGAGACGGAATCCGTCCCCTAGGGCTGGCTCTATTATTCAGTTTTCCGCTGGTTGCGTGTGATGACTTCAGCGTGGCTAAGTGGAAAGAGCCCGGGCTTGGGAGTCAGAGGTCATGGGTTCGAATCCCGGCTCTGCCACTTGTCAGCTGCGTGACTGTGGGCAAGTCAATTCACTTCTCCGTGCCTCAGTTCCCTCGTCTGTAAAATGGGGCTTAAGACTGTGAGCCTCACGTGGGACAACCTGATTACCCTGTATGTAGCCCAGCGCTTAGAACAGTGCTCGGCACATAGTAAGTGCTTAACGAATACCAACATTATTATGACTTCTAGACTGTAACCTCGTTGTGAGCAGGGAATGTTTCTGTTAACTCTGTTTTACTCTCCCAAGCAGTTAGTACGCTGCTCGGCCCATAGTAAGTGGTAAATCAATACTGTTGATTGATTGATAACTTGCATCTTCCAGAATGGAACCTGCCAAAACAAAATGAAGTAGTTTTTGTAGCCCTGACTTGTAGCACGGAGTCTGAGTTGTTTGTTTTAGAGTACTTGTTAAGCGCTTATTATGTGTCAAACACTGTTCTAAGCGCTGGGGCAGGTGGCTTAGTGGTAACAGCAAGGGCTTGGGAGTCAGGGGTCGTAGGTTCTAATCCCACTCTGCCACTTGTCAGCTGTGTGACTTTGGGCAAGTCACTTAACTTCTCTGTGCCTCAGTTCCCTCATCTGTAAAATGGGAATTACAGCTGTGAGCCCCATGTGGGACAACCCGATTAGCTTGTATCTACCCCAGCACTTAGAACAAATCCATCATTATCATTGTATCCTCTTAATTAGTTGGACACGATCCTGCATGGAGGCTCACGGTCTCGAGTAGGAGGGAGCAGCGGTATTAAATCTGCATTTTACAGTTGAGGAAACCGAGGCACAGAGAAGTTAGGTGACTTGTCCTAGGTCACTCAGCAATCAGTTAGCAGAGCAATTGGCAAAGCCAGTACTAGAACCCAGGTCCTCTGACTCCCAGGGCCATGTTCTTTCCCCTAGGCAGAATGGTTCAGTGGGTAGAGTCCAGGCTTGGGAGTCAGAGGTCACGGGTTCTAATCCCCGCTATGCCGCTTGTCAGCTGTGTGACCTTGGGCAAGTCATTGCACTTCCCTCTGTGCCTCAGTTACCTCATCTGTCAAATGGGGATGAAAACTGTGTGCCCTACGTGGGACAACCTGATTACCTTGTATTTACCTCAGCGCTTAGAACAGTGTTTGGCACATAATAAGCACTTAACAAATGCCAACATTATGACTATTATTAGAGGTCTGAGGGCAGTCTCCAGAATATAATGTGATGGCAGGATAGGTGGGAGCCCAGGATGCCCAGCATTCCCGGGGCTATGGACTCTATCCAATCAGAGGTTAACTCGGGGGTTTTGAAGGCCCATCTTCTCCAGGAAGCCTTCCCTGACTGCGCCCTCCTCACCTCTTTTCCCACTCCCTTCTGTGCCGCTCTTACTTGCTCCTCCATTCATCCTCCCTCCCAGCCCCACAGCACATATGGATAGATCTGTACTTACGTGTGTAATTTATTTCTTTATCTATTTATTTGTATTAGTGTCCGTCTCCCCCTCTAGACCGTGAGCTCGCTGTGGGTAGGAATGTGTCCGTTTTTTGTTATATTGTACTCTCCCAAGCGCTTGGTACAGTGCTTTTCACGCAATAAGAGCTCGATAAATACGACTGAATGAATGAATGAATGAAGAGCGCATATGACGAAATGCACATCGCCTTAATTCTATTCTTTTGCTATTGTTTTTAATATGTTCATCCCCTAGATTCTATTTATTGCTCTTGTTCTCGTCTGTCCGTCTCCCCCGATTAGACCGTGCGCCCGGCAAAGGGCAGGGACCGTCTCTATCTGTTACCGATTTGTCCAGTCCAAGCGCTTAGTCCAGTGCTCTGCACATAGTAAGCGCTCAATAGATACTATTGAATGAATGAACTGCCCACCCTGACTCTCTCTTTTCATCACTAGTCCAATGAACTCAGAGAGCAGAACACCAGGGCCAGGTTTCCGTGATCTGGCTCACCAGTACCTTCAGGTTGGCATCCTTCAGAAATAGCCCTCAAGAGCTGTAATTCATTTCTTCATATTTCTGTGTCCCCCTCCAGACCGTCAGCTTGCGGGGGGGCAGGTAGTGTGTCTGTTTATCGTTATACTTTACTCCCCCAAATGCCTAATACAGTGATCTGTACACAGTAAGCGCTCAATAAATAAGACGGAACGAATGAAGACGTGAACTCTGTGACCGGGCGACATTTTAGGATCATTTATCTGGGTACAGAGAGAGAGGTGACCAGCACCATCATCAGGTCAAGAGAGCTACACCCGCATTCTCTCAGTCCATGAAAGCAAATGAAGAGGGGGAAGAAATATCTGGGGATCAAATGAGACAGTTCATTCGAAAATACTTTTCTCAGGTACACACAGCCAGAGCCAGGTAATGGATGCTCCAACAGCAACACAGACTTCCATTTCATGCTGGGAAAGTTCCATTTTCATCCTGAAGCAACAGAGGTTTCTAAGTGAGACACTGAAAAAGAAGCTGGGATATGAATGGACTCAACTACCTGCCCTTCGACTCTGTTTGGCTGAAGGGGATTAACACGGCTGTTAAAGTGGACTTCATGAATCTGTCTTTTCAGAGAGATTAGAGAGGGACCTCGCCGGGAAAAGACCCCCTCCTCCGACCCCCTTACCCCACCCCACCCTCTATCTAAGAAGAGACCAGGTTCATTTGTAGTTGCGATAATAATTGCGGTATTTCTTAGTGCTTCCTTTATGTGCCAGGCACGGTACTAAGCGCTGGGGTGTATACAAGCAAATCGAGATTGACATAGTCCCCGTCCCAGGTGGGGTTCACGGTCTCAATCCCCATTTTACAGACGAGGTCACTGAGACCCAGAGGTCACACAGCAGACCAGCGGCAGAGTCGGCCTTTGAACTCATGACCTTCCGACTCTCAGGCCCGGGCTCTATCCACTGCACCATGCCGTTTCCCTGGTCAGAAACTGAGCTCCACCAGATGCAATCTCCCACAGAAACTCTCTCTGTCATCCCCTGCTCCTAGTCTCATGAAAGAGGGAGGCCAGGTTTTTGGCCTCATTTCCACACGGCACCTTCTTTCTCTGATTGAAAAATTGTTCGGTACTTGGACGGTTGAAAATGTAGCATCCAATGATTAGATATGTTGTTGGCAACTATTAGTTGTTTGGAAGTTACCGGAATCATTTGTGGTCGTATCCCAAATAGATTCCTAAATCCTGTAGATTCTGGTGTCTGTTTTGTTAGGATATTTTAGTTCTCATTTACCGTTAGAAGAGAGCATAGAAAAATGGCCATTGATTGGAATTGGAATGAAGCAAATGTGTTTTTAATCACTCTAGCTGAACTTCTGGATCGATCAATCTATCATTTGTTTTTATTGAGGACTTCCTGTGTGCAATGCTTGGGAGAGTACAGTATAACTGAGTTAGTACGCAGATTCCCTTCCCATGGTGGAAAAATACAACACTCAGAACCTAATATCAATTTGAAGTACTACTCTGTTTGGAAAATTAGAAGACTCTATTGTGGATTGTAATACCGTCTCCATTTTTAACATTTGTCTGTCCATTAGAAATCCACTGTTAAGGTAATTGGATTAAAAATGAGTTAATCTGCAGCGACAACTGGGGATACTTCTAAGTCAGTTCTGAATGGAAAAAGGAAGCTGGAATCAGAGCTCAGAATATCTTTGGGCCCACTTTAAAAGATCGTTCAATAGCATTTACATCTTTAATGTCAGATTGTGTCCTGTTTCCTCAACCCTTTTCCTCCGGTAAATAGTTTACCAATGCTTAATCCTGAAAGCCGTGATATAAACAGACCAGCCGTTACAAAGAAATCATTTCAGCCCGAGATGAGAAACTGAGTTTGAATCAGATTGATTGCTTAGATAACCATGACTCCTGGGATAGCGTACATCTCTGCCAAAAATAAGCAATGCACCTAATCAGATCATCTCAACATCCTTTCCTTTTTTCATTTCATTCTTCATTTGCCGTCTTAAAAATTAGCTTTCAAAAATCAGACTCATTACGTTTTAATCTTATTGCTGTCTCGATTAAAAATCCACGCGTAAAACTTCGTTGAGATTTTACGTGGTTCGTCAAAGTTTAAAAATGGGCCCAATAAAATAGCCCTGAAACTTATTTTACCTTTAACACACATTAAATTTTCTGGAATTATCCTATTGAAAGGTTAGATTTCCCTTTGGCCACGGGATGGCACTATTGCTTAGTTCAGCAATTTAAAATTTTTCCAATTAAATAAGAAGGTTTCCATTTCAAGACTTCCCTTGCCACTTCAAACTACTTATTTTCGCTTTAGGATAATAATCCTATCCTGAGAGACATAGGACAGAGTTTTTTTTCTTTATTTTCCTCTCTGTAGATAGATGATTAGCAACAGAATATATACCGATTCATTCAATAGTATTTATTGAGCGCTTACTATGTGCAGAGCACTGGACTAAGCCCTTGGAATGTACAAATCGGCAACCGATACAGTCCCTGCCCACTGACGGGCTTACAGTCTAATCGGGGGAGACGGGCAGACAAGAACAATGGCAATAAACAGAGTCAAGGGGAAGAACAAATAGTGCAGAGACTATAGTGCAAATAGTGCAATGGATCCTCTTCGATAGAAGACCTGCTCCTCGAACAAGGCAGAAGAAGTTAATGAGGTGTCATTCTCAGACTGATTCTGTGAAAAAAAAGATAAGATTTTAAATTCTGAACACCCCATCACTCTTTTAGGATTTGGATTAAAACCCTGGAAAAACTGCAGCTGTCGTTCCTTAAGCGAAGTACAGTTTTGGAGAGTGGGAAAAAAAATAATTTGAATCTCAAAAGTAAAAACCACGAAAAATAGGCCCCATTTCCGTGTCCCACCAGCCAAACTTGTCCAATAGCGGCACTGAAGCAATGTGACCTAGTGATGCGGGAATCAGAGGTCCTGGGTTCTAATCCCTGCTCTGCCACTTCAATCAGTCCATCGTGTTTTTTGAGTGCTTATTGTGTGCAGAGAACTGTACTGCACTTGGGAGAGTACAATAGAGCAATATTCCACTTGCCCGATCTGTGTCCTTTGGGCAAGTCGCTTCACTTCTCTTGGCCTCAGTTTTCTCATCTGTAAAATGAGGATTCAGTGCTGTTCTCCCTCCCATTTAGCGGTGAGCCCCATGGGGGACAGGGGCTGTGTCTGATCTGACTATCTCGTTCCTACTCCAGCCTTAATGCGGTAATAATTATGGTATTTGTTATGCGCTTACTACGTTCCAGCCCATGTACTAAGCGCTAGAGTGGATACAAGCAAATCGGGTTGGACACAGTCCCTATCCCACGTGGGGTTCATAGTCTCAATCAACATTTTACAGATGAGGTAACTGAGGCCCAGGAAGTGACTTGCCCAAGATCACACAGCAGAGAGTGGCAGAGCCAGGATTAGAACCCACGACCTCCTGACCCCCAGGCCCTTGCTCTATCCACTAGGCCGTGTCTGGCCTATAGTAAGCGCTTGACAAATAGCACAGTTTTGGCTATCGTTCTTAGCTTAACGTCTAATGAAACGGAAATGCCGTACACACAGGGACCGCGAAACCCTAGATCCTCGTTCATACTCTGGCGAATTGTGATTCCCTCTTGAGGGAAAGATTCTGGCACCACCGATCTTTTCAGTAGTTTCCATGAAGGGCGCAGCCTCGCAGTTCCATGGATGGAGAGGGAATGGTGATTACTGAGCATCTACTAAGTGCTGTTCACTGTTAAGCGCTTGGGAAAGGACAATAGACATGTTCCCTGACCAGGGGGAACTTTCATGCTAATGGAAATTATTTCAAACTGGCACTCGGCTAAATCTTTAGCCATCAGCCAGAGGCAGTCCAAATGAGAAATCCACAATGTGCTTGACAAGAACTTAATTGTTTGGGGAGGTTTGATTTCTTCCAAGTAAATTATCCAATTTACATTTTTAATTGTAGGTGTCCCACACCGGGTTGTGATGGCTCTGGACATATTACTGGCAATTATGCTTCTCATCGAAGGTATGTAAAGAGATGTTTATTCTCTTCTCCAAACCATTCATGTTTATTAGGTATCAACCGCACATACATCAAACATCCACAGACAGAAATCCTCTCCGCTTCCAGGCTCTTCGTAGGCGGATCCCGTTTGAATTCTATGATGGAATTCCAGATCTTCAAGCCAGGATGAGCCAAATCAGAGCCTTATTTGGAAGCAAAACCTTCATTATTCCAGGGCACAGTCAGTTACTCTAGGCCCTCTTCAGGTTTTGCGCAATCCCAGTCCATCTATTCATTCAATCGTATTTCATTCGATCGTATTTATTGAGCGCTTACTGTGTGCAGAGCACTGCCAAGCAGAACAGAGGTCTGGGCAGAGCAGAGCCAAGCTATAATTAGCTCAAAATGACTCAGCCACAACCTTTGACATCTGCCTGGAAGTTCGGTGAAATTCAAAAAGAAGATTTCCCCACATTATAGCACATGAATATCAAAGGAACCACATTGGTATGTGCTAACGTTGCCCAGTGATCATAGGAGTTAAAGGGCACGTTAATGCCCAGTAGAAATTGTCTTTAAAAAGTAGATTGTCCTCAGGGAGAGAAGATGAGGTTCGGTAGAAGAAAAATTCCCATCTAAAATAAATTAAAAATGACAGGTGCCTCTCTCTGTCTCTCACGCATGAGAGTTTGAACGTGCATATATGTGCATATATACGCGCACATATTTAAATCAAATTTTTATCGTTAAATAAAATAAGGATGCTACAGTTTCCAAAATATTAGTTTTATTATTTTTATAATCTCTTTAAGAAAACTATCATTAATTACAGGATGGTAAAGGGTTGAGGAAATAGGCGCTGGGAATATTCCAGATAAAAGATAAATGCTTGAGGATTTAGTCCCTCGTTTGAACAGATATAACAGGAACATCTTTCTAAGGAAATTAAAAGGCAGTTTCCACACATCTCAGAAGGCCAAAGAGAGTGGTGGAATTTAGGGACCACACAGGGGAATTCTTTTTAAAAAACAGTCAAATGTCATGGAATTGAAATTGTCATGAGTAAACTGGTAGGCTTCTACCGTGCATCAAAGTTGCTCTTGCTCATTTCATAAGGTTGGGTGTGGCAGGGACCAAGTATAGATCTCACTGTCCACTGAGGCGAGTAGCAGGGATATTCCAGAATGCTGCGGGTGGATGTCAAACCCATTTGCCCCTCTCCACCCCTTCCCCGACCCTCCAACCCCGTCATGGTCCCTGGCAGTGAAGGCAAGTGAGCTTGAGGACGTATCCCTCATTCTACCAAAAAAATAGCATGATCGATTTAGTCAAAAGTGACAATCCAAGGTAGGCACAAGTCGTTAAATCATTAGAGATGCTACAGTGAAGCTACCGCCGGTCTTGTCTGTCTGAAAACGATCTTACCAAGAGTGGAAAGAAAGGCTGCTAGGAAAAATAGTATGAAGGTTGTGCTTTATTAGGTCGCGGATAGACTATTTGTCATACCGAAATTTTCCCTCTAATAATCCATCCTGTACTTGTCATTCATTTATCCACTTGTCTTGATTCTTCTAACATTCAGATTTCCCACCAGCATTCCAAATTCCAATCTCAAAATGCACTACTCTCATCCCAATCTGTCCATCCCTTTTCGGGCCTCTTGGTATTTTTGGCCGGCCAACCTTCCTGTGACTTCCCGTTCTTCCCCCGGGGTGACGTACGGATTTTTTTCCACTCCCAACTCCTACCTTTCTTCTATCCTCTGGAGTCGTCGGACTTGCTGAACAACAGTATGGACCCTTCCTGCCCATACCATTCTTGACTTTCTAGGCTTCAACCTTTCTTTCGCTCAACCTTTCTCTCTGGGGACTGCTAAGAGTCTTAATCTTTGGAAAACATCATCTTTCAGAAGCAACTGTTCCAGAACCTCTTGTTCCCGTTCCTCTCCAATTCCTCAGATGGGGGAGCCATGACTACAGGTAGCATTCCAAAGGAAGCTGTGCAGTACTTTCTGTAGTGCCCAAATCTCACCTTTTGTTTAAATTTCTACTCTCCTCCTCCTCAAATTCTGGAGACGTTTATGGCTCCCGCTCATTGTTGCATTGATTTAAAGTCACAGCTTATTACGAGTCCCAGATCTCTTTCCTGAGACATGACTTAGAGTCTCTAATCATTCGGTTGTGTTCGTAATCCTATATTGGAGGTTCTTTTCCTTGCTCTCGGCAACACCGAGCCTCATCTACCTCTTTTCTTTGCAGTCACTCGACGGTAAGAGCTCAATTTCCTACCTACAAAAGTCTAGTGCCTCTGCAAGCTCTGAGACTTGTCTGAGAGTTCTCTCTTTCAGATCACTTACCCACCGTGTGAAGTGAAACCCATCGAGCATCAATTCTTGTTGTCATCAATCTTGCACGCCTGCCAGCTGCCCTGTGTGTGTGGGGGGGGGGCCTGGGATTCTTCTCTGCTTAGCAATCACTCCAGACATTCCAGGACTGAGAAGGTTTGACTTTCTCCTTCTCATTATGGGGATTTTCCCTTCTGAAGCTTACTTCCTTCTCAACAGCCTGGGAGAATCCTTTAAAGCAGAGGAGATCTTTCTGTTTCTCGCTTCTCCCCTGGCTTAGCCGCTTGTGCCTGAAATCAATCAATAGCATTTATTGAGCGCTTACTATGTGCAGGACACTACTCTAAACGCTTGGGAGAGTACAATACAACAGAAGTAGCAGCAGAGGTGTTCTCTGCCCACTACTAGCTTACAGTCTAGAGGACGAGGTTACAGTCTGAAGGAGAAGCATCTCTTAACTGGTCTCACGCTCCATTTTTGACCCCGTTCTTAATTTAAAAGCAGTTCAATTACCCATTTCATTTGTCTTTCTAGAACCCCGGTACTATTTTAGCACACTTGATTAATCAATAATATTTACCGAGTGTTTCCTGGATGCAGAGTACTATACTAAGTGCTTAGGAGAGTATAACAGAATGATGCAAGTGGATTCTTTTTTATTTATTGAATGGTATTTGTCAAGTTCTTACTATGTGCCAAGCACTGCAGTAAGCACTGCATTAGATGCAAGCTAATCAGATATGATATGGTCTGTGTCCCAGACGGGGCTCACAGTAGTGCTTCGAACATAGTAAACACTTGATAAAGATGATTTATTGACTGATGAATTCCCATATTACATACAGATGATGCAACTGAAGTACAGAGAAGTGAAGTGACTTGCCCAAGGTCACACAACAGACGAATGTGGCCCAGTGGAAAGAGCACGGGCTTGGGAGTCAGAGGTCATGGGTTTGAATCCTGGCTCTGCTACTTGTCAGCTGTGTGACTGTGGGCGAGTCACTTCACTTCTCTGTGCCTCAGTCACCTCATCTGTAAAATGGAGATTAAGACTGTGAGCCTCACGTGGGACAACCTGATTACCCTGTATCTACCCCAGCGCTTAGAATAGTGCTGTGCACATAGGAAGCACTTAACAACTGCCAACATTATTATTATCATTAAGTGGCAGAGCTGGGATTAGGATCCTGGTCCTTCTGACTCTGGGCCCGTGCTCAGTTTTTCTACAAGTTCCAGCACTCCCCTAAATCCCAGTACCCTTTCGTTGACCATCTTTCACCTACATTCCTGAGCGTGAGGCTAAGTTCCTGAGTGTGAAATCTATTCAGCTGAGTGTGAGAACTTCCATAGGGTCCTGGGACCCTCTTTGGCCTCACTGACCTTCTTGTTGCCCTGTCCTAATCAGTCGGTCAATCAATTTTAAATATTGAGCACTTACTGCGTGCAGGGCCCTGAACTAAGCACTTGGGAGAGGACAACACATCCATATGACAGTCACATTCCGTGCCCCTAAAGAGCTTATGGTCT
Source organism: Ornithorhynchus anatinus (assembly GCF_004115215.2). NCBI lineage: Eukaryota > Metazoa > Chordata > Mammalia > Monotremata > Ornithorhynchidae > Ornithorhynchus > Ornithorhynchus anatinus. Next base: position 5,253,422 of record NC_041749.1, read on the forward strand.
AGAGGGGGAGACGGACATTAATATAAATTAATTAATTAATTAAGGTTCCGCTATAAGAGAGATTGCAGATGGAGAGCGGGGTGTCCTAGGAGAGATGTGTCCATGGAGTCACTGTGGGGCGGAGACGACTCGAGAGTCTAAGACATAAATGGGGTGAGGTTGGCAGGGTGGGGGTGAATAGAGGCAGCAAGTCAAAGCAACTCAGGAGGGAGTGGGAAAAGAGGAAATGAGGGCTTAATCAGGGAAGGCCCCTTGGAGGAGGTATCCTAAACCATATGTACCTCCACGTTCCTCCTGTGTCCAGTGTATTCACATCGACCTTGCCCCACGCAGATATTTAATGATGATAATAATGTTGGTATTTGTTAAGCGCTTACTATGTGCAGAGCACTGTTCTAAGCGCTGGGGGAGATAGGGGTAATCAGGTTGTGCCACGTGAGGCTCACAGTTAATCTCCATTTTACAGGTGAGGTAACTGAGGCACAGAGAAGTTAAGTGACTCGCCCTCAGTCACGCAGCTGACAAGTGGCAGAGCCGGGAGTCGAACCCATGACCTCTGACTCCCAAGCCCGGGCTTTATTCCAGTCAGCCACGCTGCTTCTCTAAATTGTACCACTCTGAAAAATTGGCTCAGCCAGCTGCAGGCCCCTGAACTGGAACCTGGTGTCCAAATGTGCTCCTGGGAAACTCAAATCACAGCTGAAAAGCATTATCAAAGACACTTAAATCATTCACAGAGGAACCCTGTTACGAGAAGGGGTTCAGAAGCCGTGTGGCCTAGTGGTAAAAGCACGGACCTGGCAGCCAGAGGACCTGAATTCTAATCCAGGCTCCATTATGTGTCCGTTGTGTGACCTTGGGCAAGTCATTTATAAAAAATAGTATTGATTAAGTGTTTACTATGTGCCGGGCACTGTAATAAGCGCTGGACTGGATACAAGCAAATAAAGATGAGGTAACTGAGGCCCAGAGAAGTCAAGTGACTTGCCCTAGGTCCTACAGCAGGCAAATGGTGGAGCTGGGGTTAGAACTCATGACCTTCTAATTTCCAGGCCCGTGCTCTATCCACTCTGCCATGTTGCTGCCCCTAACTTTATGAGCCTCAGTTATCTAATCTGTAAAATAGGGATTAGGACATTGAGCCCCATCAATCAATCAATGGTATCTATTAATAATAATAATAATGTTGGTATTTGTTAAGCGCTTACTATGTGCAGAGCACCGTTCTGAGCGCTGGGGGAGATGCAGGGTCATCAGGTTGTCCCACGTGAGGCTCACAGTCTTCATCCCCATTTTGCAGATGAGGTAACTGAGGCACAGAGAAGTTAAGTGACTCGCCCACAGTCACACAGCTGACAAGTGGCCGAGCCGGGATTCGAATCCATGACCTCTGACTCCCAAGCCCAGGCTCTTGCCACCTATGTGCAGAGCACTGTATTAAGTGCTTGGGAGAGTATAATACAACAGAATTAGCAAAAATGTTCTTGAAGGCCCATAATGAGGTGTGGGACGCGGACTGTGTCCAACCCGATTGGACTTTATCTACCCCAGCACTTAGTACATTGTCTGGTACAAAGTAGGTACTTAACAAAAAGCACTTAACTAAAAAAAAATAAATAAAAATCCCCGAAACTTACTAAAAAGCCTAGCTGTTAATGGTAACTTAGGGAATTCTCAGAATTTAGGAGTAAGAAAGCCTGTCAGTGATCATAAACTGCTTGTCACAATTAAAAAAAGTACTCTGAATTTTTTTCATAGTATTTGTTAAATGTCTATGTGTCAGGCACATACTGGGGTAGATAGAAGCTAGTCAGGTTGGGCCCAGTCCAGGTCCCACATGGGGCTCACTGTTTCAATCCCCATTTTACAGTTGAGGTAACTGAGGCCCAGGGAAGTGAAGTGACTTGCCCAAGGCCATTCAGCAGATAAGTTCATTCAATAGTATTTATTGAGCGCTCACTATGTGCAGAGCACTATACTAAGCGCTCGGAATGTACAAATCGGTAACGGATGGAGACAGTCCCTGCCCTTTGATGGGTTTACAGTCTAATCAAAGTGGCAGAATCGGGATTGGAACCCATGACCTTCTGACTCCCAAGCCTAGGCTCCATCCACTAGGCTATAGAGCGTCTCAGTTAACCATAACACTGAAAAAGATGAAGATTCAGTGAACACTTGCCAAATGTTACATGTAACCAAGGATACCCCTATGCAATAGAGTACACACAACACAAATACCCCTGATTTAATTTGTCTAGACTACACACTGTCGAGGGTAGACAGGTGGGTGGTAGATGACAGAGTAAGGCTCCAACCATCATTACATTAGGACTCAGACCACAATGAAGGTCTCCACGTTCCAGAAGCAGCGTGGCTCAGTGGAAAGAGCACGGGCTTTGGAGTCAGAGGTCATGAGTTCGAATCCCAGCTCCGCCACTCGTCAGCTGTGTGACTGTGGGCGAGTCACTTCACTTCTCTGTGCCTCGGTTACCTCATCTGTAAAATGGGGATGATGACTGTGAGCCCCACGTGGGACCACCTGATTGCCCTGTGTCTACCCCGGCGCTTAGAACGGTGCTCTGCACATAGTAAGCGCTTAACAACTTACCGACATTATTAATGTTAGTCATATTTTTATATGACAAAAAATAAATACCATTTAATGATGAATTTACCAAGTGCTTACTATAGGCTAAGTATTGGGGTAAGTTCGAGATAATCAAATCCAGTATAGTCCCTCTCCCGCGGAGGAGGGAGACTACGTATTTTCCTCCCATTTTACAGGTGAGAAAATTAAAGCCCAGAGAAGTTAAGCGATTTCATCCTAAATAACAGCAGACATCCCCTTCTGAGGGTCGCACCCGAAGAATTCACAGTCCTCCATCAGTCTCGGCTACGGGAGGGAGAGAAAAGCAGTGACCCGTCTTTTCCATTCCTAGCTTGGCCAGTGGTTAGCGAGTGGCAGGCCATCTGATACAAGTCAAATCTCCACTGTGCTGGGCAGCAGAGGCACGGGAGAGAGTCGAGGGCGGAGTCTCACGTTTACTGCAGGCAGTGGTAAACCATTGCTGGATTTTTACCATGAAAACCCTCCGGATCCACTACCGGAACGATTGCGGTTGGAGGTGGGGAGTTCTGGGGGGGATGTGTTCGTGGAATTGCTAGGAGTCGGAGACGACAACGGCATAAGACAAGACAGTAGCGGGCAAGTGGAGGCAGTGATGTGATTAGAACCCAGGTGACCTGACTCCTCGGCTTGTACACTTTCCAGTAGGGCCCCCATCTGATTTCCACAGATCTCAACCAATGCTAAGTCCAATGCTTCATAATAATAATAACTGTGGCATTTAAAAATGCTTATTATGTGCCAGGCACTGTACAAAGCACTGGGGTGGTTCCAAGCAAATCGGGTTGGAAGCAGTCTGTGTCCCTCACGGGGCTCACAGTTTCGATCTCCATTTTACAGATGAGGTCACTGAGGCACAGAGAAGCTAAATGACCCGCCCGTGGTCACCCAGCAGACGGGTGGCCGAACGAGGATCAGACCCCAAGCCCTACTTAAAACCTAGTGGCAAAACATTCTAGACTGTGAGCTCACTGTGGGCAGGGAATGTATCTGTTGTCGTATTGAACACTCCCAAGTGCTTAGTTCAGAGTTTTGCACAAAGTAAGCGTTTAATAAATACGATTGAATGATAACAGGGTCACAAATGATGAGCTCCTCCATCAACGTCAATCCTCTAAGCCATCCTGATTTTTCACATCTTTTCCGGGCAGAACATGTAAAAGGGATGGAAAACTGGATACCCAAACAGCTACTCTAGGGTGAGATGAAATGGAGCAGCAGTAAACAGAGGGGCAGAAGAAATATGCTGCAAAGACAGAACCTCAAATACGCTACAAAGACGGAGCCTCAAACTCTAGGAGTTTTTTTTTTTGTTCGCTTGTTTTGGTTTGCTTAGGGAGAATGCAATAAACCACCAGAAATAGCTCAGCCCAGTGTTCTACCGGGAGGAATGGGGTGACTCTCTCAGAGCAGAAGGCTTCAAAAAGAGTGTGACCCAAAGAGGGAGTCTCAGGAAAATTCATGAATATATCACGTACACAAGATACGGTCTTGTCTTATGCCGTCGAGTCGTTTCCGCCCCACAGCGACACCACGGACACGTCTCTCCCGGAACGCCCCACTCTCTCATCTGCAATCGTTCTGGTAGTGGATCCACAGGGTTCTTTTGGTAAGAATCCAGAAGTGGTTTACCGTCGCCTTCTTCTGCACAGTAAACTCAAGTCTCCGCCCGCGACTCTCTTCCATGCCGCTGCCGCCCAGGGTGGGTGAGTTTTGACTCGTAGCGGATCGCCTGCCACTCGCTAGCCACTGGCCGAGCTAGGAATGGAATGGACAGGCCTCTGCTTGACTCTCCTTACCATAGCCGAGACTGGTAGAGGACTGGAAACTCCACAGGTGCGACCCTGAGAGGACCCAAGATATAGTAAGGATCGAGAAACATGTATAGGACAACACACCTATATGCCCTGATTAAAATATTGATATTTTCAACCTAAACAAGACGTACATACATTAGGAAACTCGTCTACCTCAAACTTCACACCTCCAAACAGAATTGCTCATCTTCCCCCACAGACTCTGTCCTCTCCCTGACTTTCCAGTCACTGTAGACAGCACCACCGGGCTCCCGTCTCACAAACCCATGACCTTGGCATTATTCTCGACTCATCTCTCATTTAACCCACAGATTCAATTAGTCACCACGTTCACAGCATCCTAAAATCCAGGCTTTCTTCTCCATCCGAACTGCTACCATGTTGATCCAAGCAATTAACCTCATCTGCCTCATTGTGTTGAATTGTATTTGTTTAGCACCTATTGTGCACCAGGTACCCTACTAAATGCTGGGGCAGATATAAGGTTAATGAGGTTGAACCCAGTCCCTGTCCCAAGTGGGGCTCACAGTCTTAATTCCTATTTTGCAAAGGAGATAACTGAGGCACAGAGGAGTTAAGTGACTTGCCTAAGGTCACACAGCGGAAAGGTGGCAGAGCTGGGAGCTTAATTACTTCATCGGGGAGCTGGCAGACCTTATTTATTGCATCAGATTCCTAGCTGAACCTCCCCCCACCCCCCCGTCTTTCTCCACTCCAGGCAATATTTCACTCTACCGTCTGAATGATTTTTCTGAAAACGTGTTCAGTCGATGTCTCCCCACTCCCCAGAAAACCTCCAGTGGTTACCGGTCCACCGCTGCATCCAAGAGAGACGCTTTATCATCCGCTTTAAAGCAATCATCTAGTTTCTCCCAGTCTTACCTCACTGATTTCCTCCTAAAACCCACCTCTCACACTTTGCTCCTCGAATGCAAAGCTACTCGTTGTATATCGAGCTCATCTATCTCGCCACTGCCTCTTCACCCAGGGCCTGCCTCTGGCCTGGAACGCCGTCCTACTTCATTTACCACAGACCATCACTCTCCCCACCTTCAAAACCTTCTTAAATGCACATCTCCTCCAAGAAGCCTTCCCTGACTAAGCCCTCATTTCCTCTGCTCCTTCTCCAAGTGCTCTGCACTTGGATTTCTGCCCTCTATTAAAAATAATAATAATTTTGGTATCTGTTAAGTGCTTACTATGTGCAGGGCACTGTTCTAAGTGCTGGGGGAGATACAGGGTCATCGGGTTGTCCCACGTGAGGCTCACAGTTAATCCCCATTCTACAGATGAGGTAAATGAGGCACAGAGAAGTTAAGCGACTCGCCCACAGTCACGCAGCTGACAAGTGGCAGAGCCGGGAGTCTGAACCCATGACCTATGACTCCGAAGCCCAGGCTCTTTCCACTGAGCCACGCTGCTTCCCCACCTATTCACCCCACCTCCCTCTGCACAACGCTTACGTATGTATCAATAACTTTTTATATTTATGCCTGTCTCCTCCCCTACACTGTAAGCTCCTCGAGGGCAGGGAACGTGTCTACCAATTTTGTGGTATGAAACTCTCCCAAGAACTTAGTTACGTGCTCTGCATGCAGCAAGTGGTCAATAAATACAATTGATTGATTGATTTCCCCGGGCAAATTTATGAGCTATAAGCCTGGGTTTAGTTTTGCAGGGTTCTGAAGTAGATTTGATTAGAGCAGTTCCCATGTCCACAGCTCTGTAAACTTTCTTGAACTCTTTGTTTGCCACCGCCCGCTTGGCTTCTATCTGGGAGTAGACCTATTTGGGAGTCATTCATTCATGCTCCCCGAACAAGCCAGACGGAAGTTAATGTCCTTGTTCGGTCCCTCTTGACGTGTGGTAATTCGCAGACTAAATAATCGGAAAGGATCAGTAAGAGCAAGCAGCTGACATCCCATTTTGGAGCTTTTGGTTTGTGGACATATTATGCAGTACGGAGGACTCAACGTTGTCTGGAGGAATGGCTCACTAAGCCCTCCTTATATCACTCTTCTCTTGCCCTGATTTCCCTTCCGTCCCAGATTAATGCATAGGGTTAAAGGCATGGCCGAAGCAGACGGTACGTAGAGAAGCAGCGTTAATCAGAAGACTGGGGTTCTAATCCCAGCTCTGTAACTCTTCTGCTGTGTCACCTTGGTCAAGGTGTTTCACTTCTCCGTGCCTCGGTTTCCTCATCTGTAAAATGTGGGACGAGGAGTCCGTCCAAACTCGTATCTACACACTGCTTAGTATCGTGCCTGGCAGGTATAAGTGCTTAACAAATATTTTGGTAAAGTAAAGCATTCCAGGAGAGTGACTCAGTCTTGAAAAACAAGGATATTATCATTATTATTATTGTTACTGTTATCATCAATATTATTATTGTATTAAGCATTTGCTATGTGTCAGTTGGACACAGCCCCGTCCAATCTGGGGCCCACAGTCTAAGTGCGTGGAGGAGAAGGTATTCAATCCTTATTTGACAGTTGAGGAAACTGAGGCACAGAGAATTTAAGTGACTCGTCCAAGGTCACACGGCAAGCAATTGGCAGAGCAGGGATTAGAACTGGGGTCCTCTGTCTTCCAGACCTATACTCTTTCCACGTGACCCCGCTGCTACTCAGGTTCTTGAACTTGAGTTCATTTCAGTTCCTTCGCAGTATCTCCACTGCCCTCTGCCACTTGTCAGCTGTGTGACTGTGGGCAAGTCACTTTACTTCTCTGCGCCTCAGTTACCTCGCCTGTAAAATGGGGATGAAGACTGTGAGCCCCACGCGGGACAACCTGCTTACCCTGTATCTACCCCAGCGCTTAGAACAGTGCTCTGCACATAGTAAGCGCTTAACAAATGCCAACATTATTATTAACATTATTGCCCTCTCTTTATCTCTCTTTACATTCTTCTTGTCAGTCCTTTAATCAGTCATATTTATGGAGCACTTATCGTGTGCGGCGCCCTATATTAAGTGCTTAGAAGGGTGCAATATGACAATAAACGGACACATTCCCCACCCACGGCGAGCTCGCGGTCTAGAGAAGCAGCGTGGTTCAGTGGAAAGAGCCCGGGCTTCGGAGTCAGAGGTCAGGAGTTCGAATCCCGGCTCTGCCACTCGTCAGCTGTGGGACTGTGGGCGAGTCACTTCACTTCTCTGGGCCTCAGTTCCCTCATCTGTAAAATGGGGCTGAAGACTGTGAGCCCCATGTGTCTACCCCAGCGCTTTGAACAGCGCTCTGCACATAGTAAGCGCTTAACAAATACCAACATTATTATTAGAGGGGGAGACAGGCATTCAGATAAGTAAGTCTTACAGATTTGTATCTCCGGGCTGGGAGGCTGGGAGGGGGGATGAATAAAGAGAGCAAGTCCGGGTGATGCAGGAAGGAGCGGGAGAAGAGGACACGAGGGCTTAGTCGGGGAAGGCCTCTGGGAGGAGACGGGCCTTCATTAAGGCTTTGAAGTGAGGGAGAGTCATCTCTAGTCAGATATGAGAAGGCAGGGCTTTCCAGACCAGAGGCAGGGGGTGGGCAAGAGGTGGGCAGTAAGAGAGATGAGATCGAGGTACAGTGAGAAGATTGGCCTTAATCAATTAATTAATAGTATTTTTTGACACCTATTGTATGCAAGGCAGTTTTTATGGTATTTGTTAAGGGCCCTATGCTAAGCACTAAGGTAGCCCCACGGCGGACAACCTGATCACCTTGTATCCTCCCCAGCGCTTAGAACAGTGCTTGGCGGGTAGTAAGCGCTTAACATTATAATGATGGCATTTGTTAAGCGCTTACTACGTGCCAAGCGCTGTTCTAAGAGCTGGATATGAGCTAATCGGGCTGGCCACAGTCCCTGTCACACGTGGGGCTCACGGTCTTAATCCCCATTTGGCAGATGAGGGAACTGAGGACCAGAGAAGTGAAATGACTTTCCCGGGGTCACACAGAAGATGAGTGGCAGAGTCAGCATTAGAATCCAGCACCTTCTGACTCTCAGGCCCGGACTCTACCCACAAGGCTCTATGTGGTCCTTGCCCTCAAGGGGCTGATGATCTTAGAGGGCATTTCTGTCCCTCTGGAAAGCTCTTCAATTTAACAGACATATCCAAAGTCCTAGAGACAATCATTTGAGAACCCCTCTACACGGAGAACTGCATCCAAGAAGGCTTGCAAACTATTGTAAAGCCCATTAATCAGTATCGATCATATTTATTGAGCACTTACTGTGCGCATTACTGACTTAGCCATGTTTTATGGGCTAATGGTAAGTCTAAAGAAAACTGGCAACTGCCCTGTCAGAGTCATGAACAATGGCGGGATACACTGAGGAAATCGTATGCAAAATGAAAAGTCGGTATTGCATCACAGAGTTAAAGGCTGTCACAGAATTCTGCTACTTAGGCAGCCCCGTAATCAAAGATAAACGCTAGACAAGAATGATGGAAAGTGAATCAAGGCAGCACATCTGTTAAACAGAATATATCTCCTCTTATATCCAGGACATCTCGTCATGGCTCTTATGTTTTGGATAAACTCAATTATTCACCTTCGCTCCTAAATCTACTTCCTCTACTTTTGTCGGTCGGTATTTGTTAAGCGCTCACTATGTGCCGAGCCCCGTTCTAAGCGCTGGGGTAGACACAGGGGAATCGGGTCGTCCCACGTGGGGCTCACAGTCTTCATCCTCATTTTACAGATGAGGTCACTGAGGCACCGAGAAGTGAAGTGACTTGCCCAAAGTCACACAGCTGACAAGTGGCCGGGCCGGGATTCGAACCCATGATCTCTGACTCCAAAGCCCGTGCTCTTTCCACTGAGCCACGCTGCTCAGAAGATACCATCACCATCCTCCCTGCCTCTGAGGCTCATAATATCTGTGTCAACCTCCACTCCTCATTGTCTTTCAACTCTCACATTCAGTCTCCTGACAAATCCTGGCAGTTCTTCCTACACCACATCTCTGAGATCTACCTGTTCCTCCCCAGCCGAGAGCTTCCGCGCTCACAGAAGTTGTGATAGCATCATGGCGAATAATAACAGTATGTGTAAGCGCTTACAGTGTGCCAAGTATTGTTCTAAGCACTGAGGTAGATACAAGCAAATCAGTTTGATGATGAGGGTGGTATTCGTTAGGTGTTGACTACGTGCCAAACCCTGTTCTAAGCGCTGGGGTAGATACAAGGTAATCAGGTTGTCCCACGTGGGGCTCACAGAATTAATCCCCATTTTACAGCTGAGGTAACTGCGGCACAGGGAATTTAAGTGACTTACCCAAGGTCACACAGCAGACAAGTGGCAGGGCTGGGATTAGAATAATAACAATAATAATAATGATGGTATTTGTTAAGCACTTACTATGTGCCAAACACTGTCTAAGCACTGGGGGGGGGGCATACAGGATAATCAGGTTGCCCCACGAGGGGCTCACGGTCTTTAATCCCCATTTTCCAGATGAGGTAACTGAGGCACAGAGGAGTTAAGTAATTTGCCCACACAGCTGACAAGTGGCGGAGCTGGGATTCGAACCCCCGACCCCCGACTCCTATGCCGGGGTTCTTTCCACTGAGCCGCGCTGCTTCTCTGAACCCAACCCTTCAGATTCCCAAGGTCGTGCTCTTGCCACCAGGCCATGCTATTATATTAAACTCCTCTCTAGTCTCCCCGTTCCAGCCTCTGCGCCCTCCAACCGATAATATATGTCGCCTTAAGGATCTACCTGTTGAAGAGTCCCTCAGAACACAACTTTCTACTTCCCAAAACCTTCCACTAGCTTTCCATATCCCTACACATTAAGCAAAAACTCACAATCAGCTTCAAATCGCTCCACTAATTCTCCTCCTCCAGCTGCTCTCTTCACCCACTGTTCTAGAGAAGCAGCGTGGCTCAGTGGAAGGAGCACGGGCTTTGGAGTCAGAGGTCATGGGTGCGAGTCCCAGCTCTGCCACTTGTCGGCTGTGTGACTGCGGGCGAGTCACTTCACTTCCCTGGGCCTCAGTTACCTCATCTGGAAAATGGGGATTAACTGTGAGCCTCCCGTGGGACAACCCGATTCCCCTGTGGCTACCCCAGCGCTTAGAACGGTGCTCGGCACATAGTAAGCGCTTAACCGATACCAGCATTATTATTCTACAACTTTGGTTCCTCCCGAATTAACCTTCTATCTTAACCTCGCTCTCCACTCTCTCCTCCATCCCCTTGTTGACTGTAGCTTGGAACTCCCTCATCCAAATTTCCCGGGTAACAGCTCTCTGACATTCGAAGCTCTGTTCATTCATTCATTCAATCAATCATATTTATTGAGCGCTTTTATTTATCATTAAGTGTCGTCATTTAATAATTTCCAATTCATAGCGACTCCACGGATAGACTTTCTCCAGAACGTCCCGCCCTCTACCGTAATCCGCGACCTTTCTAATGCTTCTTCCGTTATCTTTTTTAGGGTCTCCATCTATCGAGCGCTTACCATGTGCAAAACGCTATATTAAGCTCTTGGGAGGGTACAATATAAGAATGAACAGACACATTCTCTGCACAAAGTGTGCTTACATTCTGGGAGTTTAAAATCCCTCTTTGTTCAAATAGTCTTCTCTGATGAATTCCCAGCATCCCAACCCATCCTTCACCTTCCACACTTCCCTACGTATTTCTACTTAACTCCAGTAAATAGGATACATGTTTCCTCGGTTGGGCATTCAGGTGTTGATCTTGATTACTCCTTTCATAATTTTTTTTAAATCCGTCTCCATCGTTAACGTGCAGGTTCCTTACCCCAGAAAATGTGCCAGTTCTTTGCTGTGTATTTACCGAGCACTTAACAATAATAATAATAATAATAATCATGGTGTTTGTTAAGCGCTTACTATGTGCCAGGTACTGTATTAAGCACCGGAGAAGATACAGGCAAATTGAGTTAGTACAGTGCACTCTGCTCAGCTGATGCTCAAGTAATGCTAATTCATTCTTTTTACTACCGTTACCAATATGACTACTGTGTGACATGAGCAGGTGGTCAGATCAATCAATTGATCAGTGGCATTCACTGAATGCTTACCCTGTGCAGAGCGCTCTACTAAGTGCTTGGAAGAGTATCGATCGATCATGTTGGCTGATCGCTGACTGTGTGCACGGCGCCGTAATAAGCGCTTGGGAGAGTGTAAGCTCGTCGTGGACAGGGAACGTGGCTCCCGACTCTGCTATGTAGTCATTCTGTACTCTCTCAAGCACTTAGTACAGTACTGTGCGCGTAGTAAGCACTAAATAAATGTGACCGGTTGTCGATCGATAGCCAGATAGAGGAGCATTGTGGCTTTATGGAAAGCGCACAGGTTTGGATGTCAGAGGATGTGGGCTCTAATCCCAGATCCTCCCCTTGTCTGCTGTGTGACCTCGGGCAAGCCAGTTAACTTCTCTGGGCCTCAGTTGCCTCATCTGTAAAATGGGGATGAAGACTGTGAGCCCCACCTGGGACAACCCGATTACCTTGTCTCTACCCCAGCGCTTGGAACAGTGCTTGGCACATAGTAAGCACTGAACAAACACCATTATTATTATTATTACAATGCAGTAGAGTGGGCTGACAAGGTCCCTGCCTACAGCGAGTTTGTCTATCAGTTATACACACTGAGTGCGACCCTCAACGGTATCATATTGGGATATGAAAGTCGGCGACAGAAGGAATTATCTTTATTTCAGCATCTTACCGCTGGGTTGTTTAGCAGTTTAGGCTGCTGGTGAATCTTCCATAACCTGCTCCATTTTTTGCAACGCTTTCATTTAACAGGAACCTACCTTGACCTGGTGGTCTTCTTTCGTAAAGCTGGGATGGACCAGAAAATATATGTCAGGATCAGAGGGGTTTTATTCCCAAAGATAGGGAACCTTCTCCCCGTATGAGTCTGCTTTTCCTCAGCCTTCTCCGTCACTCTGATTTGCTCCCTTTATTCACCCCTCCCTCAGCCCCACAGCTCCTCTGTACATATCTGTAATTCATATTAATATCTGTCTCCCCCGAAAGCTTGTTTCGGGTGGCGAATGCGTCCATTATATTGTTCTATCGCTCTTAGAGCAGTGCTCTACACACAGTGAGTGCTCAATAGATACTATGGATTGATTGATTGATGAGGTGACAGAGGAAGCTTGGGAAGAAAGCAGTGTTGGAAAGAAAGCATCACAAGCAAAGAGTAACGAGAAGTGTCGAGAAAGGTTGAAATGAAAGGCCTATTGAAGGAGTATTATAAAGTGGGGTGGCAGATTGGTGTTAAGCGATAATTGGGCATTCCATCAGTCAATCAAAATTATCAAGCACCGACTGTGAGCAGAGCACTGTATTAAGCTTCTGGGAGAGTACGGTGTAATAGGGTCGATAGACCTGTTCCCTGCCCGCAACAAGCTTTCGGGCTAGTTAATATAGGTGGTAATATAAATAAATTTAGGATATGTACATCTCTGGACTGCAAGCTCATTGTGGGCAGGGAATTTATTCTTGTTTTGTACTCTCCCAAGCGCTCAGTACAGTGCTCTGCACACACTGAGTGCTCGATAAATACGATCAAATGAATATGCTGTGTAGCTGAAGGAGGGGTGAATAAGAGATGCAAGTCCATGTGCAAAGATGGTGCAGAAGGGAATGGGAGAAGAGGAAACGGGGGCGTAGTTAAGGAAGGACTCTTGGAGGAAATGTGCTTTTAATAAGACTTGGAAGGTGGGGAGAGTGAGAGCCTGTCATTCAGTACCGTTATTATTACCGAGGCATTAAACCTTTCGGTGAGCCGCGAATCAATTGTAATATATCTAACCGTGAAGGATCACATATAGTAAGCACTTGATAAGTACCGTCATTGCTGTACATTGAATGATATAGACCGAAATCGGTTCCCGTATTGGATGGCATGCCTGCCCACACCTTCCTTTTTTATGGTATTTGTTAAGCGCTCACTATAGTAACGTTGGTATTCGTTAAGCGCTTACTATGTGCTGAGCACTGTTCTAAGCGCTAGGGTATTCAAAGGGGAATCAGGTTGTCCCACGTGGGGCTCACAGTCTTAATCCCCATTTTACAGATGAAGTCACTGAGGGACAGAGAAGTGAAGTGACTTGCCCACAGTCACACAGCTGACAGGTGGCCGAGCCGGGATTCGAACCCATGACCTCTGACTCCAAAGCCCGTGCTCTTTCCACTGAGCCAAGCTGCTTCTCAGGCACTGTTCTAAGTGCTGGGGTAGATTCAAGTTGATCGTGTAGGACACAGTCCCTGTCCCACGTCGGGCTCACAGTCCAAGTAGGAGGGAGAGCACGTATTGAATCTCCATTTTAAAGTCGAGGCAACCGAGGCACAGAGAAGTGAAGTGACCTGCCCCAAATCACACAGCACACAAGTAGCAGGCTCACAGTAGAACCCAGGTCCTCTGACTCGTAGGCCTGTGCTCTTTCAACCGGTTCCTATGCTTCCCGAAGGCCACTTTGCTTCCCAAGCTGCTTTTTTTTTGTCCTTTATGGATCACTGAGGAAATGCCACAGGATTTCAAAGAAAGATGGCATCATTATTACTATATAGAGAAGAGAGCGAGCCGACAGCAGAGAGCCTCACAGGGTCGCAGAGTTCTCCCCACCTCCCAGAAACCTACCTGAGGCCTCATTCCTGAAGAACATGTCTTACTTAGGGCTCCCAGAAGCACAGTACATCTTTCCGCAGAGTGGAAAGCTTTTCCCTCTGCTCCCTCTACCCGCGCCCCCCCCCCCCCGCTTCAACCTCTCCGCCGCTAAACCCTCTCCTCCCCCCTTTCCCTCTGCTCCTCCCCCCTCCCGTCCCATCCCCTCAGCACCGTACTCATCCGCTCAACTGTCTATATCTTCATCACCCTATTCATTTTGTTAATGAGATGTACGTCACCTTGATTCTATTTGTCTGCTATTGTTTTAATGAGATGTTCTTCCCCTCGATTCTATTTATTGCCACTGTTCTCGTCCGTCCGTCTCCCCCGATTAGACCGTGAGCCCGTCAGAGGGCAGGGACCGCCTCTGTCTGTTACCGATTTGTCCATTCCAAGCGCTTAGTACCGTGCTCTGCACATAGTAAGCGCTCAATAAATACTATTGAATGAATGAATTCATTAATAGACATTAAGCTCGTTATGAGCAGGGAACAGGTCCGCTAATTCTGCTGTATTGTACACTCTCAAGCACTTAGTACAGTGCTCTACACATAGTAAACGCTCAATAAAAGATACATCGATTGATGGATTGATGGGGACCCGGCAGACATGACCACTGCTCTTTTAGATCCTCACAAATTGTAGGAAACAACATCCGGACTTTTTCTCGATGTTCGGAGAAGCTAGAAAAGATTTGGCACATCAGTAGACCTCACTTCTGTCAATTATTAAGCAGGTTTGGAGGCCCTCCAAAGCTTATGAAGATTACAAAGATAAATTAAGCAATAATAATAATGATGATGATATTAGTTAAGCGCGGAGTATGTGCCAAGCACCGTACTGAGGGCTGGGATGGATTCAAGCAAATCGGGCCGGATACAGTCCCTGTCCCGCGTGGGACTCACAGTCCTAATCACCATTTGACAGATGAGGTCACTGAGGCACAGAGAAGTGATATTGCCCAAGTGACTTGCCCAAGGTCACACAGCAGACAAGCGGGGGAGCCAGGAT
Organism: Ornithorhynchus anatinus; assembly: GCF_004115215.2. Taxonomy (NCBI): domain Eukaryota; kingdom Metazoa; phylum Chordata; class Mammalia; order Monotremata; family Ornithorhynchidae; genus Ornithorhynchus; species Ornithorhynchus anatinus. The sequence goes on from NC_041749.1 coordinate 5,268,520, forward strand.
GAGAATCCAGGTCCTTCTGACTCCCAGGCCCGGGCTCTATCCACTAGGCCACATTGCTTCGCTACGTCCCCAAACGTCCTGGAAAACTTTGGAGCTCCATCGGTGATCCAGACCTGGATGTAGTCACTGAATTCTGCCATCTAGGCAACAAGCAAGAAGAGAGGTAGCTAATGACACCGTGAAGGCAATAATAAATAATAATTATGGTATGCGATAAGGCTTACTAAACACTGGAGTGGAGTAGTCACTTCACTTCTCTGGGCCTCAGTTCCCTCACCTGTAAAATGGGGATTCACCGTGAGCCTCACGTGGGACAACCTGATGACCCTGTATCTCCCCCAGGGCTTAGAACGGTGCTCCGCACATAGTAAACGCTTAGCGAATGCTAACATTATCATTAGTAGTATCGTCTGGTAGATCTGTAGGTTAATCGGTTCGGAAACAGTCCCTGTCCACGGAGCTCATAGTCGAAGTAGGAGGAGGAACAGGTATTTAAGTCGTAGAGACACAGAATGGTGTCAATGTGGCATCAAGATTCAAATCTTGATAATGAGATGTACATCCCCTTGACTGTATTTATTGCTATCGTTTTAATGAGATGTTCTTTCCCTCGATTCTATTTATTGCCATTGTTCTCGTCCGTCCGTCTCCCCCGGTTAGACCGTGAGCCCGTCAAAGGGCGGGGACCGTCTCTATCTGTTACCGATTTGTCCATTCTAAGCGCTTAGTCCAGTGCTCTGCACAGAGTAAGCGCTCAATAAATACTATTGAATGAATGAATGAATGAAAAATCAATTTGAAGGCCCCTAGATCAATATTCAGGTCCAGCTCTCTCTTCGACTAGAGAGGTAGTGCCGCCTCGTGGATAGAGCACAGGCCTGGGAGCCAGAAGGACCCGGGTTCTAATCCCGGCTCCGTCACTTGTCTACTGAGTGACCTTGGGCAAATCACTTAACTTTCTGTGCCTCCGTTCCCTCATCTGCCAAATGGGGATTAAGGCTGTGAGCCCCATGTGGAACAAGCCACGAAGCAGCGTGGCTCGGTGGAAAGAGCACGGGCTTTGGAGTCAGAGGTCATGAGTTCAAATCCCGGCTCTGCCACCTGTCAGCTGCGTGACTGTGGGAAAGTCACTTAACTTCTCTGTGCCTCAGTTCCCTCATCTGTAAAATGGGGATTAAGACTGTGAGCCCCACGTGGGACAACCTGATTCCCCTGTGTCTACCCCAGCGCTTAGAACAGTGCCCGGCACATAGTAAGCGCTTAACAAATACCAACATTATTATTATTAATAATTTGGTCTATTATTATTATTGACCAAAGCGTGGAGCGCCATTACTTCCGGACGGCGGAAACACTCTTACACCTGCATAGCTCGTTGTGGGCAGGGAATAAGGTTCTGTTGTATTGTACTCTCCCGAGTGTTTAGTACAGTGCTCCACTGTACTATAAAGACTAATAAAGACTAATGAATTGATTGACGGATTGATAATGGATTATTTCAGTTGTTCTTCCCGGCCAACTTGTGCCGTTTTCTGCTACAAGATACTGATAGTTTTCACCAGCTGTTGTCGATCCTTATAGTGTTCGACCCTAGGCTTTAGACCCTCAATACCACCTCAGCACCTCTTTACCAACTAGAAGAGACTCACGACCCATTCGTTTTATTCCTGTACCTATTAACTCGCATATCCTTGTACTTAAGCACCGGCTCTCGTAAACATCTACTTTTCCTTCTTTCTCTTCTCTTAATTACTGTCGATCTCCCTCTCCCTTACTAGATTGTAAGCTCCTTGAAAGCAGGGAGCAGGATTCCTAATTCTATCGTCCTCTCCCTAATGCTCTACATGGGGTAAGAGCTCAGTAACGACAACTGTGGGATCGATGGACCAAAATGTAAAGGTCATAACTAGTTTGCCGTATTCGGGCCTGAAGTTACATTTGTTTCAGGCAGCCCACAGTTGATCGTGCCCGTCGGAAGCCTGTCCTGAAGGGTTCTGAGTAGAATCGTACCCCCGAAACGAAGCTGGGGATGATCTCCATACCTCCCGTGGCCTGCTAACTCCACTTTCTACATGAAGGGGGGGATTATGGCGGGATCTCTGAAATCTTGTGGCATTTCCTCAGTGTTTTATAGGTCGAGGAAGAGCTTCTACCTTTTTAATCATATTTATTGAGCACTTACTGTGTTCAAAACACTGTATTAAGCGCTTGGGAGAGTACGATACAACAATTAATGGACCTATTCCCTGCTCACAGTGAGCTTACAGTCTAGAGGGGGAAACCGACACTGTGACTAAATAAAGAAGTAAATAAACAAAGAAAGAAATTACAGCTAAGTGCATAAGTGCTGTGGAATGCAGGAAGGTCACCACTCTTTTATCCCCAGCTTGATCGGCAGAAGGGATTTTTCTGAAAAGTTGGAGGAGATGTCATGCCTTCCCAATCTTCGAGGTTTCCGAGGAATTCCTACTTAATGGTGGAAGACCTTTTCCCGAGGCCATGAAAAGGCTCTCTGTAGTCGATTCCCTTGTCTCATGTGATGATGGTGCTTAAAGTCTGAACTATTCAGCAGTGACACCATGAAGATTTTCAGATTGTAAGCCCAGTGGCAAGCATATCATCTATTGTATTGCTCTGGTAAAATGCCAGGCCTTAAGTAAACGATGAAATACTCCTGCTTACCAAAGGAAAAAGCGAGGCACGAAGGAATTAAAAACTATTTTAATTATGAAACATCTTCATCGTTATTGCTTCTTTACTCTGTTTACATGCCTTTTCAGGTCTGACAGAAGGGCTTTTCCTTCGTGAGCCCACCGCGGTCTAGTGGAAAGACCACGGGCCTGGGAGGCAGAGGACCTCGGTTCTAATCCTATCTCTTGCCCTTGCTTGCTGTGTGACTTTGGGAAAATCACTTAACTCCTCTGTGCCTCAGTTACTGCATCTGTAAAATGCGGATTCCGTCTCTAGTCTCCCTCTTTTTAGAATGTGAACCCCATGTGGGTCAGGGACTGTGTCCAATCTGATTAACTTGTACCCTCACATAGGGTACCTTGTACCCTATAGGGTAACTTGTACCCTCACACAGAGCTTACTATGGCTCTGCACATAGTAAGCGCTCAATAAATACTATTGAATGAATGAATGAATGAATGAATGAATGAATGAACTTGTATCTACCCCAGTGCTTAGAACGGTGCTTGGCACAAAGTGTTTAACAAGTATTATTATTATTGTGAATCTAAGGCTCAGAGAAGTTAAGTGACTTGCCTAACGTCACACAGCAGACAAGTGACAGAGCTGGGGTTGGCGTCTTTCTGACTGAGCACTTGAGAGAGGACAGTACAAAGAGTTAAAGGTCTAAAGGGGGAGACAGATTCTATTTATTTGCTATTGTTTTAATGAGATGTTCTTCACCTTGACTCTATTTATTGCCACTGTTCTTGTCTGTCCGCCTCCCCCGATTAGACCGTGAGCCCGTCAGAGGGCAGAGACTGTATCTGTTGCTGATTTGTCCATTTCAAGCGCTTAGTACAGTGCTCGGCACATAGTAAGCGCTCAATAAATACTATTGAATGAATGAATATTAATATAAATAAATAAATTACAGATTTGTTCCTAATTGCTGTGGGGCTGGGAGGGGGAATGAATAAAGGGAGTAAATCAGCGTGATGCAAAGGGGAGTGGGAGAAGGAGAATGGAGGGCTTAGTCAGGGAAGGCCTTGAGAAGGTGGAATACCGTCAGGCAGAATGGAAAAAAAAATCAGTTTCCTTTTAACCTTCCCATTCCCAGATGAAACATATGTGAATTACAACCTCTCGGTGGAAAATGTCTCTCTTTGGGACAGAAAAGTTCTATTCTTATGCCATTTTGGAGGATTCTTCATTTCTTGTTCTTTGCTTCGTGGCACTCCCCAGCCTGACAAACACCACCATTTTTGAGTTAATCAATGATTCTCTTTGAATCTGTTGGTGCCTCTCCTGAAGCAGCTGGAAGAATCACAAAGGTTTCGGATTTTGAATAATTCTGGTATCTATTAAGCACTTACTATGTGCCAAGCACTGTTCTAAGCGCTGGGTAGATACAGGCTGATCAGGTTGTCCCACGTGGGGCTCACAGTCTTAATCCCCATTTTCCAAATGAGGTAACTGAAGCACAGAGAAGTTAAGTGACTTGCCCAAGGTCACACAGCTGATAAGTGGCAGAGCCGGGTTTAGAACCCACAACCTCTGACTCCCAAGTCAGTGCTCTTTCCACTGAGCCAGGCTGCTTCTCTGATGAGGACCACCGTGGTAGAGAGGAAAGAGCTTGGGTCTGGCCGTCAGAGGATCTGGATTCCAATCCCGGCTCTGCCCCTTGCTTGCTGAGTCACCTGGGGCAAGTTACTTAACTGCTCTGTGCCTCAGTTTCCTTATCTAAAAATTGGGGATTCAATACCTGTTCTCATAATTGTTTTTATGAGATGCTCTTCCCCTCGACTCTATTTACTGCCATCGTTCTCGTCTGCCCGTCTCCCCCGATTAGACCGTGAGCCCGTCAGAGGGCAGGGACTGTCTCTATCTGTTGCCGACTTGTACATTCCAAGCGCTTAGTACAGTGCTCTGCACATAGTCAGCGCTCAATAAATACTGTTGAATGAATGAATTACTACTCAGACTATAAGCTCCATGGGGGACAGGGACCATGTCAGACCCAACTTGTATCTGCCCCAGTGCTTAGAACAGTACCTGATACATAGTAAGCGCTTCACAGATATCACAGCTATGATGATGATGATGATTTCTCTCATTCAGAATGATGGACAACCTTCAGCAGATCACGGCTTTCCCCACAGTTAAGAAGCAGCATGGTCTAGTGGATAGAGCACAGGCCTGAGAGTCAGAGGACTTGGGTTCTAATCTCAGTTCTGCAACTTGTGAACCCCCCCCTAGGCTGTAAGCTCCTTATGGGCAGGGGATGTGTCTATCAACTCTGTTGTATTCTACTCTCCGAAGTGCTTAGTACAGTGTTCCGCACACAGTAAGCATGCAATTTATATGACCCATTGATAGATAGCCGGGCGACCTTGGGTAAGTCACTTCACTTCTGTGAACTTCAGTTTCCTCCCCTGTAAAATGGGGATGAAATATCTGTTCTCATTCTTATTTAGATTGTGCGGGTTCCTTGTGGGATAGGGGCTGTTTCCAGTCTGATTAAGATGTATCGACCCCAGCACAGAGAACAGTGTTTGACGCATAGGAAGTGCTTGGCGGATATCCTTATTTAAAGTCCTCCTAAAATCCCAACTCCTGCAAAGAGCCTTCCCCAACTAATAGCCCTTTAGCACGTATCAATCAATCAGTGATATTTATTGAGCACTTACTGTGTGCAGAGCACTGTACTTGAGACTGGCATTAAAATCGTGGATATGTACGTGATCGTCGCGGGGCCGAGGGTGTGGTGATCATCAAGCGCTTAAAGGGTACAAATCTAAATCCAAGGGAGAGGCATAAGGGAGTGGGGGTAAAACTTAAAGATCTATTCATTCTCATCTACAGCACTCATGTATAAATGTTTATTCAATTACTTCGACCACTCTAATTGTAAATATCTTTCTGTGTTTCTTTCATTGGAGAGCAAGGTCTTTGCGGGAAGGATAATGCCACTTCTCTATTCTCTATTTCCCATGCGTCTAGTACAGTGTAATACCCCAAGGGGGTGCTCAATAAATACTACTACTAGTAGTACTCTCGTTGTGGGCGGGGATTGTCTCTCTTTATCGCTACATTGTACTTTCCCAGGCGTAGTGGGGAAACCATAAAATAGATTAGGCAAAATCCCTGCCCCACATGGGGTTCACAGTTCACAGAGGAGGGAGAATGGGTATTGCGTCCCCAGTTTTACAGATGAGGAAATCGAATGCCGGAAAATAACAATAATAGGAGTATTTGTAAAGCGCTTACGGTGTACCGGGCTCTGTACGAAGCTCTGGGATAGATACGAGCAAATCCAGTTGGACACAGTTCCTGTCCCAAATGGTGCTTGCTCACAGTTTCAATCCCTGTTTTACAGATGAGGAAACTGAGGCCCAGAGAAGTAGAGTGACTTGCTCAAGGTCACACAGCAGGCAAGTGGCGGAGCCAGCATTTGAACCCAGGTTTTGTGGCTGACTCCCCGGCCCGTGTTCTCTCCACTAGGCAACACGCAATACGGACATCGAGATTTCAGGATTGGGAAATCAAGCCGTGGAATTGATCTTAGCGCCTTCGTCTGCCAAAACACCACTCACGTGCTCTCTTTTCTGCCAGTCACACGATGGCCCAACGGCTCTGAAGAACTCTCGCCTACCAACCTCGTTCTTGGGCCCCCTCGGAGCACGGAGGCTGAAACTAACCATTCTGCTTTACTTTTACACGTGTGACCATCTAACTCTGGAGAGCAGAACTGCAGCGTCGGGTCAGACCTTCTGCCGTTTTCACCCAAAACCAGAACTTTGGTGAATTTTGCTTCCAGTGAAAACCTTCTCCCTTGTTCAGTCTTTCAGGTTGTCCCCGAGCAAAGAAAAGTGGAATCAGGATAGCACAAAGTAAAGAAGACAAAGAAGATCAAGAGCCAATTAGGTGAGTACGCCCCAATTCACATTAAATTGATGTACTGCGATTCAAACTTCTCAAGCTTCATCGCCATTAGGACGGAGGGGAGAGGGGAGAACAGAACATTCTAGAAAGCAGGAAAAGGGGATTAGAGTCTTCTTTCACTCTAAAAAAAACCGGAGTTCTGATAGGACAGCAAAGAGGAGCAATTTTTATTTTTTCCCGAATAAGATGAAGGATTCAAGAAACGATGTAGTGGAGTTTGATTTAAATACGTTCGGTGCGAAAATACATCCTTCGTGACTTACAGAGAGTTAGTGACAGAAGCGCGGTGCAAAAGTACATGATTATGGTATTGGTTAAGCGCTTACTACGTGCCAGGCGTTGTACTAAGTGCTAAATTAAATACGCGCCAATTTAAATAATTTCAGTGCAAAAGAACACTGTCCATGAGTCAGAGAGAAGCAGTGGCTATGGAAAATCTGGCTACGGAAAAATATTTAGGGTCTCTTGCACTGAAAGATAATTCCAATTTCGACGTAGGGGTGTTGCTATTGGCCAGGTGAGCTAATTATCCATCTCCTCTTTTGGGGATACTAAAATCTGGGGATCAGGACACCGGAAACTCACATTAGGAAATCCAAAACGTTTCCCCGTTCACTGTGGAATAATCATCTCCTCCGGTCGTCTCTACTGCCGAGGTGTCCCGTGATAGCCAGGGCACTGAGTTGTCTCTGGATTAGCTTGTGGGGGTGTCCAAGGAGATGGCTAGGATCCCTTCGCTCAGTCATATTTACTGAGCGCTTACTGTGTGCAAAGCACTGTACTGAGCCTTTGGGAGAGTACAACGACCGGCAGACACGTTCCTGCCCACAACCAGCTCGGTCTAGAGGCGAGCTCGCAGTCTAGGACGCGCGTGGAACACCCCGGCCGATCTGACGTGTTTTCTGATCTATTTAATTGTTCCATTAGGTGCTGTCTTTGGTGTTTTTTTCTTTTTTTTTTCTTTTTTTTTTTTTTCCTTTAGTCTGTAGAGCATGATTGTTCTTTTTTTTTTTTTCATGTCAGGTTATTTTGACTTTGTTGTAGAGGCTACCAGGTATAGGATGGCAAGACAATAAAGTTTATCTCATCTATCCGCTATCCAGATGTCCGGTTCCGGGTTGTGACGGTCAGGGTCATATAACTGGAAAGTACGCATCCCACCGCAGCGCGTCGGGGTGCCCGCTGGCAGCCAAAAGGCAAAAGGACGGGTATTTAAATGGCTCCCAGTTCTCCTGGAAGTCAGTGAAGACGGAAGGTATGTCGTGTCCCACCCCAGGATGTGATGGCTCAGGACACGTCAGTGGTAGTTTCCTTACGCATCGGAGGTGAGTGACTGGTCCTGCTGGTTGTTTTCTGGCGGGGGGGGGGGGGGGGCGGGGAGGACGCCGTGGGCTGAGTCTACACACTCCCGGGGTGGCTTTCAGGGGGTGGACAAGAACCCACATGGCCTTTTTGGCCTTTCATCTGCACCCCCAGGTTCACATCTGTCTACTGTTATATCGTGCCCTTCCAAGTGCTTACTACGGCGCTCTGCACACAGTAAGGATTCCATCAGTGGAGCACGGGGAAGTAACGTGGCGTGGTGGATAGAATACACACCTGGGAGGCAGGAGGGCATGGGTTCTCAACCCGGCTCTGCCACTCGTGTTCTGTGTGACCTTGGGCAAGTCATTTCACGTCTCTGGGCTTCAGTTCCCTCATCGGTGAAATGGGGATGAAGACTTGTGAGCCCCTCATGGGACAGGAACCGTGTCCAACCTGATAAATTCCTACCTACCCCAGCGCTCAGTGCAGTGTCTGGTACACGATAAGTGCTTAAGAAATACCACCGGTCTGAAATTCTGAAAGAGAAGCAGCGTGGCAAGAGGAGCAGCGTGGCTCGGTGGAAAGAGCCCGGGCTTGGGAGCCAGAGGGCATGGGTTCGAATCCCGGCTCTACCGCCTGTCAGCTGTGTGACCGTGGGCGAGTCACTTCACTCCTCTGGGCCTCAGTTACCCCATCTGTAAAATGGGGATTAACTGTGAGCCTCACGTGGGACAGGCTGATGACCCCGTATCTACCCCAGCGCTCAGAACAGCGCTCGGCACACGGTGAGCGCTCAACAGATACCAACATTAAATTCGGGATCGGGGCACGGTAGCGAGAGTCAGCCTCCTCACGGACCTACCAGCCTCCGGCCTCTCCCTCCTCCAGTCCACACTTGCCTCTGCTTCCCAGAACTTTTTTTTCTAAAACTTCCTTTTACACACATTCCCCACAGTAATGATGACACTTCTTAAGCACTTTCCATGTTCCAAGCAGGTTACTAAACACTGCGGTAGATACGAGATGATCGGGTGGGATCCGGTCCCTGCCCCATCTGGGGCTCACAGGGAGAAGGATTGAATCCCCATTTTACAGATGAGGAAACTAAGACCCGGAGATTTGCCCAGGGTCACCCAACAGCAATTTATTTATTTATTTAATATAAATCAATTCATATTTATTTATCGCCAATGTTCTCATCTGTCCGTCTCCCCCGATTAGACCGTAAGCCCGACAGACGGCAGGGACCGTCTCTATCTGTTGCCGACTCGTTCGTTCCAGGCGCTCAGTACGGTGCTCTGCACATAGTAAGCGCTCAATAAATACTATTGAATGAATGAATGAACAGCAAGTGGCAGAGCTGCTTTAAGATCCCAGCTCCTCTGATTCCCAAGCCCAGAGGCTTTCTACTAGGCCGTGCTGCTTCAACATTCCCACTTCTCAAAATCTTCCCGCGTCGCCCCTTCCTCTCTGCGCCAAACGGAAACTCCTGACCATTGACTTCAGTGCTCTCTTGCCCCCCTACTTAACTTTGAAGTTTTAACTTTAAGATAAAAGTATTTTTTTAAAAATCCTTTTTAATTTGAGAGGCACCCTCTCTGTGCCGGGCATTCTACTAAGCTCTCGGATTTAGATAATCAAGATAATCAAGTTGGACACAGTCCCTGTCCCACATGGGCCTCACGGTCTTAATCTCTATTCTACAGATGAGGTAATTGAGACACGGAGGAAATGAAGCGACTTGCCCAAAGTGACATGGCAGACAAGGGGCAGAGCCGGGATTAGAACTCAGGCCCTTCTCTCTCCCAGGCCCGTGTGCTACTCACTAGGTCATGCGGTTTCTCACTGTCCCTGGCAAAAAGGGCTTGGCCACTTGTTCTGTCTTCTCTCCACAACCGAAGGCTCGGATGATAGGATTTAAGATGTTTAGGAGCTGGGTCGAGAAGTTCATTCGTTCATTCGATCATGTTTATTGAGCGCTTACTGTGTGCAGAGCACTGTACTAGGAGCTCAAAGAAGTATGCAGTTCATTCTCGTACAAAATCACTTGTCTATGCGGGACAAATCAAGACCTTCCAGTAATAGCACTGGGACTGATGTATATTCGATACCTTCTTTGTTCAACGAACCATATAAGGCACCGAGAAAATATACATGGATGAAAATTAGACAAGGTGTCTCACCCTCATGGGGTTCCCAATTTAAAAATAAGGGGAAGAGGGTTAATGACAAACAAAAAGAAAGGTGAAACATCAGTGTGCCTCACTGGAAAGCATACAGGGTTGAGAGTCAAAAGCCCTGGGTTCTGATCACAGCTCGACCGCTTACGTGCTGAGTGACCTTGGACAAATCAGCTAACTTCTCTGGGCTTCATTTCCTCACTTGCGAAACGGGGACGCAATACTTGGTCTCCCTCTGCATTAGGCTGTGAGCCCCATGGGAAACAGGGGACTACGTCCGATCTGATCTCCTTAGTATCATTCCAACTTCCAGCCGACAGCCGGAAAGACATCAGCTGGTTTCAGGACCCCTGGGCGTGCAGTACAGTGCTCCGCAAACAGAGCAGGTGCTCAGTAAATACTGTTGATTGATGTACGAGTAGAAGAGATCAAACCAAAGATGCTCCCTGACCTAGAAACCTCTATTCAAATCCACAGAAGATATTCATTCCCTGCTGTTCCTCGGGCCAAATGTTATTATGGTATTTATTAAGCGCTTACTATGTGCCAGGCACCGTTCTAAGCGTTAGGGTAGATGCAAGGTAATTGGGTTGGACACAATGCCTGTCCGGCAAGGGGCTCACGGTCTTCAACCCCATTTTACAGATGAGGGAACTGAGGCCCGGAGAAGTGCAGTGAGTCGCCCAGGGTCACACAGCAGACAAGCCACAGGGTCGGGATTAGAACCCCTGACCTTCTGCCTCCCACTCTGTCAGCTAAGCCGTGCTGCTTCTCCGACACGCCTTGCAAAACATGCGAAATGTAAAGAAGAGGCTGACGAGGTTCATGCCAGACCGAGTGTTGAACAAGGGCCCAGGAGCAGCTCTGCCCCTTGTCCACCGTGTGACCTTAGGCAAGTCACTTCGCTTCTCTGTGCCTCAAATTCCTCATCAGTAGCGATTCAATACCCGTTCTCCCTGCTACTTGACCATGAGCCCCAAGTGGGATGGGACAGTGTCTGATCTTTCATTCGTTCAGTCGTATTTATGGAGCACTTACTGTGTGCAGAGCACTGTGCTAAGCGCTTGGGAGAGCATAATACAACAATCAACAGTGGCATTCCCTGCCCACAACAAGCTGACAGACTAGAACAGGGGAGAGGCCCATCAATACAAATAAATAAAATGGCAGGTCTGAACATAAGTGCCGTGGGGTTGGTAGGAGGGAGGAGAAAAATGAGCAAGTCGGGAAAATGCGGAAGGGAGTGGGAGATGAGGAAAAAGTGGGGCCTAGCCTGGGAAGACTTCCCGGAGGAGATGGGCTCTCGATAGATTTGAGGAGGGAGGACCTTCCAGGCCGGAGGCGGGACGTGGACCAGAGGTCGTCGGCGAGGCAGGCAAGATGGAAGCCCAGGGAGAAGGTTAGCCCAGAGGAACAAAGCGTGCGGGCTGCGTTGCAGAAGGAGAGAAAGGAGGTGAGGTAGGAGGGGCAGCATGATGGACTCCTTTAAAGCCAACAGTCAGCAGTTTTTGTTCGATGCCGGGGAGGATGGGCAACCACTGGAGTATTCTGATGAGCAGGGTGACAGGTTCTGAACATTTGTGTAGAAAAATGATCCGGGCAGGGGAGTGAAGTATGGACTGGAGTGGGGGAGAGACAGGAGGCTGGGAGGGCAGAGAGGAGGCTGATGCAGTCATCCAGGCAGGATAGGGTGAGTGACCGGATTAATGTGGTAACAATTTGGATGGAGAGGAAAGGGTGGATTTTTCAGAGAAGCAGCGTGGCTCAGTGAAAAGAGCCCCGGCTTGGGAGTCTGAGGTCACGGGTTCGGATCGCGGCTCTGCCACTGGTCAGCTGTGTGACTGTGGGCAAGTCACTTCACTTCTCTGTGCCTCAGTTACCCCATCTCGAAAATGGGGATGAAGATTGTGAGCCTCACATGAGACAACCTGATTACGCTGTATCTACCCCAGCGCTTAGAACAGTGCTCTGCACATAGTAAGCGCTTAACAGATACCAACATTATCATTATTATTATTATTCTCGGCGGCTCAGTTACTTCATCTGTAAAATGGGGATTGAGACCGAGAGCCTCACGGGGGACAACCCGATGACCCTGTATCTCCCCCAGCGCTTAGAACAGTGCTCTGCACATAGTAAGCGCTTAACAGCCACCAACATTATCATGATCATTATTTAGTGATGTTGTGAAGGTGGGACTGCCTGGATTTATTAACTTGTTTCTACCCGCAGCAGTTAGTACAGTGCTCGACACTTAGTAAGCACTTGACGAATACCCTAAACGAGCCATCAGGACATAGGAGGTTTTCACAAGACCACATTCAGCTTAGCAGGGTGGTGGTTCCCAAAGCAGAGACAGCACAGTGCAGAGAGCTCCAGCACAGGCAACTACACCCAAAATGGAAGTCTCCCCACCTTGAAAGAAGGAAGAGCTGCTTGGTGGATAAAGATGGAGTTTTTAGGGACACGGTGTCCTGAAACTATGACTTTAAGGCACCCAATCCCCTTTGTCCCCCGACTACTTTCTCCTCCCTCTTTTCCCCCTCCCTCTCCCTTTGGCATCATCATCTTGACTCTATTCATCGCCATCGTTCTCGTCCGTCCGTCTCCCCCGATCAGACCGTAAGCCCGTCAAACGGCAGGGACCGCCTCTATCTGTTGCCGACTTGTTCATCCCGAGCGCTCGGTACAGTGCTCTGCACGTAGTAAGCGCTCAATAAATACTATTGAATGAATGAATCATCTATCATCCCCCCTTCGAGACTGTGAGCCGGCTGTGGGAAGGGATTGTCTCTATTGTTGAATTGTACTTTCCGAGTGCTTAGAACAGTGTTCTGCGCACAGTAAGCGCTCAATAAATACGATCGATTGAATGCATGAATCTATGCCGCTGGATCTTTGTCTTTTGGGCATTGGATATTCGCCCCACCCTCGACCCCACGGCCCTTATCTACATAGCTCTAAATTCTATTTTTTACAAATCACTCATTTATCTCAATATCTGTATCCCCCTCTACACAGAATGTATTTATTCATACGAACATCTTTCTCCCTCTCAAGACCGTAAACTCACCGTGGGCAGGGAATGTGCCAACTCTGTTGCATTGGTGCAGTGCTCTGCACATAGTAAGTGCTCAAAAAATACTTTGGATGATGATGTCCTGCTGAAAAATCTATGCGGTAATAAGCATGAATAAACATCATAAACTTGAATTACGGACGGGTCATCTAAATACATTTAAATGGAACACTGCCCAGATACTAACGTTTCCAAAAGTCAGACGAACCGGTTCGCCACTTCAGTCAATCATCAATCAATCGTATTTATCGAACACTTACTGTGTGCAGAGCACTGTACTAAAGGCCTGGGAGAGTACAAAAGAACAGAGTTGGCAGACACATTCCCTGCTCTCACGGCTGTAAGCTCATTGTGGGTAGGAAATGTGTCCGTCTTGAGAGGGAGAAAGTTGTTAATGTGAATAATAATAATGTAATAATGTTGGTATTTGTTAAGCGCTTCCTATGTGCCGAGCACTGTTCTAAGCGCTGGGGGAGATACAGGGGAATCGGGTTGTCCCACGTGAGGCTCACAGCTAATCCCCATTTTCCAGATGAGGAAACTGAGGCACAGAGAAGTTAAGTTTATTCATTCAATAGTATTTATTGAGCGCTCACTATGTGCAGAGCACTGGACTAAGCGCTTGGGATGAACAAGTCGGCAACAGATAGAGACGGTCCCTGCCGTTTGACGGGCTTACGGTCTGATCGGGTGACTCGCCCACAGTCACACAGCTGACAAGCGGCAGATCCGGGAGTCGAACCCATGACCTCTGACTCCGAAGCCCGGGCTCTTTCCACTGCGCCACGCTGCTTCCCCATAAAAACATTACGCGTATATACTTAACCGATCAATCAATCGTATTTCCTGAGCGTTTACTATGTGCAAAGGACTGTACTAAATGCTCGGGCGAGTATAACACGGCGGAGGTGGTAGATATGTTCTCTGCCCGCGGAGACCTTACGGTATGGCGTGGGAGGCAGACACTGATATAAATGACTAAATTATGGATTGTACATAAGAGCCTTGGGGCTGAGGGAGGGGAGAATTAAAGGTGAAAATCCAAGTGCAAGGGCGATGCAGAAGTGGGTGGGAAAAGAGAAAATGAAAGCTTAGTTGGGGAAGGTCTCTTGGAGGAGAGGTGCTTTGAATTAGGTTTTGAAAGTGGGGAGAATTATCACCTGTCCGACGTGCAGAGAGGGAGGGCGTTTCAGGCCAGAGGCAGGAGGTGTGCAAGAGTTCAGTGATGAGATAGACTACCGTCAGCTGTGTGACCCTGGGCAAGTGGCTTCATTTCTCTGTGCCTCAGTTACCTCCTCCGTAAAATGGGGATGAAGACCAGGAGCCCCACGTGGGACGGGGACTGTGTCCAATCTGATAACTTGTACCAACGCCAGCGCTGAGTTCAGGGCCTGGCAAAGAGTAAGCACTTAACAAATACCCGAAAAGAGGAATCTCACCAGAAGTTCCAAAGCCTAAATCCATGATTTTATGCTTATTCTCCGTTATTCTGATGCATCAAGGCGTCTGTCGGAGCGGAAGCCCCGAGAACTGAAACGTCACACTCTAAAGATAGATTCAGGAAAACCGAAAGCTTTCACAAACTTTGACAACCATCCGCATCCAATTCTGGCCAAATATTTTGAGGTTATTGGTTTCCTACCAGGTATCCATTGATTCATTCAAACATATTTATTGAGCACTTACTGTGTGCAGAGCACTGTACTGAGCTCTTGCAAAGTATAATTCAGCAACAAAGAGAGACAATCCCTACCCACAATATGTTCAGTAACATTTCTAAACAAAGCCGCTTATTAAATTTATGGGTGTGTCTCTTTCTTCCTTTATCCCAAACTATCACCACCTGATTTGATCATTAAAACAGCGTCTTTTAAGTGGTTCTGAAGCACAGCCTGAGGTATAATGCAATACAAAACACTTTTCCTGTGCCTTAGAACTTCTCCTTGCCCACACCCAATCTCCTGCCTCAGATTTTCTTCTCCGTTAGGTGGAATTCACAGTATGAAACTGCCCACTTGGCATTTCTGTAGGATAACGTCGGTCTTTGTTAAGCGCTTACTATGTGCCGCGCACTGTTCTAAGCGCTGGGGTAGATACAGGTTAATCGGGTTGTCCCACGTGAGGCTCACAGTTAATCCCCATTTTGCAGATGAGGGACCTGAGGCACAGAGAAGTGAAGTGACCTGCCCACAGTCACACAGCTGACAAGTGGCAGAGCTGGGATTCGAACACATGACCTCTGACTCCAAAGCCCGTGCTTTGTATTATATTCTATAACTGTATCATTTCATTGTATTTCATTGTATTATAACAATGAAATTATCTTCCATCTTTGACACAGTTCAGCTAATCCCTGCTGAACCGAAGCTATTAAAAATTAAGTTTTGCTCTGACGCGGAATGTGGAGCACCTAGGATCCCGTACCTTTGTGAAATGATTTCTGTTTCATAACTACTAAATCCTGTACCTGTGATACGGATGCTTTGTGCCTTTGTAAGCAAGTGATAGCTTTGTCAAACGTTGAGCCGAACCACAATCACCTTCCAATTCTAGGTCTCAAAGGGCTCTTCCTTGGTTCTAGAAAACTTCTATAAAAGATCATTCAGTCAGTAAATCAGTCATATTTATCGAGGACGTACTGCGCGCAGGGCATAATACTAAATGCTTGAAAGAGTACGATGCAAGAGGATTGGTAGACACGTTCCCTGCCCACATTGAGTTTACCCCTAGAAGGAGAGAAAAACATTATCTGTTGCCGACTTGTTCATTCCAAGCGCTTAGTACAGTGCTCTGCACATAGTGAGCGCTCAATAAATACTATTGAATGAATGAATTGATATAATTACATAAACTATGGAGATATGTACCTATGTATATATGAATGTTACGGGATTAAGAGTGGGGTGAATATCAATTAATCGGTCAGTGGTATTGATTGACTCTATTTACCGCCATCGTTCCCGTCCGTCCGTCTCCCCCGATCAGACCGTAAGCCCGTCAAACGGCGGGGACCGTCTCTATCTGTTGCCGACTTGTTCATCCCAACCGCTTAGTCCAGTGCTCTGCACATAGTAAGCGCTCAATAAATACTATTGAATGAATTGAGTGCTTACTATGGGCAGAGAGGGCACTGTACTAGGCGTTTGGGAAAATGCAGTGAAACACGGGTAGCAGACACAGTGAGCTCACAGTGTAAAGGGGGAGACAGACATTGATATGAATAAGTGATTTGTAATATATCATTTAAAGACACGTAAGTGGTGTGGGGTTGAGTGTGAGGCAGATATCCAATGCCTAAAGGTCACTGACTCATTCATTCATTTAATTGCATTGATTGAGTGCTTACCCTGTGCAAAACACTGTAGTAAGTACTTGGGAGAATTCAAGAGAACAACAAACAGACACATTCCCTGCCCCATTCATTCAATCGCATTTATTGAGTGCTTACTCACGGTCTAGAGGGGCAGACAGGCATTCATATAAATAAATAAATGGATAGATGAATTATGGATTTATACATATGTGCTTGTGTGGATGGGAGGGAGGACGAATGAAGGAGCAAGTAATGATGATAATGCTATTTGTTAATAATGATAATGTTGGTATTTGTTAAGCGCTTACTATGTGCCGAGCACTGTTCTAAGCGCTGGGGTAGACACGGGGGACTCAGGTCGTCCCACGTGGGGCTCCCGGTCTTCATCCCCATTTGACAGATGAGGGAACTGAGGCCCAGAGAAGTGAAGCGACTCGCCCACAGTCACACAGCCGACAAGGGGCAGAGCCGGGATTCGAACTCATGAGCCCTGACTCCAAAGCCCGTGCTCTTTCCACCGAGCCACGCTGCTTCTCCACTGAGCCACGCTGCTGTTCTAAGCGCTGGGGTAGACATAGGGGAATCAGGTTGTCCCACGTGAGGCTCACAGTCTTAATCTCTGGAGAAGCAACGTGGCTCAGTGGAAAGAACCCGGGGTTGGGAGTCAGAGGTCATGGGTTCGAATCCCAGCTGTGCCACTTGTCAGCTGTGTGACCGTGGGCAAGTCACTTAACTTCTCTGTACCTCAGTTCCCTCATCTGTAAAATGGGGAATAAGACTGTGAGCCTCACGTGGGACAACCCGATTGCCCTGTATCTACCCCAGCGCTTAGAACAGTGCTCTGCACATAGTAAGCGCGTAACAAATACCAACATTATTATTATTATTATTATTAATCCCCATTTTGCAGATAGGGAACTGAAGCACAGAGAAGTGAAGTGACTTGCACAAAGTCACACAGCTGACAAGTGGCGGAGCCGGGATTAGAACCCAGGACCTCTGACTCCCAGGCCCGGGCTCTTTCCACCGAGCCACCCTGCTTCTCAGCGTAAGAGCAGAGCAGAAGGGAGAGCGAGAAGAGGAAAGGCCGGCTTAGTCAAGGAAGGCTTCTTGGAGGAGACGGGCCTTCAATAAAGCTTTTAAGTGGGGGAGAGCAGTGATCCATCCGATAGGAGGATCCAAGCGCACAGATGATGCAGAAGGGGAAGGGAGCCGGAGAAAAGAGGAATGAATCGGGGAAGGCTTCCTGGAGGCGATACGAAGCAGCGTGGCTCAGTGGAAAGAGCACGGGCTTGGGAGTCGGAGGTCATGAGTTCGAATCCCGGCCCTGCCCCTTGTCAGCTGGGTGACCGTGGGCGAGTCGCTTCACTTCTCTGGGCCTCAGTTCCCTCCTCTGTAAAATGGGGATGAAGACCGTGAGCCTCACGGGGGACCATCTGATTCCCCTGTATCTCCCCCAGCGCTTAGAACAGTGCTCGGCGCATAGTAAGCGCTTACCAAAGACCAACATAAGGTTTTGAAGATGTGAGTGAAAGTGGGTTGGAATCGAGGTGAGTTGGCAGGGATAGCAGATGGCCCCAAAGAGAAGGAAGAATACCCGTGGTGAAACTGGAACCTCGGGGGGAAATCTTCAAACCGAAGGAGTGTAGATTCCAAACTCAGTCTTATGTATTGAGCACTTACTGTGTGCAGAGCACTGTACTAAGTTCTGGGGAGAGTACAACGGAACGATACAACCGACGCATCCCCTGCCCACAACAAGCCCACGGTCGAGGGGCGAGCTTTCGAACTCCCGGTCGACTGTAAAAACCATTAACGTGACCGCGCTGACGGAGTCAGAGATTATCTGGGCAGAAGAAACGCGGCTCAGTGGAAAGAGCCCGGGCTCGGGAGTCGGGGTTCATGGGTTCGAATCCCGGCGCTGCCGCTTGTCAGCTGTGTGACTGTGGGCGAGTCACTTCACTTCTCTGAGCCTCAGTTCCCTCATCTGTAAAATGGGGATTAACTGTGAGCCTCACGTGGGACCACCCGATGACCCTGTATCTCCCCCCCAGCGCTTAGAACAGTGCTCGGCACAGAGTAAGCGCTTAACAGATGCCGACGTTATTAGTATCTCAGACAGTCGGCCGGTCGATCGGATTTACTGGGCACTTATTGTGAGCAGAGCACTGTACTGAGCGATGAGGAGGGTACAATTTAATAATAAACAGATGTGACCCCTACCCACAATGAGCTCAGTCTAGAGGGGGAAACAGACAATCGTATAAATCCATAAATTACAGTAATGGTCATGTGCCCTAAGGAGGTTTCAGGTCATAGCGGATGAAAGAGGAATTGTTTCATTAAGCCTGTGCCTCGTTCTGAAGAGCTTGGACCTTTAAGGAGCCCCAAAACTCAACCACCCCTAGGGACCCCGTAGATGCTGAGGTGTCTAATAATCCTAATGTTGGTATTTGTTAGGCGCTTACTATGTGCAGAGCATTTCTAAGCGCTGGGGTAGATACGGGGTGATCAGCTTGTCCCACGTGGGGCTCACAGTCTCAATCCCCATTTAACAGATGAGGGAACTGAGGCACGGAGAAGTCAAGTGACTTGCCCACGGTCACACCGCTGACAAGTGGCGGAGCCGGGATTAGAACCCGTGACCTCTGACTCCCAAGCCCGGGCTCCTTCCACTGAGCCACGCTGCTTCTCCAAGGTTTAAGGTCTACAGGGGGGCGTTGGGGCCGGGCTGGTGTCGGAGGAGGGAATATGCCACATGTAGATATCTATGGAGGAATGGAAGGAGCTCTTCTGAATACCTCCCAGCTCTTTTCAAGATTTCCAGCCCAGTTGATTTGACGACCAAGAAAACTACAAACCTAGCCCACCCCCATCCCCACGTAGGGGAATTTGGGAAAATGAAGTTAGTGGACGTTGAAGGGTGGATGAAACCAACGGTTCTGAGGATTCCAGTGGAAAGGGTACGGGACTGGGAGTCAGCTGACCTGGGTTGACATTTTGAGTCAGCCGTTTTCCAGCTGTGTGGCCTTAGGCAAGTCACTTAACTTCTCTGGGGCTCAGTTTCCTCCTGTGTAAAATGGGAAAAAGATAATGGGAGACAGATACCTGTTCTCCCCCACACTTAGACGGTGAGCCCCACGTGGGGCGGGGATTGCGTCCAACCTGACTGTGCTGTTTCTACTCCAGTGTTTAGTACAGTGCTGGTTATTAACAGATACCACAGTTATTAGAATTGCGATTAGATAGCATGCGCTGAAGCAGAACCACCGGTATTATAGTTATTTATTAATGTATGTCTGAAGCCATAGATTTCAGGGTCCAAATCCCTCTGTGGGTCACTTTCCCCTTCTCCATCTTTTTGTTTGTTTGTTTAAATGACATCTGTTAAGCACTCCCTATGTGTCAAGCACTGTTCCGAGCACCGGGGGAGATACGAGACGATGAGATGGGACAGAGTCTCACATGGGACCCACAGTAAACGCCACCTTTGACCCTAGGAGACCAGTGACCTCTTGAACTTCCCAAACCTCCTGCCGCTGTCCCGGAAGGACAGGGCTGGACGCTGAAGAGAGGCTCCAAATCAATAATCTGCACTGGAGAGCGATAACGATTCAACTCTATTAGCAACGTGGTCTAGTGGCTAGATCACGGTCCTGGGAGGCAGAAAGACCTGGGTTCTGATTCCAACTCCGACACAAAAGGAACAATAATTCTGGTATTTGTAAAGCGCTTACTATGGGCCAGGCACCGTATTAAGGGCTGGGCTGGCTAGAAGCAAATCGGGTTGGACACGGTCCCTGTCCCACGTGGGGCTCACGGACTCGATCCCCATTTTACAGATGAGGTAACGGGCACGGAGAAGTAAAGTGACTTGCCTGGGGTCACATAGCATACAATTGGCAGAGGAGGATTAGAACTCAGTTCTTCCTGACTCCCGGGCCTGTGCACAGTCCACTACGCTATGCTGCTTCCTGCTCTGCCACCTTGGGCAAGTCGCTTCACTTCTCTGGGCCTCGGTTACCTCCTCGATACAATGGGGGTATCGACTGTGAGCCCCACGTGGGACATGGACTGTGTCCAATCTGATTAGCTTTTATCTACCTCGGTGCTTAGAAGAGTGCCTGGCACACAGTAAGCGCCTAACAGATACCCTAAAAAACTGTACCAAAGGCTGGATAAAGCAGTCAATCAATTATACTGATTGAGCATTTACCGTGTGCAGAGCACTGAACCAAGGACATGGGAGAGCACAGTACGGCAGAATTGGATGTCACACTGCCTGCCCGGGTACTGTGTATATAATGTTGGTATTTGTTAAGCGCTTACTATGTGCCGAGCACTGTTCTAAGCGCTGGGGTAAACACAGGGGAATCGGGTCGTCCCACGTGGGGCTCCCGGTCTTAATCCCCATTTGACAGATGAGGGAACTGAGGCCCGGAGAAGTGAAGTGACTCGCCCACAGTCACACAGCCGACAAGTGGCAGAGCTGGGATTCGAACTCATGAGCCCTGACTCCATAGCCCGTGCTCTTTCCACTGAGCCACGCTGCGTCTCCCTGTGTCCAACCTGATTCATTCATTCGATCGTATTTATTGATGATGATGATGTTGGTATTTGTTGAGCGCTTCCTATGTGCAGAGCACTGTTCTAAGCACCGGGGTAGATACGGGGTCATCAGGTTGTCCCACGGGAGGCTCACAGTCTTCCTCCCCATTTTCCAGATGAGGTCACTGAGGCCCAGAGAAGCGAAGTGACTTGCCCACGGTCACACAGCCGACAGGTGGCAGAGCTGGGATGCAAACCCCTGACCTCTGACTCCCAAGCCCGGGCTCTTTCCACGGAGCTACGCTGCCTCTCGTATTTATTGAGCGCTTACTGTGAGCAGAGCACAGTAACGATAATTATCACAATAATGGTAATAATAATAAGGTTGGTATTTATTAAGCGCTTACTATGTGCCGAGCACTGTTCTAAGCGCTGGGGTAGACACAGGGGGAATCAGGTTGTCCCACGTGGGGCTCACCGTCTTCATCCCCATTTTACAGATGAGGGAACTGAGGCCCAGAGAAGTGAAGTGACTCGCCCAAAGCCGACGAGTGGCCGAGCCGGGATTTGAACCCATGACCTCTGACTCCAAAGCCCGTGCTTTTTCCACTGAGCCACCCCGCTTCTCTAATAATGGTGGTATCTGTTAAGCGCTTCCCATGTGCCAAACGCTGTTCTAAGCGCTAGGGTAGATACACGGTAATCAGGTTGTCCCCCGTGGGGCTCACCGTCTTCATCCCCATTTTACAGATGAGGGAAGTGGGGCGAAGAGAAGATGAGGGACTTGCCCAAGGTCACACAGCAGACGAGTGGCAGAGCTGGGATAGGAGCAGCGTGACTTAGTGGAAAGAGCCGGGGCTGGGGAGTCAGAGCTCATGGGTTCTCATCCCGACTCCGCCGCTTGTCGGCTGTGGGACCGTGGGCAAGTCACTTCACTTCTCTGGGCCTCAGTGACCTCATCTGCAAAATGGGGATGAAGACTGGGAGCCCCACGTGGGACAACCTGATGACCTTGTATCTTCCCCGGCGCTTAGAACAGTGCTCGGCACACCTTAAGCGCTTAACAAATACTAATGCTATTAGAACCCGTGTCCTCTGACCCGAGCCCGGGCTCTTTCCACTAAGGGTCACAGTCTAACCTTGTATCTGCCCCAGCGCTTAGTAGAGAAGAGCCCGGGCTTGGGAGTCAGAGGTCATGGGTTCGAATCCCAGCTCTTCCACTTGTCAGCTGTGTGACTGTGGGCAAATCACTTCTCCGGACCTCAGTTCCCTCACCCGTAAAATGGGGCTGAAGACCGTGAGCCTCACGTGGGACAACCCGATGACCCTGTATCTCCCCCAGCGCTCAGAACAGTGCTCGGCACAGAGTAAGCGCTTAACAAATGCCAACATTATCATTACAGTGCTTGGCACATAGTAAGCGCTTGACAGATGCCGTCAAAATAAAAATCAGCAAAGTGAAAGTACTGATTGGAAACTCCCTCTAGGCAGGGATCGTGACTACTAGTTCCAGCGTAGTCTTCTAGGCGCTTAAGACTGTGTTCTGCCCACGACAGGAGCTCAAGACATGGTATCCATGATGATGATGATAAGCAGCTAAGTGGAGACCATCGCTGGAAATGCTATTTTCCAGAGAGATTTCTCTGCTTCGGCACAACACTCAGATATTTGGATTTGCTACGGAGCTAAGGAGCTATTCAGCTACAGCTATATTCGGCTACGGAGAAGCAGCGTAGCTCAGTGGAAAGAGCCCGGGCTCTGAAGTCAGAGGTCATGGGTTCGAATCCCGGCTCTGCCACTTGGCAACTGCGTGACTGTGGGCAGGTCACTTCACTTCTCTGTCACTTCAATTCTCTGTGCCTCAGTTCCCTCATCTGTAAAATGGGGATGAAGACGGTGAGCCTCACGTGGGACAACCCGATGACCCTGTACCTCCCCCAGCGCTTAGACCAGTGCTCTGCACATAGTAAGCGCTTAACAAATACCAACATTATCATTATTATTTGGAATTCGACCTTAAACTCCAAACTTGCAGTTTTGCCTAAGGTGACTCTAGGTCTGCTTCTGCCCTCAGAACAGTACATTCACCCCCATAATGACCTGATTATCTCGTAGCTCTCCCGGGGATCAGCATCTTGCCTGACGCGCAGAAAGAACTTAAAAACGAGTAGTAACTGTAGTAAGAGCAGCAATCAGAGTAGTAATAATAGTTACAATAATAAGAATAATGGTATTTGTTAAGCACTTACTAAACACAGAAGCAGCGTGGCTCAGTGGAAGAGCACGGGCTTAGGAGTCGGAGGTCACGGGTTCTAATCCCGGCTCTGCCACCTGTCAGCCGTGTGACTTTGGGCAAGTCACTTCAGTTCTCGGCGCCTCAGTGACCTCATCGGGAAAATGGGGATTAAAACTGTGAGCCCCACGTGGTTCAACCTGATTCCCTCGTATCTACCCCGGTGTTTAGAACAGTGCTCGGCGCTTATTAAGCATTTAACAAATACCAACTTTGCTGTTATCATTATTACTATGTGCCAAGCACTGTTCTAAGCACCGGGGTGGATAGAAGGTAAGCAGGTTGTTTTTACGAGACGTTCTTCCCCTCGACCCTATTTATCGCCTTCGTTCTCGTCCGTCCGTCTCCCCCGATCAGACCGTGAGCCCGTCAGACGGCGGGGACCGTCTCTATCTGTTGCCCACTTGTTCATTCCAAGCCTTAGTACAGTGGTCCGCACATAGTAAGCGCTCAATAAATACTATTGAATGAATGCATGAATGAATGAATGAATGAATGAAAGGTTGTCCCACGTGGGGCTCACACTCTTCATCCCCATTTTCCAGATGAGGGAACTTAGGCACAGAGAAGCCAAGTGATTTGCCCAGCGTCACAGAGCTAAGTGGTGGAGCCGGGATTAAAAACCACGACCTCTGACTCCCAAGCCCGGACTCTTTCCACCGAGCCACCTACTCATTCATTCTTTCAGTCGTATTTATTGAGTGCTCACTGTGTGCAAAGCCCTGTTCTAAGCCCTTGGGAGAGTACGGTACGAGAACAGACAGACACAGTCCCTAGCAAGAGTAACGGTAGAAGACGCAGCAGCGAAGTTAAAGAAAACTGATATCAGGATCTGGAGGCGCTCATCTTATCACTCCCAAATTTGGCAAATGTGCATTGATGGGAGCTTTCAGTGCGCTAGTATGCAGAAATGCTGAAACACGGGAAAAAAGCACCTGCATCTCACTGGACAATAATAATGACGAGGAGGAGAAGGAGGAGGATAATAATAATAAAAAGCTTCTTTTAGGCACTTTGACAATCCACTTCTGCTCCTTGGCTACATCAACACCAGCTTATAATAATGACAGTAGTGATTGTGATATTTATTAAGTGCTTACTGTCTGGCACCGTACTAGGCCCTGGGGTTGCTAGGAGATATTTGGGTTGGATATTTTGGTTGGACACAGTCCCTGTCCTACATAGAGAAGCAGCGTGGTTCAGTGGAAAGAGCACTGGTTTAGGAGTGAGAGGTCATGGGTTCTAATCCCGGCTCCGCCGCCTGTCAGCTATGTGACTTTGGGCGAGTCACTTCACTTCTCGGTGTCTCAATTAAGGGGATTAAGACTGTGAGCCTCAACCCGATGACCCTGTATCTACCCCAACGCTTAGAACAGTGCTCGACTCATAGTAAGCGCTTAACAAATGCCGACATCATTTTTATTATTATAAGGCTCACAGTTTTTATCCCCATCTGCTAAGTGGAGAGTAGATACAAGATAAACAGATGGGAAAGAGTTCCTTTCCCGTGACTTGAAGTTTAGGAAGGGAACACGGGTATTTTAGCCTCGTTTTACAGTTGAGGAAACTGAGGCACTGACTTGCCCAAGTTCAGAGCTGGAATTAGACCCCAGATATCTTGACTCTCAATCCCCAACTCTGTACACTAGACAAATCTAGGCAATCCACTTCTGCTCTTTGGCGGTATAATAATAATGATACTAATAATTTTGGTATGTATTGAGTGCTTAGTGGTGTCACTCTACTAGGCACTGGGGTAGGTATGAAATATTTGGGTAGGATATTTTGGTTGAACACAGTCCCTGTCCCACATAAGGCTCACAGTCTTTATCCCCATTTTACAGACGAGTGAGCTGAGGCACAGAGAAGTATAATGCCTTGCCCAGATCTCCCAGCAGACGAGTGGCAAAGCCGGGGATTAGAACCCAGTTCCTTCTGACTCCCAGCCCCGTGCTCGGTCCAATAAAGCCACGCTGCTTCTCCCTAACTGCCATCACCAGGTTCTGCTTCCCAAATAAATGCAGGCATCAGGATGCCGCTAAAATTTAAAAATTGGGTGTCTCAAGACCCACCAATGTCTGTGTCTTCCACAGTGCTTGTTGCAGATACCATAATCACAACAGCACATTTACAGTTGTTAAGCATTCATTACGTGCCAAGAACTAGGGAAGCAGCGTGGCTCAGTGGAAAGAGCACGGGCTTTGGAGTCAGGGCTCATGAGTTCGAATCCCAGCTCTGCCACTTGTCGGCTGTGTGACTGTGGGCAAGTCACTTAACTTCTCTGTGCCTCAGTTCCCTCATCTGTAAAATGGGGATTAAGACTGTGAGCCCCACGTGGGACAACCTGATTCCCCTATGTCTACCCCAGCGCTTAGAACAGTGCTCGGCACATAGTAAGCGCTTAACAAATACCAACATTATTAAGAACTGCAGTAACCGCTGGTTATTTACAAGGTAATCAGGGCAGACACAGCACACGTCTTACTTGGGGCTCAGGTCTTCTGACTCTCAGGGCCGTGTTCTTTCCACTAGGCCATGCTGCTTCTGTGGATTTACAGACCGGCGCTCAAAGTGGCCACTTTTACTCATCACAAAAAGAGGTTTATCCCACAAAGACACTTCCGCAGAGCTTCTGAAGGGATTAAAAACACATGAATCCTCCTCACAAGCAAAACGGGAATCTTAAAGAGCTGACACCGCAGCATGGCATAGTGGATAGAGAACGGGCCTGGGAGTCAGAAGGTCCTGGCTTCTAATCCTAACTCCTCCACTTAGCTGTGTGACCTTGGGAAAGTCACTTCATTCATTCATTCATTCAATAATATTTACTGAGCGCTTACTATGTGCAGAGCACTGTACTAAGCGTTTGGAATGTACAGTTCGGCAACAGATAGAGACAGTCCCAGCCCAGTAATGGGCTCACAGTCTAAATGGGGGAGACAGACAGCAAAGCAAAACAGAACAAAACAAAACATGTATATTTGTATATATAAATCTATTTATTCATTTATTTATTGATGCCTGTTCACTTGTGTTGATGTTAGTCTCCCTGCCTCAAGACTGGAGCCCACTGTGGGCAGGGATTGTCTCTATTTTCTGTATTTTACTTTCCAAGTGCTTAATACAGTGCTTCTCTGGGGCTCAGTTACCTCATCTGTAAAATGGGGATTAGGATTTTTAGCCCCCCGGGGGTCAACCTGACTACTTGTATCTACCCCAGTGCTTGGCACATAGTAAGTGCTTAACCAATACCATATTTATTGTTATTATCATTATTAACACTTCTATATGCCTTCCACTGGAGGGGAAGAAGTTTTTGGAAGTGTGTAAAAGCAGCTCTGGCTTTTGAGGAAGTTACTTCCACAGTCAGAGCCGTGAACAGTTGTGTAGCACCGAGAAGGATTTACTCTCTCAAGTGCTTAGTACAATGCTCTGCACACAGTAAGCACTCAATAAATACTGCTGAATGAATGAATATTCCTGCAGACATCAATGAGCGAATAGGGGATTGGAGTTTTAGGGGTTCTGCATGACTTGTTCCTCAACATAGGAAATGTTGAACATATCCTCAACATATGAAATACATTTACAGCAAAGCCTTCATGCAATAAATACCACTGATTGATTGATTGATAAGTAGCAAGAGAAGCGGTGTGGCCAATGGATAGAGCACTGACCTGAGAGTCCAAGGACCAGAGTTCTAATCCCAGATCTACCATTTGTCTGTTGTGTGATCTTGAGCAAGTCACTTAACTTCTCTAATGAAGATTAAGACTGTGAGCTCCACGTGGAACATAGACTGTGTCCAGTGGATTTTCTTGTTCTACTCCAGAGCTTAGTACAGTGCATGGGACATAGTAAGCACTAAACCAATACCATAAAAAACACAGAATTCTAAGTCCCAGGGCACAAGTTAGGCCCTTTGCTGATCATTGTGAAGAACTGTTGACCCATGTTATAGTATCAAATGGTATTTTGAAGAACATTTGTGGTTCAGTTGGCTGAACGATCAACCAAAGCCTTAGCTGCAATGAATTATTTATCAGTCATTAACTAGCTGACATGAGAGAAATTATTCTTTGTGCTGGAGTAGATAGTTTTTAGTAAGATTCTTTCAATCAAAATCTGTTGGCAATATACATAAAACACTGCAGTGAAAACGAATGCTTCTAAAACAATGTGTAATGATGATTTTCATTTTTCTCTAAGCCTAGTTTTGGGTCCCCTCTCTTCTCTCTAAATGAGTTTCCTAGGTACTTTCTTCATTCCATCAGTCCCTCATATTTATTGAGCACTTACTGTAGGCAGAGCACTGTGCTAAACACTTGGGAGAGTACAATATAATAGAGGTGGTCGACACGTTCCCTGCCCAAAATGAGCTTACAGTCGACAGGGTAGACAGATATTAATATAAAGGAATAAATTAGGGATATGGACAGAAGTGCTGTGGGCCCGAGGGACGGATGAATATAGGGTACAAATCCAAGTTCAAAGGCAAAGCAGAAGCGATTGGGAGAGGAGGAAATGAGGACGTAGCGTGGGAAGGCTTCTGGGAGGTGATGTGCCATCAGCGAGGCTTTCTGGTTAGTGAAGCAGGTTAGTCTAGTATAAAGAGACCCGGATTCTCAGCCCAACTCTGCTGCCGTTGGCCTTCTGTGTCACCCCAGGGAAAAATCACAAAGCAGACAAGCGGTAGAGCCGAATTAGAACTCATGACCTTCTGGCTCCCAGGCCGGTGCTCTATCCACTACACAAATAACAGGAAGTAATAAAATACATGAGATATGTTCTGAAGAATTCCATAAGGTGTGAAGAATTAACTGCTGGTGTAGAAAAGCTGAAGAGAGTCTTCATTCTAATGCAAAAAACATAATTTAGGGCATTATTCAATACAAGATGAAGGTATAGCTTAACTAGAGTGTAAATTCCGTGAAGGGAGGGATCGATCATGCCACCGCCTCTACTGTAGTATACTCCCCTAGGTGCTTAGTACAATGCTCTGCCCCCAGTAAGTGCTCATTTAATACCATTGATTGACAGAGTGATTGATTGACAAGCAAAAAAAGGTAAGAAATGAACCACTGAGGCTTTTCCATTAATCCGCAAGATTTTTAGCATTTTAAGGACAGAATTCTATATACTAATTCTGTTATACTCTCTTCAGCTCTTGGTACAGTGTTCTGAATACAGGAGGCATTCAGTAAATGCTAATCGATTGATCTTTTGCAACTATTAATGGGTGGCCTAATCATAATTTTCACTATTTTATCTGTTGGATTTTGAATCACCCATGACTCCTGATTAATAAGATGTTTATTTTCTTATCATTCACAGTCTCTCAGGATGCCCTAGAGCCACCTCAGCAATGAAGAAAGCAAAGCTGTCTGGAGAACAAATGTTAACAATAAAACAGAGGGCCAGTAATGGTAAGCATTTCTAGCCTTAATATTTATGATCACACTTCTTTGATAAAAAAAAAAAGAGCAAGGATGAGGTATGAAAGCTCTCAGTGGCCATTCTTGTAAAATTATCAGAACGGAGAAGCAGTGCAGCCTATTGGAAAGAGCACGGGCCTGGGAGTTAGAGGACCTGGGTTCTAATCCCAGCTCTGCTCTGGTCTGCTCTGAGACCTCGGACTAGTCAATTCACTTCTCTATGGCTCAGTTCCCTGATCTAGATAGTGGAGATTCAATACCTGTGCTCCCTCCTACTTAGAATATAAGCCTCACGGATGACCTGATTATCTTGTATCTGCTCCAGAGCTTAGTACAGTGCTTGGCAGATACTAAGTGCTGAACAAATACCACAATCATTATTATTATTATAAACCTCTCGAATAGTTTGCTCATGAATCTGAAGAAAAAAATTGCGCTAGGGTGTCTATAAAAGTCCTAGATTGAAGCAGAAAGAAGGTGATCTGGAATGGACAACAAGATCAGTCTGTGGAATTCATTTCCAAAGGAAGTTGGGCAGGGGATAAGATAGGTTTATGTAAATTCATGGGTAAGAGGCTAAAATGGATTAGATGGAAAAGTAACATCTCTAACCGTGAAGATGAACGTCAAAGAGAACAACTATCAGATTGCTAAATCAACATGCTTGGACACGACTTGGCGATGGGGTTCTGGATGGAATGAGCCCTGTTCTGATCTCGAGGAGCATTTCTGATGCTCTGCTTTCACTCATTTTCATTTCTGAGCATCTTTATTGGCACTCTGGGCACCTCTGATGGTCTCTCTTACAGGGATTTTGCATAAAGCTGTACTCACCAATCAATCAGTCATATTCACTGAGTGCTTACTGTCTGCAGAGCACCATACTAAGCACTTGGGAGAGCACAGATTGGTAGATATATTCCCTGCTTACAAAGATCTCACAGTCTAGATGGGGCGGTTGTATTTCAGTGATTATTTCCTTACCCACATCCTCCTATTTATTTTTCTTCCTTTTATCCACCTTCGGTATTTCTATCTGTAATTTCTTTCACTTTTAATCCCCAAGACGAACAGCATATTAAACTACAAAGTTGCTAGCTGTATAAGTGGGTATACATATAATTATATTTAAATTGAAAAATCTAGCCGGATAAATGTATGGAAAAGACTGACCACCAATAGAGAAATGAGAAAGATATTCCCAGTTTATCTCCTTGATATCCCATCTACCTACACTATTGTACTTTCCCAAGTGCTTAGTACAGTACTCTGCACACGGTAAATGCTCACTAAATGCCACTGATGGATTGATTGATTGATTGGTAATGGACAGGAAACATGCCTACCAACTTAACCAACTGTTGTATTGTAGTTTCCCTGGAACTTTGTACGATAAAACTACTATAGGAAGCACAGGGGTAGATTCAGTACAGTTCTGGGAAAGATCCTAACTAGCAAGTTATCAGAATCCAACAGGATTGGTGTTCTCACTGTGGAGTGGAAAAGATAAGTCACTCACTGAAATTTCTAGGCTGACCGTCAGTGATTGAAAACTATCAATCAAGAAATCAATCAATCATGGATATTTATTAAGGGTTTTCATTGTGCAGAGTGCTATACTAAGCACTTGGGAGACTTCAGTAGAGTATGTAAGCATGATCAAGGAGTTTACAGTCTAGTAGAGGAACTTATAGTCTCACGATATAATTCTGGAAAAAGACACCTATTAATAATCATAATGATGATGATGCTATTTGTTAAGTGCTTACTATGTGCAAAGCACAAAGCGCTGGGGGCTACAAGGTGATTAGGTTGTCCCACATGAGGTTCACAGTCTTAATCCCCATTTTCCTAATGAGGTAACTGAGGCACAGAGAAGTAAAGTGACTTGCCCAAAGTCACACAGCTGACAAGTGGTGGTGCCAGGATTAGAACCCATGACCTCTGACTCCCAAGCCCAGACTCTTTCCACTGAGCCATGTTCCTTCTCTAGCAAGTCGTCAGAGCCCAGAGAACTACGAGCTGGAGTTTTGGTAATATGGTGAAAAAGGGAAGTGATTCACTGAAAAGATAAATCAATTCTCGGGCTGAACATCAGTGGCTGAAAAACCATTCAGAATACAGTTGGCTTACTTGTCAATTCCACTAGCCTGTGCCCTAAGATTTCCACTGTATATTTCTTATGTAATAGTAATAGCAGCAGCATTTAGTATTTCTGCTTCCTGCTCTACATTGGTGTGTCAAAACGGGCCCCAGCATTTTCTCATCGAAAGGATTTTACCGTTTTTCTTGGCCAGAAACCTGTATCTGGATTCCAGGTTGTGTCTGGGCTTCCTTGACTTGTTCCTTTCCCTGTGGCCTCAGAGAAATTCAAAGTGTAAGGCTCTTCACCGCTATTCAATCTGTAGACCAGGATTTGGAGCCACCATCCTTTAGCTTCAATTTTGAGCAGGATTCCTTAATTCCAGTCTTTCAGCTTTATTTCAAGCTAATTCCCCACTATAGAGAGAGGGTAAAAGGAGGAAAGTATAAAGGAAAAGAAAGGACTTAGAGATTCATTCATTCAGTCGTACTTTTTGCACACTTACTGTGTGCCGAGCACTGCGCTAAGCACTTGGGAGAGCGCAATATAACAATAAAAAGACACATTCTCTGTCCACAACAAGATTATAGTCTGGAGGGAGCTTACGGTCTAATACAGTCTAGCACAGTGCTTGGGACGTAGTAGGTGCTTAAGCTAAACCACAGTTATTACCATTATTATTATTATCATTATTATTAAGAGCTAGACGGGTGTTGAAACCCCAGGAAAGGGACTCTGATAGCATTAACCTTTCCCTCTCCTGCTGGCTGTAGGATAGAGCTGAGAAGTTTCCGTGCACCTCACTGTTTCACAAACAATAATGAAACAATGCAATTACGAGCTGGAGTAATTATTATTATTATGATCATTTACTATTATTTCTAGTACTCCTCCTCCTACTAATGCTTCGGAGGGAGATGCTATCCGGGCAGACAGGCAATGAGGGAAATGAGATTGCTCTACTTGAGTGTTGGAGAGGAAGGTTAGAAAAGTCCTCGTAAGTAAGTAATAAAAAGGGATGAGAAGAGGCATAGATCTACAAGGGAATTTTCAGTTACCTGAAAGCCCATATTAGTGTTGGAGAGGAAGGTTAGAAAAGTCCTCAGAAGTAATAATAAAAAGGGATGAGAAGAGAAGAGGCATAGATCTACAAGGAAATTTTCAGTTACCTGAAGGCCCGTATTAGGGTTGGTTCCGGAATCAGAACCTGACTAATTTACATTTAAGTTTTTTGGAAAATGTATTCCACGGTTCCCTGGATTTCTCTGTGAGTCCCATGTGGGACAGGAGCTGTGTTCAGCGTGATTATAGTGTATCTACCCCAATGCTTAGCACAGTGCTTGGCAGATTGTAAGTGCTCAAAAATTACAAATCAATCAATCGTATTTACTGAGCACTTACTGTGTGCAGAGAGCTCTACTAAACACTTGGGAGAGTACAGGATAATAAAATACCACATTTTTAATTATCGTTATCATTATTTTTACGCTATGCTCACGTTTTCAAGGTATACCTGGTATGTGCCTGATTAACCTGTATTTAACATGCGTTCAAACGTGGCTCCCTCCAGTTATCACCCCATCTCCCTTCTGCCATTCCTCTCGAAACTCCTTGAGCGAGTTTTCTACCCCTGCTCTCTCCATTTCCTTTCATTCGGTTCTATCCTAGAACCCCTCCAATCTGGCTTCCCTCCCCTTCACTCCACAGAAACCATCCTCTCAAAGATCACCAGCGATCTCTTGACAAATCCAACGGCCTCTATTCCGTCCTAAATCCTCCTCGACCTCTCAGCTGCCTCTGACACTATAGACCACCCCCTTCTCCTGAAAACATTATCCAACCTCAGCTTAACCTACAGCGTCCTCTCCGGGTTCTCCTCCTATCTCTAGGATAGAGAAGCAGCGTGGGTCAGTGGAAAGAGCACGGGCTTGGAAGTCAGAGGTCATGAGTTTGAATCCCGGCTCTGCCCCTTGTCAGCTGTGTGACTGTGGGCAAG
The DNA here is from genome assembly GCF_004115215.2 of Ornithorhynchus anatinus. NCBI lineage: Eukaryota > Metazoa > Chordata > Mammalia > Monotremata > Ornithorhynchidae > Ornithorhynchus > Ornithorhynchus anatinus. The sequence continues at coordinate 5,301,367 of NC_041749.1, forward strand.
TCACTTCTCTGGGCCTCAGTTCCTCATCTGGAAAATAGGGATTAACTGTGAGCCTCACGTGGGACAACCTGATGACCCTGTATCCCCCCAGCGCTTAGAACGGTGCTCTGCACATAGTAAGCGCTTAACAAATACCAACATTATTATTATTATCATTAGGACGGCTCATTCTCAGGCTCTTTCGCGGGCTCCTCCTCTGCCTCCCACCCCCTAACTGTGGCTCTTCTTCAAGATTCCATTCTGGGTCCCCTTCTATTCTCCATCAACACACACTCCCTCGGAGAACCCATTCTCTCCCCTATCTTCAACGACCGCCTCTAGGTGGATGATCCCCAAATCTACATCTCCTAATCTCTTTCTCTCTCTACTGTGCCATCCTTCCTCCTGTCTTCAAGACATCTCTACCTGGATGTCCCATCGTCACCTCAAACTTAGCATGTCTAGAACAGAACTCCTTTTCTTCCCACCCCAAACCCTGTCCTTCCCATTTCTGTAGACAGCACCACCATCCTTCCTGTCTCCCAAACCCGTAGTGTTATCCTCGATTCCTCTCCCTCATTCAACCCACACATTCAAGCCATCACTAAATCCTGTCTGTTCGACCTTCACAACATCGCTAAAATCTGCCTTTTCTCCTCCAACCAAACCGCGACCATATTAGTCCAAGCATTTATCCTGTCCCGCCTTGATTACTGTATCAGCCTTCTCGCTGACCTCCCTGCCTCCTGTTTCTCCCCACTCCGGTCCATACTTTTCTCTGCTGAAACATTTCTACAGAAATGTTCAGCCTATGTTTCCCCACTCCTCAAGAACCTCCAATGATTGCCCATCCATCTCTGCAACAGACGGAAGCTCCTTACCTTTAGCTTTAAAGCAATCACCTTGCCCCTTCCAAACTTACCTCTCTCCTCTCCTACTACAACCCTGCCACACATTTTGCTCCTCTAATGCCAACCTTCTCACTGTACCTCAATCTCATTTATCTCACCACCAACCTCTCACCCAAGTCTTGCCTCTGGCCTGGAAAGCCCTCCCTTCCTCTTCTCCTTCTCCCTTTTGCTTCAACCTGAATCGCTCTCTTTATTCATCCCCGCTCCCTGTCCCACAGCGTTTATGTACATCTCTGTAATTGTATTTATATTCATGTCAGTCTCCCCCTCTAGACTGTAAACTCGTTGCGGGCGGGGAAGGTGACCGTTATATTCATATCGTACTCTCCTAAGGGCTTAATACAGTGCTCTGAAAATCAGTACGTGCTCAATAAATACTCATCTATTCATTCATTTAATCATATTTATTGAGAATTTACTGTATGCAGAGCACTGTATTCTGTGCTCGGGAGTCAGCAGACACATTCCCACAACAAGCTGGTAGACACTCTCCCTGCCCTCAAGGAATTCTTTGGTCAGGATTTGACAGAAAAATCTTCCAATAAAAAAGTCCAACCTTTCCACCACTCCAAGATAGAAGGCCAAGATTCCCATGGTCTTTGGGGTGTAAAGAATCCCACAACAGGTTGGACCAATTTAATCTCTGAAATATTAGGACGGCAAAATCCTTCAGGTTGATCTAGCAAATGGGCGGTTTTTAACGGCTACGGATCGATCGCCTCAGAGTTGATATTACTAGGTCACCCGATCTTACAAGCAGGAGGCACAGCTGGGGGAAGTCGAGACGGGACTTTCCGTGAAACCCCCGTAGGAGGCAGGAATACGCAAGCGAGGAGAGGACTGGGGATTTAAGGACATGGCTTCCCCTGAAACCAAAACTCGTGTGGCCGGACCTGGAGCTGATCCCTGTGGCGGCAGCAGCTCTGCCTCAGCCGGATCTCTCCGCTGGGAAGCAGCACCTTGTAGTGGATAGAGCACGGGCCTGAAAGTCAGAAGGTCATGGGTTCTAATCCCGACTCTGCCGCTTGTCTGCTGTGTGACCTTGGTTAAGTCACTTCACTCCTCTGGACCTCAGTTACCTCATCTGTAAACGGGGATTGAGACTGCGAGCCCCACGTGGGACAGGGACTGCATCCAACCCGATTTGCTTGTAACCACCCCAGCACTTAGTACAGTACCTGGCGCAAATAGTTACCACAACAAATACCACTATTATTATTATTATTGTTATTGGGAATCCACTGCTAGGAAAAGATTCCCAGTTTAAAATGTAGCCCAGCATTTCATTGCCCTTGGTCCTGAAAATGATACCTGTGATTTCCTGATAATAATAGTGGTGATATTTGATAAACACTAACTGCGCAGAGAAGCAGCATGACCTAGGGGACAGATCACGTGCCTGGGGGTCTGAAGGACCTGGGTTCTAATCCTGACACCGCCATATGTCTGCAGTGTGATTTTGGGCAGCTCACTTCTCTGGGCCTCGGTTCCCTCATCTGTAAAACGGGGATTAAGAGTGTGAGCCCCATGTGGTAGAGGGATTGGGTCCAGCCTGATTAACTTGTGTCTCTCCCAGTGCTTAGAACGGTGCTTGGCACATAGTAAATGCTTAACAAATGCTGTAATTAGTATTATTATTCCAAGCACTGAGCAAAGCCCTGGGGTAGATACAGTACAAGCTGCTCAGACATAGTCTTTATTCCACCTGGGCTTCACAATCTAAGAGGGAGAAGAAGTGTTTAATCGCCCATTTTACAGATGAGGAAAATGATTTATATTGATGCTATTGATGCCTGTCTACTTGTTTTGTTTGTTTCGTTGTCTGTCTCCCCACTTGTAGACTGGGAGCCCGTTGTTGGGTAGGGATTGTTTCTTTTTGTTGCCGAATTGTACTTTCTAAGTGCTTAGTACAGTGCTCTGCACACAGTAAGCGCTCAATAAATAAGAATGGATGAATGAATGATTGAATGAATGAATGAGACGAAGACCCATATCCAAATCAAATAGCAGGCCAGTGGTGGAACCAGGATTGGAACCCAGGCATTCACAGTCCGGTGCTCTTTCCACTAGAAAACACTGCCTCTCTTGCCCTTGGCCAGTCCTGTCCTTTAAATATTATATATTTAATAAAACTCAGGACCCAGTTGTTTAACTGGGAAACGATTAGTCAAAAGAGAAAGAGACCCCAATGAGCTGTAACTTTAGAAGCAAAGTTGACTGTGACTCTTTTCCGAACCTTGTTTTTCTACCTTGTTTCATGTACCTTTCTGTGTGGTTTGAGTTATTCTAATCTATTCTTAATGTACTCATTTTATCATCTTACAGGTATAGAGAACGATGAAGAAATTAAACAGTTAGATGAAGAAATCAAGGAGCTAAATGAATCCAATTCCCAGATGGAAGCTGATATGATTAAGCTCAGAACTCAGGTAACAGTTTTTCAAAGCCCTAAATTTCAGCTGCAATTTTTAGGTATTAATGAGAAGAAACGGGGGTCAGATGGGAGTAGGGGAAAGAATGTAAGCTGGCAAAAGGACCGTCCATTTCCGTTTTCCACCTTCACTCATCGTCGACCCATGCTTGGTTTGACATTTCACCGGTCTGTCCTTCTTGGAAATCACGTGTAAGTTTTGCGATGCCACCGTGGCCACCAGCACCACATTTCTAAGTCTGCGCCAGACAGTCAACTTTTCATATCTTGAAATACTATTTCCTTTAAAATGGTACTAATGTATGTTCCACACTATGCACTTTGTCCTACACGATATGAAGAGTGGTGGCTAGGCCCTTAATATTCTGATTGTCATCATTTTGACCTCTGAGGCAGCTTTTATACAACCAAACCAACGACTAAAGGCCGTATGTGGTGGTAGGTGATTACGAAAAGAAGCCGATTATAAAAAACCGGCTGGATTTGACCTAACGCTAACTCCAGGGTAGATTGAACACTGACAAATAGGATGGCCCTGCCGTGAAGAACCTTCCCGTGTCTGACGATTTGTGGATCTGGCCTACCGGATGGGGTGTCAGCTGATCTGTGAGGTGGGATTCCGCTCAGGAGATGGAGTTCGTCCCTTGGAAACGGCTGAAGCCGGGCTGGAAGTGCGTTGGCCGGGAGGGTTTCGGGGTGATTGATCCATTCTGGGCTCTCAGCACGGTTTCCAAATTGAAAGTAGAGACGGTAGTCGACAAGTGCCGGTCGCGGGCGTGGGAATACTTCGGGAGGACCAGTGGATGGCAGCGACAGTAGCAGGAGAGGGCAACCGAGGCAAAGACGCCTCAGTCCGTGGCCACCAGACAAGCTGAGGGCTAGCAGGGCTCTGTCGACGTCTCTGTCCCGATCAGTCGATCAAATCAGTAGTATTTATTTTCTTTCATTTTTATGACAATGGACAAGCGCTTACTGGGGACCAGGCACTGTAATGATAATGTTGGTATCTGTTAAGCGCTTCCTATGTGCAGAGCACTGTTCTAAGCGCTGGGGTAGACACAGGATAATCAGGTTGTCCCACGTGAGGCTCCCAGAGTTCATCCCCATTTTACAGATGAGGGAACTGAGGCCCAGAGAAGTGAAGCGACTTGCCCGCAGTCACACAGCGGACAGGTGGCAGAGCTGGGATTCGAACCCATGACCTCCGACTCCCAAGCCTGGGCTCTTTCCACGGAGCCACACTGCTTCTAGCAATATACTAAGCATTGGAGTAGATACAAATTAATCAGGTTGAACTAAGCACTAATCAAGTTGGACACGGGCCCTGTCCCATGTGGGACTCCAAGTCTTAATCTCCATTTTACAGTTGAGGGAACTGGGGCATAGAGAATTTAATGACTTGCCCATGCTCACACAGCAGACAGCAGAGCCGGGATTATCACCCAGGTCCTTCTGACTCCCAGGCCAGGGCTCTATCCATTAGACCATGCTGCTTCTCAATTTATTTTCAGTCAATCAGTGGTATTTAATGAGCACTTACTGGGAGTAAAGCACTGTTCTAAGCACTTGGGAGAATACAGTTCAACAATAGAGAAACAGCGTGGCTCAGTGGAAAGAGCACGGACTTTGGAGTCAGAGGTCATGGGTTCGAAATCCCGGTTCTGCCACTCGTCAGCTGTGTGACTGTGGGCGAGTCACTTCACTTCTCTGCGCCTCAGTTACCTCGCCTGTAAAATGGGGATGAAGACTGTGAGCCCCACGTGGGACAACCTGATTCCCCTGTGTCTACCCCAGCGCTTAGAACAGTGCTCTGCACATAAAAAGCGCTTAACAAACACCAACATCATTATTAACAAAATTGGTTGAGTGCTTACCCTGTACGGACACTATACTAAGCATTTGGGAGCATGCTATAGTTAGTGGACATGATCTGGAGACACAGACAGTAATATAAATTCCAGGTAATGTAAAGAGGATTACAAAGAAGAGCAACATGGCGTAGTGGATAGAGCCCGGGCCTGGGAGTCAGAAGATCATGGGTTCTAATCCCGGCTCTGCCATTTATCAGCTGTGTGGCTTTGGGAAAGTCACTTAACTGCCCTGTGCCTCAGTTTCTTCATCTGTAAAAGGGGGATTAAGACTGTGAGCCCCATGTGGGACCACCTGATTACCTTGTATCTACCCCAGCGCTTAGGACAGTACTTGGCACACAGTAAGTGCTTAACAAATACCATCATTGTCATTATTATTATTAGAAACAGGGAGGAGAAATGAGAGATTATTCAGGAGAGAAGGCTTCTTGGAAAAACGGTGATTTTTAGTGAGGCTGAAGTGATCATCTAAGGTGTGACTCTTCTAGGCCGTAAACTTCTTGTGTGCAGGGAGTATGTCTATCTATTCTACTATATTGGACTCTGCCAAACACTTAATACAGTGCTCCGAATCAGTAAATGCTCAAGAGTTACCGTTGGTTGATCGATAGTTATAATAATGTTGGTATTTGTTAAATGCTTACTATGTGCGGAGCACTGTTCTAAGTGCTGGGGGAGATATAAGGTAAATGGGTTGTTCCACCTGAGGCTCACAGTTCATCCCCATTTTACAGATGAGGCAACTGAGGCACAGAGAATTGAAGTGACTTGCCCACAGTCACACCGCTGACAAGTGGCAGAGTCAGGTTTCAAACCCATGACCTCTGACTCCCAAGCCCGGGCTCTTTCCACTGAGCCACGCTGCTTCTGGATCCGCTTATAACCAAAGCATAAACTGCCCTCACTAGAGTAGAAGTCACCTTAGCAAGGAAACAGAAATTTTTGTTCTGTTTTGTGTTCATAAAAAGAGTCTTTTGTCTTCAGCATAAGGTCCGAGGCCTTACTTCTGTTTCCCAAGAGGAAATGTTTAGTACAGTGCTCTGCACACAGTAAGTGCTCAATAAATATGATTGAATGAATGACTTAGACTTTGGCCTTTCTTAGCAGCAAAAGTTTTTCTGTTATTTTTTTGGGTTTGGAAATCCCTTTCTATATGCCAGGCACTGTCCCAAACGTCAGGGTAGATAGAAGCTAATCAGGTCAGACCCAGTCCTAGTCCCACTTGGGGCTCACAGTCTTAATCCCCATTTTACAGAGGAGGCAACTGAGGCACAGAGAATTGAAGTGACTTGGCCAAGGTCACACAAGACAGCAGACAATTGGCAGAGCTGGGATTAGAACCTGGGTTTTTCTGACTCTCAGGCACAGGCTCTATCCCCTAGTCCACGCTGCTTCTCAAGTTGCATTTATCTGTAACAGGATTCCACCACAAATTAATTTTCCAGAATAAATGAAGTTGAGAATCCAGATGTGGTTTCAAAGCCCTTCATGAACATCTGTTGTGGAATCCTTACAATATTTTGCCTAGAAACCCTATAGAGATATGTCCCTAGGTGAGTCCAAATCATTATAAGAAAATATATTTTTCCCCAAAACTATTTTGAAACATTAAATTATAATGCTGAAGCTGTCTTAAATGAATATTTAGTTCAGTCCATAGGGATTCAGGGATTCAGCATGGCCTTGTGGATAGAGCCCGGGCCTGGGAGTCAGATGGATTTGGGTTCTAATCCCGGCTCTGTCATTCCTCTGCTGTGTGACCTTGGGCAAGTTGCTTTACTTCTCTGCGGCTCAGTTACCTCATTGGTAAAATGGGGATTGAGACTGAAATGGGACAGGGACTGTGTCACCTGATTCGTTTGTATTCACCCAAGTGCTTAGTACAGTGTCTAGAACATGGTAATGGCTTAACAAATGCTACAATTGAACAGTTAAAGTGGAAAAATGAGAGCCAGTTCCCAGGGGGAATTTGCAACCGCGATGTAATCGCTGTGGCTATTTCAGCATTCACAGTGCCACCGTTGCTGTCCTAGAGTCCGTGCAGCCATCTTGGTTCTTGAACCACCTTTTCCTGCTCCTCTCTTCCTCTCCCTTGCCCTTCTCTTCCCATCACCCTTCCCCCTTTACCCTCCCTCTCCTTTTTCCACTCCTCTTCCCCTCCTTTCTCCTTCCCCTTCTCCTTTCTGACCTTCTTTCATTCATTCATTCAATCATATTTATTGGGCGCTTACTGTGCGCAAAGCTTTATACTAAGCACTTGGGGGAGTACGAAATAACTTAGTACAGTGCTCTGCACATAGTAAATGCTCAATAAATACTAGTGAATGAGTGAATGAAAAGACCAATGAACAGACTCATTCCCTGCTCAAAATCAGCTTATGGAATAGAGGAAAGTCTAGAGGGATTTTCCTTGTGTTCCGCCTCCCCTCTTCTCCTCCTTTCCTCTTCCCCAACCCCACTCCCCTTTACCCTTTTCTTTCCACCACCCCTCCTCCTCCATTCCTGGCTTCCCCTCTTCTTGCCAACCACCTAGGGAGATGGGAAGGTTTGCTCAAGGGCTTAGATGCAACTCACAAAATGGCCTCAGAGAAAATGAAAATGCCTGATAAAACTGAAAATGCTTTTTCAAACTGAAAGCAGCTCCATGCACCAATGGCTAATAATTATAATGGCATTTGTCAAGCATTTACAGTGTATCAAACACTGCCCTAAGTGCTAGGGTAGATAATAATAATAATAATAATGTTGGTATTTGTTAAACGCTTACTATGTGCAGAGCACTGTTCTCAGCGCTGGGGTAGATACAGGGTCATCAGGTTGTCCCACGTGAGGCTCACAGTCTTAATCCCTATTTTACAGATGAGGGAACTGAGGCACAGAGAAGTGAAGTGACTCGCCCACAGTCACGCAGCTGACAAGTGGCAGAGCTGGAATTCGAACCCATGACCTCTGACTCCCAAGCCCGAACTCTTTCCACTGAGCCACGCTGCTTCTCCAAAACACTGCTTCTCCAAAAAGATGCAAAACAGTCAGGCTGGTTAAAGCTCATATTCCACCTGGGGCTCTCAGTCTTAATCCCCATAGAGAAGCAGCGAGGCTCAGTGGAAAGAGCCCGGGATTGGGAGTCAGAAGTCATAGGTTCGAATCCCGCCTCTTCCATTTGTCAGCTGCGTGACTGTGGGCGAGTCACTTCACTTCTCTGTGCCTCAGTTCCCTCATCTGTAAAATGGCGATTAAGACTGTGAGCCTCACGTGGGACGACCTGATTCCCCTGTATCTCCCCCAGCACTTAGAACAGTGCTCTGCACATAGTAAGCGCTTAACAAATACCAACATTATTATTATTATTTTATTGATGAGGCAACTGAGGCCCAGAGAAGTCAAGTGACTTGCCCAAAGTCACACAGCAGACAGGTGGCAGAGCAGGATTAGAACCCAGGTCCGTCTGCCTCCCAAAGCCATGCTCTATCCATTAGGCCACGCTGCTTCTCTAGCATTCAAAGCAGAGTGCTTTGGTCAGCTCGACTGCGGGGCCTGTGTCAGGGATTTCCGGCATCTGGTCTGGCCCCTCGCTTTAAAGGCCAATCCCAAAAGCATCTCACATCAATCAGAACCAATCCACGTTACATCTCTCTACTCACCTCTAGACTGAAAGCTCATCTCTAGACTGTAAGCTCATTATGACAGAGAGCATGCCTGCTAATTAATAATTACGGTCTTTGTTAAGCGCTTGCTATGTGCCAAGCACTGTGCTAAGCACTGGGGTAGATACGAGGTAATCAGGTTGTCCCGTGGGGGGCTCCCACTTTTAATCCTCACTTTGCAGATGACGTAACTGAGGCGCAGAGAAGTTATAATGATGTTGGCATTTGTTAATGTTGGTATCTGTTAAGCGCTTACTATGTGCAGAGTACTCTTCTAAGCGCTGGGGGAGATTTACAGGGTCATCGGATTGTCCCACGTGAGGTTCACAGTCTTCATCCCCATTTTACAGATGAGGTAACTGAGGCGCAGAGAAGTTAAATGACTTGCCCATAAGTTATGTGACTTGCCCAAGGTCACAGAGCAAACAAGTAGCGGAGCCAGAATTAGGCGCCCAAGCCAGTGTTCTGTACTCTCCCATAGAAAGCGCTCAGTAAATACCACTGATTGACCCACAGATTGACAGCCACAGACCATCCGAGACCCTTTCTAAATGGTCTCTGAAACCACTCCAAGATGCAGGTCGTCCAGGGGATGTAGACCAGGATTCATTCAATAGTATTTATTGAGCGCTTACTATGTGAAGAGCACTGTACTAAGCGCTTGGAATGTACAGTTGAGTAACAGATAGAGACAGTCCCTGCCCTGTGACGGGCTTACAGTCTTATCGGGGGAGACAGACAGACAAGAACAATAGCAATAAATAGAATCAAGGGGATGAACATCTCATTAAAACAATAGCAAATAAATAGAATCGAGGCGATGTACATTTCATTAACAGGACCGGGATGGGCCTGAGTCTCATTTCCAGGGGTCCAGCAGGACTCAACGTACCCGGCAACCATGGAATTCCAGTGGATTATGGGGGAGAGGAAGGAAAACCTTGGGAAGCCTGTTCTGTCCAGACTTCACCAGAGCCCCATAGACTAGTCAGAAAGTGCTCCAACTTCCCCCAAATGGGGACCTTCTTTGCCCACCTTTAGGACGACTTTAAAAGCAGCATGGCTTAGTGGATAGATCACGGACCTGAGAGTCAGAAGGATCTGGGTTTTAGTTCCGGCTCCACTACTTGTCTGCTGTGTGAGCCTGGACACGTCACTCCACTTCTCCGTGCCTCAGTGACATCATCTATAAAATGGGGATTAAGACCGTGAGCCCCAAGTGGGACACGGATGGTGTCCGACCTGATTATCTTGTATCTACCCCAGCACTTAGTACAGCGCCTGGCACATAATAAGCACCTAACAAATACCACAGACAAAAACCAGTAAAACAAATAATGGTTCCCCACTGCCACGCTGAGCAATACGGAGTCTCTCAGGTGACCCAGAGACCCCCAAGCCCAGCTGGAATTGAGAGGGTCGGGGGTGGGGGGCTCACGGTCAGTGGACAAATCCAGGTCACAATCACCTACTTAGTCATATTCCTTTAGTAAAGGCTTCAGGGAGGAGATCCTCCAGCCTCCCCTCGCCATTGGAAAGTGTCTCTCGGCCTCCTGATGTCTTTTTCCTCTTCGCCCATCCTCCACGGAGATGGCGAGGTGCTCGTCCTCCTCCTCGGGGCACTAGATTCGCTTCAGCATATGAGTACTGGATCCAATAATGTGAGGTGATCTATTCTGCACATGTAATAACGCCTTTGATAAAATCTTACTCTAAAAGGCCAGAAGAGACATCTGTCTTTCTCTATATAGTGATGCTCTAATAAAATCTAGAGAACCGTCTTCTGTATCTTATGGATATGTGGAACGATGTTGAAATCCGGATTTAGGTAGCGTTACATCTTCCTAACTCTGCTTTGCATGTCTGCCTTCATGCAGAAATCATTCTTGCTGTCACTCTCTGTCCTCACCAGCTCATTTTGTGTGTTTTGATATCAGAGGTCAATATTTGTCTCAGGTTGCATTTATTTTCTTCTGATATCAAAAAGAAATTTTAAGGGTTAATCTCTCCGACTTGTCTTGTAAATGATGCGCTCTAAGCGAAAGTCCACAGAAAGGGATTGGAGTTCGTCTTCGCTGCCGGATCAATTCCAAAAGACTCTAAAAATCAGGTTGAAACCCGTGTCGGATACACTGTGCGAAGAGTAGTCACAGCCTGAGTACACTATAAGCAACTGTAGTTTTTTGAGACAAGGCTTAGGAAAAAGGTCACAGGTGACTGCAGTTAAAGAAGCCAGTTAAGGATTAGGGCATAATTAATAGTTCATAGTCCAAAGTACCTGCCAAGAAAAAAAGTGTGCCCTTTAAGGCTAAAAGTTTAACTTTCAGCATTGGCCATTTGTTCAGGGAATGTCAGGAGATACAGCTTTCAGCTGCTTAAAATTTCATTTAATTTTGCTCAAAATTGTTGAGAAAATATCCTGGACCAGAAGATTGAAAAGCCATGATTTTTTTTTTTTAAATACACATAGCCCAAGCTGCCTAGTGGTGATCTACAGCTTTTCATAGAAACAATAACAATGATAGTAATAATTATTTTTATATTGTTAAGTGCTTCCCAAGTTCACACAGAAGACAAGAGGAAGAGCCACGATGGCAACCCAGATTCTCTGGCTCCGCGGCCCACGCTCCTTCTACTCGGTCATGCTGCTTCTCTTGATTAATTCAGTCATCCTTGTTTAAGGATGATCATAATTAATCCAGATTCCACTTGGTCCTTCCCTTTCTCTCCTGACCCAAAGATTCAATCCCTCCATTTTGCCTTCCAAGCCAATCTTACACCTCCCATTCAGTGGGTAAGAGAGGATCAGTGTCCTAACACATGCCACCCAAAAGAGTCTTTATTTATGCCCCAGTCTCCCCTCATTGTGAATTTACACAAAACTTCCATGAATCCTAACTTGAAATGAGACATGAAACCTTTCATCAATGGGTCTCATCGTATTTACAAAAGACACAACTCAAAAAAATTGTTGTTGTTCAGTTGTTAAAACTTCCAGCAACCTAGAGTAATAGAGACCAAAGACTTCATCATCTTCCATACAAAGGAGACAGAAACCTGAGAGTATTTTTTCTCCAACTAAGCTGCATGTCACCCTCTCATTTCTACATCTTAAGTGAGAAACCAGGTATTTCGGGCCCAAGTCGGAACCCTGTAAAAAAAGCAAACAGCCTGTGGTAATTCATCCATCTAGCCTTAAGAACCTAAGGTTGGGTGTCACTATAGGATTTCCACTTTCCAGCATTGAGGAGAAGATTCAGAAGTGGAGGGAATTAAACAAAGACTGGTGTTGGAACTTTATGAAATATCTCCTGACTTTCTGACAAAGACGGGTTTTTGTCAGACTTAACTCGATGTCTTTGCCACCAGATCGATGAACTAAATAACCACATACGTTGCACTTTCATTTGAGGGAGTCAGTGTAATTAGGAAGAACAATAATTATTATGATAGTTAAGTGTTTACTAACTGCCAAGAATTTGTGTCAGCCCCAGGGGTAGTTACAAGATAATCAGGTTAGACACAGTCCCTGGCCCACACAGGACTCGCAGTCTAAGTAGAAGAAAAGAAAAGAAAATGCAGAAAGAACAGGTATTGGATAACCATTTTATAGATGAGGAAACTGAGGTGCAGCAAAGTTAAGTGACTGTCCCAAGGTTAAACAGCAGGCAAGTGGCAGATCTGGGATTACAACCCAGCTCCTCTGGCTCCAAGGCTCATGCTCTTTCGACTAGGCCGCGCTCCTTCCCCTCTAGATTTCAAATAGTTAAGGAAATCGAAGGAAGAGTTAAGACATTTTATCTATCATTCTAATCTCTACGTAGAGAACAGCCGAAGGAAAACTAAGGCTAAAAAAAAAATGTCGAAGAAACTATTTAGAAAATGCAACAAGACAGTCTGATAGTCTAGCAAAATTCTTTGCATTTTTTGACTGGGCCTGGACTATTTTCCTATGCACGTGTGAACGTTATAATTATGTTTCCCTAAGATATTTGAAAAGCAGCTTTCGAACATTCTTTAAGAAAGTTTGGGGCTGTAGTACAGCTCAAAAACAACTGTGCTTCCTGTGGGGTGGTAGAGGTTGTTGAGTTTAAAAGAAAAGAAAACGAACAACTTACACTTGGGAAATAAGGAAGACTTTTTAATCTACTCATTGAGCTCTGCCCCTAACCAAATGGATTCTGGTAACTTGCTCAGAATAGGACAGCAGTTCCTACAAGAGGAGTTTGGGATCTAAGTTTACGATTTAGGAATTACGGTACCTTTTGAAACGGAAGAATGAACTGGACTTCAATATTCCTTTCTTAAATCTCGTCGAGTCGTTTCCATTTCCTATCAACTTTATGGCCTATTGGTAGAGCACGGGCCTGGGAGTCAGAAGGTCATGGATTCTAATCCTGGCTCTGCCACTTGTCTGCTGTGTGACCTTGGGCGAGTCACTTCGCTTCTCTGGACCTCAGTTACCTCAACTGTAAAATGGGGATTGAAACCGTGAGCCCAATGGGGGACAGGAATCGAGTCCAACTCAATTTGCTTGTATCCACTCCAGCGCTTAGTTCCGTACCCAGCACATAGTAAGCGCTTAACAAATACCATCATCATTCTTTTTCCATAGAGTGGACTTCAATAGGGAACACAAAAATCCACGAGCATTCGCACTTTCACCCACTCACTTCTACAGAAAGTGGGATAGATTTCAGAATTTCGGGTCTTTTGATTTGGATTTGGAAATTGCAGCTGGCAACTGGTAACTTGTATAATTTTGGAGTTTATAATTGGCAGGCCCCCTGCCCCAGGGTTTTTCGAGGAAAGGATCTGATTTACTTTCAGTAGGACCCAGAAGTAAGGTAGGCCGTAGTTACGGACCCCTGTCCAAGAAAATGTTTGGGACTCAAATGTGTTTCCGATTAAGCTGTACACTTATGTCGCTGGTGTAGCTAGTGAAACAGGGTTTGCAATGCCCTGGAGAGCTACTGAGATATCACCAGGATGTATAGACTCCCCTAGCAGATCCCCTTGCCTGAGGGACAGGCAGATGAAATGAAGTCTCAGGAAAATTACATGGAATTTCCCTTTGGCTGTTTTTGAGTTATCCAACTATGAAGTGCCCTTCGGGCCTTCAAAAGGAACAAACCCTTTATCACAGTTAAAGGAGAGACTATAAGGTAGGAAACTAATCATGACAAGGCACTGTAGTCGAACTGCAATTCAAGGAACCCGTCTTTGTCAGAAAGTCAGGAGATATTTTGTAAAGTTCCAACACCAGTCTTTGTTTAAATCCCTCCACTTCTGAAACTTCTCCTCAATGCTGGAAAGTAGAAATCCTATAGTGACACCCAACCTTAAGTCCTTAAGGCTAGATGGATGAATTACCGCAGGCTGTTTGCTTTTTTACAGTGTTCTGACTTGGGTCTGAAATACCTGGTTTCTCACTTAAGATGTAGAAATGAGAGGGTGACATGCAGCTTAGTTGGAGAAAAAATACTCTCAGGTTTCTGTCTCCTTGGTTTGGAAGATGATGAAGTCTTTGGTCTCTACTACTCTAGGTTGATGGAAGTTAAGTTAGTCGTGACATCTTTGGACTTTATTTGATTAAGGACATGTAACTCAAGGATAAAATGGTCTGGAGGATAATCTGGAATTCTTAGTGAAAAATGTTTTGCATTAGGACTGAATCAGCTGGATCTTGATTTGGGTATGATTCAGGGAAGGAGGGTAGAAAAGTAGAAAAAGTGTCTCAAAGACTAGGAAGGGAAAAGAGATTGGAGAAAGAGTGAGGGTAGAGAGGGAAAAGAGGTGAGTGAGAAATACAATAACAATATCACTGCTTTGATTTGAATATCACTAAAATATCATTCCTGCACCTACTTCAGTCTGTAGTAAAAGACAAAGGCAGAAAGATGCCATAGCTTCATAGTGGAATTTGTTACTTTGTGCCAAGCACTGTATCAAGAGCTGGAGTAGATGCTAAAGCAGATAGGGCACGGTCCCTGGCCCACATGGGGCTTACAGTCTAAAGTAGAAGGAGAACGGGGATTGAATCCCCACTTTACGGATGAAGAAGCAGAGGCATAGAGAAGTTCAGTGACTTGCCCAAAATCACACAGCAGGCAAGTGGCAGAGCCAGGATTTGAACCCAAGTCCTTTGACTTCCAGGCCCATAATCAGTTAATCAGTCACTTGTATTTATTGAGGATTTACTGTGCTCAGAGCACTGTACTACATGCTTGGGAGAGTAGAACACAACAATAAACACATAGTCCCTGCCCACAACTTGGTCATTCTGCTTTTTGAAAAATGAGGAATAAGAGATGATAGATAATGGAAGGTATACATAATGGAAAATATAGATAATGAGGGAGAGAAAAAAAGCTCAGGCGTAAAGGTAATAATAATTATGGTATTTGTTAAGCACTTACTATGTGCCAAACACCGTTCTAAGTGCTGGTGTAGAAACAAGGTAATCAGGTTGTCTCACGTGGGGCTCACAGTCTTAATCCCCATTTTACAGATGAGGTAACTGAGGCACAGAGCAGTGAAGTGACTTGCCCAAGGTCACACAGCAGACAAATGGCGGAGCTGGGATTAGAACCCACGTCCTCTGTTTCCCAAGCTCATGCTCTTGCCGCTAGGCCGTGCTGCCTCTCTAAGATCGAGAAAAGAGGAGCAAAAATCCAAAAACCTGGAAGTGAAAGGACAAGAGAGGGAGAAAGAAGCAGGCATTTTCAGGGATTAGTCAGCTTCATTCATTCAGTGGTATTTATTGAGCGCTAACTATGTGCAGAGCACTGTCCTAAGCTTCCCTCTGTACCCTGTAGATTTTAGGGTAAGAGGTCAGCTTTGCCTAGTTGACTTTAACCCTGGGAGCTGGATGGGAGTGATAGGAAGAAACGCTGACAGGATGGGAGTTTCCCTCTAAACCTTAAGCTTCTCGAGGGCAACTCTATGATATTATACTCTCGCAAGTGCTTACTACAGTATCAGTTGGTGATATTTATTGAGCGCTTACTATGTGCAGAGCCCTGCTGTAATAAACGTTGGAGAGAGTACAATACAGCAGAATTAGAGGACATGTTCCCTGCTCATAACGAGCAGGCCGGAAGGATGGCGTAAGCTTGTTGGGGACAGGGAATGTGTTTATTGTTGCAGTGTACTCCTCCAAGCGCTCAGTACAGTGCTCTGCACACAGTCAGCGCTCAATAAATACGATTGCATGACTGAATGAACGAATAGGGTGTGAACAAGGGGTCGACAGAGACAAGAGCACTCAGGAATCAGAGTCTGGAGTTTGCAAGGGCCGGACAGATGTTGGTTTTGGGTGGTTTTCTCTCTTTTTGTGAAAGTAGGTCTCTGGTGAATAAATGATGAATGATGGATGGGAAATAAAGACAGAAATAGAACTGGTGTTGGAATCTGAAAAAGATCCACCTCTTGTGGATGAATTCATCTAACTGATCTAGAATAGTTGGACAGAGGAAAATTAGAATGATATTAAGGTATGGCAGATCCTCATCCTACAGACGGTTCTATAGAAACAGTTCCTTAGATATATGTGGATGAAATAGTGTTCCTATGTGGTAATTTGAAGACTGCTCTTGAATAAATTATGGAATCCAGTACGGTCCATCTGCCTTCAAGGCAATCTGGGGATAGAGTGATATCATTTATAGATTGCGAAATGTAACTATTAATAGGGGAGCGATTAATCACAGGGCTATTAATGAATAAATATGCAATTCACTTAATCCGGTGCCTGAAATTCAACGTCGTGTCCTATAACCCAAATTATAATGCATTAAAGTTAAGTAAAAAACTGGAGATGTATTAAAAAAAACCCCACAAACCTCATCCCATACATCTACCTCACATCAACTCCTCCCACAGAAAAGACAAGCCGTTAAATAAAAGTTACAACACTTTAATTTGTAACTGACCCAAAAAACCCTTAAAATGATAAATGATCCATTTGAAGCCTTTTAATTTGAGCCAAAAGGTCTCCTTTTCAACTGCTATAACTGTTATCACTCCCGTCAAAGAGAGCATGCTTCACAACGGCTTGCCTTATATTACATGTTACACAAATTTGTGCGTTCTAGATTACCACAATGGAGAGCAACCTGAAGACGATAGAAGAGGAGAACAAAGTAATTGAACAGCAAAATGAGTCTCTTCTTCATGAACTGGCCAATTTAAGCCAGTCTTTAATTCATAGTCTAGCTAATATCCAGCTACCACATATGGTAAGTGATTGAGAGCACAAGTTAAGGAATTTGGCGATCTTCTTCAGTTCACATCATACAGTAGATGTCTTTTTTTTTTATGTTTACGATTCCTCAAGCAGTTGGATGTTTGCGGTTACAACCCCGAAACCATAAAGATAACCTTAACTGCTAAAAAAAGACAAAAAAATAAAAAAATAAAAAACTTGGTGGGCCTATTCCGATGTATCCTGTAAAATTAAGTATGCTCTAAATAGGCATTTTAAATATTATAAGATGGTGGCGATATGCTATTATAGTATTTTATGCTTATATGACTATACTATTAAGAAAATAAAAGTTGTATATGAACTACTATTTAATATCTCGTAGGATCCAATCAATGAACAAAATTTTGATGCTTACGTGACCACTTTGACGGACATGTATACAAATCAAGATCGTTATCAGAGTCCAGAAAATAAAGCCCTACTGGAAAATATAAAGCAGGCTGTGAGAGGAATTCAGGTCTGAACAGCTGCTGTAGTGGTGGAAATCTTGCTTAAAAAAAAAGGATGCCTCTTGTTTTTTGCTGCTGTAATTTACCAGAAAGTGTTCTATATTTATTTCTGTTTGAAACAGTGTTATGCTTACAAGACTTCATGATGATTTTATGTCTTGCTTTGAAGATAGTAACTGCGGAATAGTTTTTTGAATACATTCACATTTTGTACGTTTTCATATATGCTGACATAGTGTGAGATGCCATGTAATGTTTATAGCTGCTAATGTATGCACATTTTTGGGGTATATATATTTCTGAAGAGGTAAGCTGATCAAAATAAATAGAGTGTAAATTCTTTTTAATGCTTTAGTGATTAAATGTTTTAGTATTTTGAACTGAAATGGACAAAAAAAAAAACAGCTTTGAATGACAATGTTGCGGTCTCTGCAGCCACTTTTTAAACACTCTCATTTTGCCTCATGTTGGAGGATTTTATGGGATTTGAGAAATACATTTTGTGTGCATATTGTTTCATAGCAAGAATTGGTTGCAAAAATGCTTTATTTTTGAACAATGCTTGAAAATGTGTGATTTTTTGTTTTCAGAGGATGGTTGTTGGTGTGTGGTGGGGCAATAAAATGAAGTTTGGGGGAAGCCGAGGAAATGGCACGGATTCTATGTAAGCTATGAAATGGGTAATTTCATGTAAGACAACATCAAGCCATGGAAACTTGACAGAAGATTCAAAGCAGCTTAAAGAGCACTTTTCAATTCACTTCTAAGCATTACATGGTATGAATACGGAAACTTCCATTCAGGCGGGAACTTATCAGAGGTGGACCACATGAAGATCTCTTTTCTTTTCAAGAGAACGTTGGAGCAACGTTCTCTTAAATCCCCAGGATTTCTTAGCGCCCCTCTGAACTGTCCGTTTTTACGATGTAGTTCATTTTCCCCCCGCCCGAACTGGGGTGCTTTCGCTTTAGGACGAAGGGTGTTAATTTCAAAACAAAGATGTCCCTTTTTGGCCTTTTATTTTGCGGGGGGAGGGAGATGGATACCAGTTATTTGTGACTGCTTTAGTTACTGGACTGAATTCATCGCCGTTTGGAGCAGGAGTACAGTTCAGTAAAGAATGTCTTTTTTTCGCCCCCCTTCTGCCCTTCCCCCCGGGGCTCTGAATAAGGATTTGATCCCACATACGGTACTCTTAGTGACGCTCGTTCTACCTTCCGTTGGAGAACAGTCTTGAATACAGCATTCGCATATGCTTTAGATTTGTTTCATTATTACCTGTCACAAGAATGAATGCAATCAACTTTTTAATGTAACCCGAATAGACTTCAGCACTTTTTTTGCTTTCGGCCTGATCATTTTAAGACGAAAACTTATTCGTAGCTTCGAGATTTGGTTGTTTTCTTCCAAACGACTGCACTATACGTATGCATAAGAACACTTTTCCTTTCGACACCTTTTCATTTCTTTCCCCCTCCCGGTAGCCATTTGGATGATGTCTCGTGTTCTCGGATGTCGGATTGATTTCGATCGACTAGCGTATCTTTTCCTTCCATGTCTTGATGTTATGCAGAAAGTACAAAAGTGCTTTCAAATTTTGTTATGAAAAAGATGGGTTTTGTAAAAAAAAAAAAAAATATTTTTAGCAGAACAGGACTTACAGGGTCATCGTCCCCACAATGTGCCAGTTGACGATTTGCACTTACCTTGTCCTATTTATCCGTACGGAGGTGTGCAATTTCTCGTGTCATCAGCCTCGTGACACTAACCTGAACAAATCGTAGCGGAAGCCATTATGGCAGATCCAATAATATTGCTAAGGGAGACATACAGGGATCTCACAACAAATATTCTGATACAATACTCAACCTCGGTATATATATATATATGTATAAATATATGTATATCCCAGCGGCACTTTATACTCTTCACTGTACAAAAGCTTACAGTTTTCCACGAGGACTTTAATAACTAGCTGGGAAAAAACAAGATTATGTAAAATTACTTTGGGGCTCTGCGGGCTCTTAGCGGTATAGTCCCCTCTTTCTGTTGTGCTTTTAGTTGTAGCTGCCACGCTCAGAATTGCCTTTTTGAGAGCTGAAGCAAGATACTCGTTGCTCACCTCTGCCATATATATTGTACTCTGGCCCTAGCTTCCTTTTAGGGCTATCATTGTTCATAATGGCATATGCATTTTTCCACTGCATTGTGTCTGCAGCTTCTTTGCAATATAGTAATGCTTTCAGTAGAGTACTAGATAGTATCAGTTTGGGATTCTTCTTGTTATCACCTATGTACAATGGAAAGGGATTTTAAGCACAAATCTGCTGCTCATCTAATGTCGGTACATAATATCAAATCAAAAGTTATCTGTGACTATTATATAGGGATCACACACAAAAAAAGTGTCACATATTAGAATGCTGACCTTTCATATGGAATTATTGTGAGTCATCAGAGTTTATTTCTTCTAACTTATCGTTCAAATTCATTTCTAAGTTGATTTAAGTAATCATTTACTAAGACAGAATTTTGTATAAACTATTTATTGTGCTCTCTGTGGAACTGAAGTTTGATTTATTTTTGTACTACACGGCATGGATTTGTTGACATTTTAATTTTGCTATAAATGTGTGGAATCACAAGTTGCTGTGATACTTCATTTTTAAATTGTGAACTTTGTACAAATTTTGTCATGCTGGATGTTAACACATCTTACTCTAAATAAAAAAAAAAATGTGTTGCCACATTTGTAGCACAGTGTTCTATGATCTCTGTCGCTTTTCTCAATGTATCGTCAGTCTTGGGAATGTATACATACATATATTCAATGTATCTAGGTATGACTATATACATATATATATATATTTTTATATATATGTATATATACATTCATACCCGTATATTCATTCATTCAATCGTATTTATTGAGCGCTTACTGTGTGCAGAGCCCTGTTCTAAGCGCTTGGAAAGTGCAGTTCGGCAACAGATAGAGACAGTTCATTCAGTAGTATTTATTGAGTGCTTACTGTGTGCAGAGCACTGTACTAAGTGCTTGGAATGTACAATTCGGCAACAGATAGAGACAATCCCTACCCAACGACGGGCTCACAGTCTAGAAGGGGGGAGACAGACAACAAAGTAATCACTGAGGTATTTCTGAAGCACCTACTGTGTGCCAAGCACTGGGATAGTTATAAAGACAATCTGGTCAGACCCAGTCCCTGTCTCACGTGGAACGTACAGTCTGTGGAGAAAGGAAGACAGGTAGTTAAACCCTGCTTTACAAGTGAGGAAACCGTGGCACAGAGAAGTTAAGCGACTGGCTCAAGGTCACGCAGCAGGCAAACGGGAAAGCCAAGATAGATCCCTAGTCCTCTGACTTTCAGGCCCGTGCTCTTTCCCCTAGGCCACGCTGGGAATCCTCCAGATACTCTGAAGGTCGAACGGAAGCTGGCTGTAACTTCTCTCAAGTCGTCCACGCCCAGAAACCTGAAGCTAAATATCCGGGTTGTGTAGCACACTGGAGATTTACGTTCCCGTAGGAGCGCCACCTCAGAATTCTCCTGTTGGATTTAAAATAGAAGCAGATTACTGACATTCTTTGATGTAATCAGCACCTCAGCAGTATCTACTGCAATCCTCTTAAGAACGTAAGCGTGAAGCCAAGCCAGCCCGGCTCAGTCTGGTAGATTGGTCCAACAATCTACCCAGACTAGTAAATTAAACCATGAAGGCCACAATTCTGGGTCTATCGGTGGCAACCAAGGATGTTTGGAAAGACAGTAGGATGACTTTTACCCTCCTCGACATGATGATGTCCTTCCCCTCATTCAGAACGCCCCATCTAGCATCCCTGACTTTTCCAGTAATATTCCTAACTTTCTCAATCAATCAACACTATCTCTTGAGTCCTCGCTGTATGCACTAAGCACATGAGATATAGCAGAGTCAGCAGGCATGTTCCCTGCCCATAAGGAACTTACAGTTAAGAGGGTAGTTCACAGTTTATTTCGCTCTAATACTCCATTTGGGGTCTTCCGTGTACGAACTGAACCAAAACCTACTTGAATCCACTTGGGTTATCAGCTTATCAGCTTTGCATTTTACTTGCTTTGAATGGATCTCCTCTCTCCCTCCTGTTGTAGGTTTTTAATGAGCTAGTTCCATGTTGGTCAGTTAATTGTATTTACTGAGTTCTTACTGTGTGCAGAGCACTGTATTAAGTAAGTGCTTGGCAGTAGTACAATACAACAGTTTAACAGACACATTCCCTGCCCACAACGAGTTTACAGTCTTGATGGGGAGACAGACCAGACATAAATAAATACGGTTATGTACCTCAGGACTGTGGGACTGGGAAGGGGGATGAGTAAAGGGAGCAAATCAAGGTGATGCAGAAGGGAGCGGGACAAGAGGAAAGGAGGGTTTGGCCAGGGAAGGGGAAGGCCTCTTGGAGGAGAGGTGACTTCAATAAGGCTTTGAAGCGGGGAGAGTCATTGTCCGTCAGGAGTGAAGAGGGAGGACATTACAGGCCGGCGGCAAGATATGGGTGAGGGTTGGGCTGGGAGATAGGCGAGATAGAGGTACAGTGGCATTAGAGAAGTGGAAGCGAAGAAGTGTGTGGGCTGCGTTGTAATAATAAGGTTGGTATTTGTTAAGCGCTTACTATGTGCAGAGCACTGTTCTCAGCGCTGGGGTAGATACAGAGTAATCAGGTTGTCCCACATGAGGCGCACAGTCTTAATCCCCATTTTACAGATGAGGGAACTGAGGCCCAGAGAAGTGAAGTGACTCGCCCACAGTCACACAGCTGACAAGTGGCAGAGCTGGGATTCGAACCCATGACCTCTGACTCCCAAGCCCGTGCTCTTTCCACTGAGCCACGCTGCTGCTCTAGTAGGGTTGTAGTAGGAGAGAAGCGAGGTGAGGTAGGAGGTGTGAATGGCTGCTTTGAAGCCATCAAGTTTTCGTTAGACCTTTCCCCGTCTTCCATGATTACATAAACTTTAATCTCGTCCCTTCTAGCTCTAGTACCCTTATTGAAGAAGGACTCCATTCTCTCAATTATTTTGCTTACCTTCTTCTGTCCCTTCCCAGATCTGGCACCCTTTCTTTTTCTCTCTTTTTTAATGACATTTGTTAAGCACTCGCTGGGTGCCACGTGCTGCTGCGTGCCATGCGCTGTGCTAAGCGCTGGGGTAAATACAAGCTAATCAGATTGGACCCGGTCCTTGTCCCACATGGGGCTCACAGTCTTAATCCCCATTTTGCAGATGGAGGAACTGAGGCCCAGCGAATTCAAGAGACTTGCGCAAGGTCACACAGCAGACAAGCAGCCGAGTCAGGATTACAACCCGGGTCCTTCTGATTCCCAGGCCTGGGCTCTATCCACTAGGTCATGCTGCTTCTTTCTTAATGGCATACAGCATGCCATGACTCAATTCATTGTTTTCTTTGAAGGAGCTTCCTAAGGAGATTGATAAATCAATCAGTGGTATTTACTGAGTACATACAGTGTGCAGAGCACTGTATTAAGCGCTTGGGAGAGTACAGTGCAACAGAGTTGCTAGACAGGTTCCCTGCCCACAGTGAGCTTGCAGTTTAAAGGGGGTGACAGACATCACTGTAAATAAATAATTTACGCATGTGTACATAAGTGCCTTGGGGCTGAGGGTAGGGTGAATATCAAATCCCCAAAGGGTAAGGATCCAAGGACATGAACTGATGCACTTATTTCTCTAACTTTCGTTCACATTTGACAACTTATTAGGTCCCAGTAGAGTCAATTAGGGACGGTGGGGTACGTGACTCAGCTTTCCCGAGGGACTAAACAGCGATATTCAATATTAGAGTAAGAAACATTTATTAACATACAGAAAAACATCAAGCACAACGGATCCTGCTACTGTTAGGGCCTCAACCCAGGGACGATGAAAGCTCTGACATTATTTAAGCACTCAACTCGGAGGCATGGAGTCTTTCCTACCACGGGATGATAAATCCCAAATCGGTTTTCCGTCCGGGTACGGGCTTAAGAGCGTCCTTGGCGAAAAGATCTCTCCTGTCCGGGCCGACCCTGCCATGCTTTCGAAGGACAGCGAGCAGCAGCGACAGGCATTTCCCCCCAGCCTTTCTACTCGGCTTTTTGACCATTACATCGAACTTCTTCCACATAATCGCCCTAAGCTACCAATTACAGTTTCATAGTCTTCTGCTCCTAGAGGACATCCCACCTGAATTCTCCCACACGTGGATGTGTTAACATATAGATCTTTGCTTGGAGCCAGTCTGTCTGGCTCACCTGCGATCGCAGCAAGGGCCATGCCAAAGGGCATTAAATTTTACATGTGGTTTATGAGAAGTGCAAACGGCATGCTTCACAAGCACGTTTCCTATCATTCGACTACAGAGGTATCGCAGATGACCCACTTGTCATTACAGAGTGAACAAAAATGATTGCTAATTATATTTTTGGTCATCAGCGCCTATACTAGCAGGAATAATAAACGGTCGATGATATCTAATGCCTTCCCTCTCTCTCCACTGCCTCTCTTCCTCCAAACAACTCGAGCAGCTGTCTTCAGTGACTTATGACCCAGTTCTGGTTGAATCCCTCCTTGGAAGTCTCCTTCCTTGCACAGAAATTAAATAAACTCATCTATAAATGAGATAACAGCTAATTGATTCATGGGCAAGCCGTTGAGAGGATCATATTTCCAGAGTCAGGAAATCCACATAAAAGAGGCAGGGAAATATCCCCCTGTTTCATTCTCCCAGCGGCAATTATTTTGATGGGCTGGTGGCTTTAGTGCATTCCTTAGAGATTATACGAGCTAGGAAGGGACACCGCTCCCTGACACATTCTCTAGCTCAGGGGTTTCAAGGGAAGGAAAGCTGGCTAAAGGGGCTTCAAGGAAAGGAAAGCTGGCTAAAGCTGAAAACCCCTGAGGCTTAGGAAAAATGTGGGATTTCAAATTGAGAAATTAATAATAATAATGTTGTTATTTGTTAAGCGCTTACTATGTGCAGAGCATTGTTCTAAGCGCTGGGTTAGACACAGGGGAATCAGGTTGTCCCAGGTGGGGCTCACAGTCTTAATCCCCATTTTACAGATGAGGTAACTGAGGCCCAGAGAAGTGAAGTGACTTGCCCACAGTCACACAGCTGACAAGTGGCCGAGCCGGGATTCGAACCCAGGACCTCTGACTCCAAAGCCCATGCTCAAATTACATGGGGAAAAATCTTGGGGAAAAGGCAGAGAAAAACCCATGGTAAAAATCAGAGACTTATTCTATTTGGCAGCTCTAGAATCCATTCTGCTCTCTGTGAAATTTAGACTTTGCTTATATCCAGTTGTTAGAAAAGACTTCGCTACCATCCCTTCATTGAACAACCCAGTATGAAAATTAATAAAGCTAGGGAAAAAAATGAATATTGAAGAAACGTTCTGCCTCCAGTAAGCACTCAATAGATACCGCTGATTGATCAACTGAGTTACTTTTTAATGGTATTTGTAAAGTACTATGTGCCAAACACTGTACTAAGCTCTGGGATAGAGACAAGATAATTGGCTTGGACTCGGTCCCTACTCCCCAAGGGGCTCACAGTCTTAATCTCCATTTTTCAAATGAGGCGACTGAGGTACAGAGAGATTAAGTGACTTCACCAAGGTCACACAACAGACGAGTGGCAGATCCAGGATTAGAACCCAGTTCCTTCCGACTCCCAGGCTTGTTCTCTAACCACTAATAATCATAATAATATTATAATAAGCACTGATTATCAATTATTATTTAGTTCCTTCTGACTCCAAGGCCTGTTCTCCATCCACTAGGCCATAGTGCTTCTCTGTAGACTATAGACTTGTTATTGCCTGAAAACGTACCTAC
Organism: Ornithorhynchus anatinus; assembly: GCF_004115215.2. Taxonomy (NCBI): domain Eukaryota; kingdom Metazoa; phylum Chordata; class Mammalia; order Monotremata; family Ornithorhynchidae; genus Ornithorhynchus; species Ornithorhynchus anatinus. The sequence goes on from NC_041749.1 coordinate 5,326,813, forward strand.
TAATCCTGTTGTATTCTCCCAAGCGCTTAGTACAGTTCTCTGCACATAGTAAGTGCTTAATAAATGTGACTGATTGATCGACTGATTGAAAGCGCTCTGCAAAAGATCGGGTCTGTATGAACGAGAGAGCAAAAACAGTTTGAAGAATGGACACTTGAAATGACAGGAGGTAAGTGAATACGAGTTCCACCTCTGTGAGTCTCTCTGCTTCTATGTGGACAGAATTGCAGTCATGGGAAATGAATGAGAAAATCAATGGGATTTAATGAGCACTTCCTGTGTGCAGAGCTCTGTACTAAACACTAGAGGAGAACCAATATGTTAGAGTTGGTAGGTATGAACTCCCTAATCACAAACAGGGATTAAAGCCTCTAGGGAGAGATAGACGCTAAAATTAGGAATGAGTCTACCAACTCTGTTCTATTGTACTGTCCCAAGAACCTAGAACAGTGTACTGCACATAGTACGTGCTCCATAAATGACTGATCGATTGACTGATCGACAGAGAGAGGAAGAAGTACCTCACTGACAACCCCTTTCCCATGTCCTCTCTAATCCCAGCTCCGCCACCTGTCTGCTGTGTGACCTTGGGCAATCCACTTAACTTCCCTGGGCCTCAATTACCTTGTCTGTAAAATGGAGATGAAGACTGTGAGCCCCACGTGGGTCAACCCGATGACCTTGTATCTACCCCAGGGCTTAGAACAGTGCTTGGCACATAGTAAGCATATAACAAATTCCAACATTATTATTATTATTAACCTCTCCTCAGCCTGGAACCCCCCCGGCCCCTCCTCCAGCCCATCATTCTCTCTTCCTTCAAAGCGTTACTAAGGTCACATCTCCTCCATGAGACGTTCCCCGATCAAGCCCCCTTTTACCCACCTCCCTCTCCCTTCTGAATATTTGATATTCACCCACCCCTAGCCCCATGGCATTTATTTGCAAGCCTTTAAATTATATATTGTAAATTACCTATTTACCCATATTTACGTCCATCTCCCCGCCCCCCCCGCCCCCCCCAGACTCTAAGCTCATTATGGGCAGGAAACGTGTATGCTAATTCTGTCATATTGTACTCTCCCAAACACTTAGTACAGTGCTCCACACAGACTAAGTGCTCAATAAATATGATTGTCTGATTGATTGACTGAAGTAGTAGAAGACAAGAATATTTACTTAAGTGGTGTGGGACTGGGATGAGTATCATTCATTCATTCATGGTCACATTTATTAAGCACTTACTGTGTGCAGAGCACTGTGCCAAAGTGCTTAAGGGGTACACAGCCAAGGGCTTAGCCATTGGAGAGGGGATGGTGGATATAAAAAAATGTAAAGATAATTGGCTCTCCAAGGACACTGAAAGGGATTAGAGGAATTAGGAGATTAACACTAAATGGTCACACAAAACACATTCTGGTCACAAAGGAAGGGTGATTTATTAGCGTTATTTAGTTTTCAAGATTTGCCAAAGCAAGATTAGTTGAAGCTGTCAAGTCTCTAGTTTATGAAATGAAGACACAGACGTATCCCACTGCAGGTGTTGGACGCTTCACTTGGCCCCTTGCCTAAGAACAGATTTCAGGTGTCAAACACTGGAATCCTGTGAGGCCAAATGAGGGGAGTCCTGAGTGAACAGAGGAAAGGTACTGACTTGAATATGGGGAAGGAGAGGAGCTCTGAGACCCAGAACAAGGTAAAACGGGAGTATGTTTATTTTTCAATGTAGAAATGCAAAACCAGAGAAAGACAATCTCCCCCAGGCAAATGAAATCCCATCTCTAGTCTATTCCCCCTCACACAACCAGGAGCTGATTTTAAGGTTTATAATGTCATCAGACATGCAGAGGACACCCACCTCATTCCTTACTTTAACACGATTTTTTTTTTCCTTCCTTCCCACTGTTCTTTGGTTTGTTGGAACACTGGCTGGGCACCGAGGAAAAGGAGGAAAAGGATGTCTCAGAGAAGGTTCTGATTATTTAAGGGAAAGGTATAATTAACTCGGGATACCAATCACGAAAAATGCCAATCATTATGTAGGATCCACTTTACATTATAATAGGTTCTATAAAAAGGTAGAAAGTGGAGTGAAAGAGATCACCCCAGAAAGCAAAGAAGGACGAGCCGCATCGCCCTCAGGTGAGTAGATTCTTTCCTTCCGGATTTCAGGAATTGCTTCACGGAAACTGCATTTAACATGTGGACATTGCTTGAAGGGTGGATAAAGGCAGGTCGCATCAGTCAATCAATCATATTGAGTGAGCACTTACAGTCTGCAGACCACTGTATTAAGCACTTGGGAAAGTACAATATAACTGTAGATAAATTGTAGGTAGACTGTAAGTCCTATATGGGTTAAAAAATGTGTCTGACCTGATTATTTTGTATCTACTCCAGTGGTTAGTACAGGGCTGGGCACATAGTAAGTGCTTAGCAAATATCACAATTATTATCATTATTATGAATAATAATAACAGAAATCACAATAAAAGGTGAAGAATTCCTCATCTGTCAATGCTTCTTGATTCATTTCTAAAGTCAAAATTCATTTTTCTGTACCAACTTCCTCTGAACTCTAAGTTCAAATTCTATTCATTAATTTTCGTTAATTTTACCAACTAGTGGCTTATCCACTCAATTTAGCAGCATAAGTCCTCCTTGTAGAGAAAATTTCAGATTTGTGATCTTATGAAAATCCCAAGCTGGGTAAGAAAGATCATCTCGGGGAATTTGGATTTGGGGGTAAATTCAAAATTAAAGGCTAAAGTGAACAGAGACATTGCGGACGTGTAGAAAACCTTCCCCATCAGAGAAAAACACTAATGTCAATCATTTTCACAGAGTATTTACTGTGTGCAACACATTGTCTAAAGTGCTTGGGAGTGTACAATGTAAGCGAGCTCGTTATAGGCAGGGAACGTGTCCACCAACTCTGTTGTATTCTTCTATTGTACTCTCCCGAGAGCTTAGTACAGTGCTCTGCACACAGTAAGTGCTCAATAAATACTACTGACTGATGGATTGACTGAGTTGCTAGACATGTTCCTTGCCCACCACGAGCTTTCAGTCCAGAGCTGGACACACTTAATTGTAGCGATCTGAGATTAATTAGGTACTAGACTGGGCCTTATCGCACCACAGTCAATCAATCGGCAGTATTTATTGAGTGCTTACTATGTGCAGAGCACCGTACTAAGTGCTTGGGAGTGCGCATACTTCGCTCCTCTAATGCTAACCTTCTCACTGTACCTCCATCTCATCTATCTTGCCCCCAACCTCTCGCCCAAATCCTGCCTCTGGCCTGGAACGTCCTCCCTCCTCATATCCAAAGGGCAATTACTCTCCCCACCTTCAAAGCCTTATTAAAAACATGTCTCCTCCAAGAAATATACCCTGACTTAGCCCTCCTTTCCTCTCCTCACACTCCTTTCCGTGTCGACCTCGGCTCCACAACACTCCCGTACTTAGCCGTATTGTTTTTATTTCCGTTAATTTCTGTCTCCCCCTCTAGACCGTAAATTCCTTCTGGGCAGGGAACTTATCTGTCAAATCTTTTATTGGACTCTCCTACGTGTTTCGTTCAGTGTTCCGCACACAGCGAGCATTCAACTAATACAACTGATTGATTGATTAAAAATATGCAATCGTTTGACTTGGCAGCAAGACCTTACGTAAGAGAAGCAGCGTGGCTCAGTGGCAAGAGCCCGGGCTTGAGAATCAGAGGTCATGGGTTCGATTCCCGGCTCTGCCACTTGTCAGCTGTGTGACTGTGGGCAAGTCGCTTCACTTCTCTGTGCCTCAGTTACCTCATCTGTAAAATGGGGACTAACTGTGAGCCTCACGTGGGACAACCTGATCACCCTGTATCTCCCCCAGCGCTTAGAACAGTGCTCTGCACATAGTAAGCACTCAACAAATACCAACATTATTATTATTATTATTATTACATCGGGAGCCCACGTGGGACAAGGACTGTGTGGGACCTGATTATCTTGGATCGACCTCAGTGTTCAGAGCGTCTGACATATAATAATGTTTAACACCCATCGCAATTAAATTGGGGTATTTGGTAAGCGCTTACTAGGCTCCAGGCACTGCATTAAGCGGCTGGGGTGGATATAAGCAAATCGGGTTGGACACAGTCCCTGTCCCACGTGACGTTCACAGTCTCACTCCCCGTTTTCCAGATGAGGGAACTGAGGCCCAGAGAAGTGAAGCAACTTGCCCAAAGTCACACAGCAGACAAGAGGCAGAGCCGGGATTAAAACCCATGACCTGCCGACTCTCGGACCCGTGCTTCATCCACTAGCCTTGCTGCTTCCCCTAGTTCACAGTCTGGGTCGGGGAGTACCTGTTAAGCACTTACTATGTGCCAAGCTCTGTTAATCCCAGCTCCGTCACTTGTCTGCTGTGTGACCTTGAGCAAGTCACTTCATTTCTTTGTGCCTCAGTTACCTCACCTGTAAAATGGGGATTAAGACGGTGAGCCTCATGCGAGACACAGACTGTGTCCGACTTGATCAATCCCAGCATTTAGTACAGTGCATGACACATAGTAAATGCTTAACAAACGCCACAAAAAAATAACCAGACGAACCAAAAGATGAGTTAATTTAGGGCAGGCGGGGACCGTAGAAGCCAGTCATCAATTGTATTCATTGAGAACTTACTGAATGCAGAGCACACTGTACTAAACCCTTGGGCAAGTACGGTATATCTGGGCTGGCAGACATGTTTCCCGCCAAAGACAAGCTTACGGTGGAGTGGGGGAGATGGAGATTAATAATGCTACAAATGATAGTGGTATTTGTTAAGCGCTTACTGTGTGTCACGCGCTAAACGCTGGGGCATATACAAGATGAAGATAAATAAATAAATTACGCTTATGGGCTTGAGTGCTGTGGGACTGAGAGAGGGGTGAATAAAGGGAGCAGATCTAAGTGCAAGGACAACGCAGAGGGAGTGGGCGAGAGGAAATGAAGTCATGTGGTGCCATCTTGTTGTATGGTTCAAGTGCATCCCACTGAAGGACGGAGCAGCTTGCCAAGAAGCCGACAGGATGTGGAGCCTTTTCATTCGTTCCGTCGTATTTACTGAGCGCTTACTGTGTCCTTTCAGGCCCAAGCGAACGTTGGGCAGATTGCCATGCCAGGAGGGAGGATCAAAAACGAGGCCAGTACATGCATGGAAGCTGCAGGCCCCTAACAAGGGATTAGTCTTTCAAGCAGCGTGGCTTAGTGGGAGTCGTCAGAAGAACCCGGGTTCTAATCCTGGCTCCGCCACTTGTCTGCTGTGCGACCTCGGGCGAGTCGCTTCATTTCTCTGTGCCTCGGTTCCATCATCCGTTAAATGGGGATTAAAGACTACGAGCCTCGTTGGGACGTGGAGTGTGTCCAAACTGATTAGCTCGCATCTACCCAAGCGCTTAGTACAGCGCCTGGCAAATAGAAGTCCCGTCTCTGTCACTTAAAGAATTCCAGAAGTGGGAGAGTTTCGTATTACAGAAGACAGGCAGAATCCTTGAAGACGATCTGCTAAATGAGGGGTTTATGCCACAGAAGGAGACATTTGAAGAGCCTCTCATGAGTAGAAAAGATGAGTGGATGTTGTAGACATGAGGTTATCTAGGTCAGATCTGGAGGACAGAAAGAAAAAGGAAATGCTTTAAGAACACTTATAGAATCTGTCTGCGTCACTTAAGGAATTCCATGACAAACTGGGGAGTTGTGTATTACAAAAAGCAGGCAGAATCCTTGAAGAAGATATGCTAAAGGAGGGGTTTATATAGTTACTGATTAATTCATTCATTCATTCAATAGTATTCATTGAGCGCTTACTATATGCAGAGCACTGTACTAAGCGCTTGGAATGGACAAATCGGTAACAGATAAAGACGGCCCCTGCCCTTTAATTACTAGAGAAGCAGCACGGCGTAGTGGATAGAACCCGGGCCTTGGAGTCAGAAGGTCACGGGTTCTAACGCCGGCTCTGCCACTTGTCTGCTGAAGTCACTTCATGGCTCTGGGCCTCAGTTACTTCATCTGTAAAATGGGGATTGAGACTGTGAGCCCCACGTGGGACTGGGTCCAACCCGATTTGCTCGTATCCACCCCAGCTCTTAGAACAGTTCCTGGCATTGCCACAGTTGGTTATTATTATTACGTCGCCTGATCCGCTGAGCCGGGGGTGGTGCCGGGGAAAGGGAGGGGTGGAACTTTCCAGGAAGCTGGGGAGGAAGGGACCCAGGACGGCCCCATTCTGGCTCCTCCGCCCTGGCTGTGGACAATATTTCCTCCAGAGCTCCCGACTGTAAGCTCATTGTGAGGAGCCGGGAACGTAACCATTCACTGTTACACTGGCCTCTCCCGAGCGCTTAATACCGTGCTCTACACCCAGCAAGTGCTCGATAAATGAATGAATTTATGAATGTCAGCGCTCAAAAAATACACTCGACTGACCGATGCTTTCCATCAGGCCCGCTACCTTCCCGTGACTCCAATCTGGGCGACCTCCCCTCCCTCCCCGGCCCTGCTCCTTCCACGGGCCAGCAGCGCTCTGATCCTGTTAAAGGGGGAATGTGACAGTCCTCTCCAGAGAGCATCACGGCATCGCTACTCTCCAGATTGCCCGCGGACGGTAGAAGTCGAGGAGGCCGAGAGCAACCTTAGTGAGGCAGATGAGCGGACGCAGCTGCTTCGCGAGTTCACGACTTGCCTCAGACTCCTTTTTCTTGAAAGAAATGAGGTCAGCGAGAATCAGAATTTGTTTTCTCTTCAATTTACGCACTCAGAGAGAGTTGGTCCATATGTCTTTGGTTAACTTGCACTTAGGTCACCGCAATGTTGTTTGCATTAGCTATTCAATGCCTGAAAAGTCACTTGAGATTTCTTCGAAGTCATTTCCTCAAAAACAGGAAAACACGTTTTTTTCCCCCCAACCCGCCCGCAGAGTAAAAAAGCTAGAACTCCAGGAGATGTGGGCTTGGCCTTTAGCTCCGAGCCCCCCGGGGCTTGAGACGGATCTTAATTTTGGCCCAGAAAGTGATCCCACCCTCCCTAAGCTCTGGATGGGAATGGCTGCCGATGGGTGGGAGTCTGTGGCGGCCTAGGGAATATGGTCACAGATTCCCAGGGCCCAGCTTGGCTCTCCAACTTCCAGATTTCTCTGGGCAGAGGTGGATTCGCAGCTGCTTCCTGGCCTGTACCCATTCCCAGATCATCTGGATTGCTTCCTGGTCTTCCCAGTATTTCTGTGGAGAATGAGGCCTTCTCCTCGGTATCATTATTAGTATTAATATTATTATTATTACCAAAAACGATAATCATTACTATCTTTACTAGTACTACTAAAAATAATAATGATAGTAGTTTTTGTTAAGCACTTACTATGTGCCAAGCACTCTACTGAATGCTGGGGTAGATACAAATAGTATCTACGATACAAGAGTTCAATAGTTCTTCTAGACTGTAAGGTCACTGAGGGCAGGGAACATGTCTATCAATTTATATTGAACTCTCTCGAACGCTTAGTACAGTGCTCTGCACACAGTAAGTACTCAATAAATAGGATTGATTGTTGATTCAAAGAGAATCAGGTCCCATATGGAGCTCACAGTATAAGGAGGAGGTAAAACACGATTGAATCCCCATTTTGCAGATGAGGGAACTGAGTTAAGTTAAATGACCTATCCAAGATCACACAACAGACAACTGGTAGAGCCGGGATTAGAACCCATGACCTTCTGACTCACAGGCCCGTACTCTATCTCATAGTAAACGCTTAATAGATACCATTAAAGAAAGAAAAGATTCCTGCTAGACTCTGTGGAATGTCCTAGGATCCTCATGGGCCATAAACCCTCATTATCTCCCTATAGAGAATAATGATAATAGTGATAATGATGGTATTTGTTGAGCGATTACTATGTGCCAAGCACTGTTTTAAGCCCTGGGGTAGATACAAGGTAGTGAGTTTGTCCCATGTCGGGTTCACAGTCTCAATCCCCATTTTACAGATGAGGGAACTGAGGCAGAGAGAAGTAGAGTGACTTGCCCAAGGTCACACAGCAGACAAGCGGCAGAGCTGGGATCAGAACCCCTGTCCTCTGACCCCCGAGCCCATGCTCTTTCCATTAAGCCTCGCTGCTTCTCAGGTCAGGCATCAATCGAGTTTATTAAGCTCCTTTGGTGGACGGAGCACTGTACTGTGAACACGGAAGGCATCGAGTGATTATTATGGATTCAGTGATCATTAGGTCCTTAGATCGCTCAGAACCCTGAGCGGGTTTGCTTTTGTATCGGGGGCCCCAGCGCTCAGTACAGTGCCTGGCACATAGGAAGCGCTTAACAAATACCCCCAGGCTGCAGCGTTACAACCAAGGGCCCTTAGTTCGAGCAATTAGGAGCAATCCTGCTTCCCAACGTGGTTTATTTCACAACTGCGGGTTTGCATATCGGATCGCAGTCATCTCGGTTTCTTTAGTTTGTGCTCAATCTTGTTCTTAATGTGGCTCTTGTTATTCTCTGTATCTGTCTTCTTTCACTTAAGCTTGTGGGCGGGGACCTTGTTTGATCTATTAACCTTGTCTTGACCACATAGGAAGAGCTTAATAAATCCAACGAATACTTGTCTTCAGCCTTCAACCTCCCCTGACAGCACCTCAGCCTTCTGATCCTTCTAAAATTTCTCCAACCTGATTCCCTCTCTGATTCCCGGCCTCCCTACCCCTTGAAAGGCGGAAGAGAGAGGAGATCAATCCATCAATCAGGCTTATTGAGCGCCTTCTGTGTGCAGAGACCCAGATCACATTCAATTTATGTACGTGCATATGTACATGACTATATTCCAAACTAATTCTCTTCGCCTCTTCAAAAGCCTACTTAAAGCTCACCTCCTCCAAGAGGCCTTCCCGGACTGAGCTCCCCTTTTCCCTCTGTTCCCTCTACCACTCCCCCACCTCTCCACAACTAAATCCTCCTTCCCCCCTTTCCCTCTGCTCCTCCCCCTCTCCCGTGCCCTCCGCACCGTACTCGTCCGCTCGACTGGATATATCTTCATTACCCTATTTATTTTGTTAATGAGATGTACATCACCCTGATTCCATTTATTTGCTATTGTTTTTAATATGTTCATCCCCTAGATTCTATTTGCTGCTATTATTCTCGTCAGTCCGTCTCCCCCGATTGGACCGTAAGCCCGTCAGAGGGCAGGGACCGTCTCTATCTGTTACCGATTTGTCCATTCCAAGCGCTTAGTACAGTGCTCTGCACATAGTAAGCGCTCAGTAAATGCTATTGAATGAATGAATGTAGTCAGATATATATATACATATATATCTGTGTGTATGTTTGTGTTTGTGAATTAGAGATTTTGAGCACAACATCATGCCTTTAGTTAATCATGTTTACCGAGTGCTTACTTTATGCGGAGGACTGTACTAAGCGCTTAGCAGAGTACGACACAACAATATAACGGATATTCCCTGCCCGCACTGAGCATACAGTCTAGAGGGGAAATGGGAAACAGGCATCAGTACAAATAAATCAGATTACTGTTATGTTGTGGGGCTGGGAAGTGGGATGAATAAAGAGAGCAAGTCAAGGTGAGGCAGGAGGGAGTGGGAGAAGAAGAAAGGAAGGCTTCGTCAGGGAAGGCCTCTTGGAGGAGATGGGTCTTCGGTAAGGGTTTGAAGGTGGGAAGAGTCATTTTCTGTCAGATATGAAGAGGGAGGGCGTTCCAGGCCAGAGGCAGAACTTGGGCAAAACGTCGACAGCGAGATAGACGAATTTGAGGTTCGGTGCGAGAAGTCGACAGCGGGATAGACGAATTCGAGGTTCGGTGCCAGAAGTCGACAGCGAGATAGACGAATTTGAGGTTCAGTGCGAGTAGTCGACAGCGAGATAGACGAATTCGATGTACAGTGCCAGAAGTCGACAGCGAGATAGACGAATTCGAGGTACAGTGAGAAGGTTGGCACTAGAGGAGCGGAGTGTGCGGGCTGGGGTGTAACAGGTGAGTAGCAAGGTGAGGTCGGAGGGGGCAAAGTGACTGCTTGAAAGCCGATGGTAAGGAATTTCCGCTCGATGTGGAGGGGAAGGGGGAAACCTGCCCCGAGATCGAGATTTAGTTAGAAAACTGATCCGGCGGCAGAATGAAATACGGACTGGAGTGGGGAGAGAGAGGAGGCAGGGAGGTCAGCAGGGAGGCTGAGACTGATCAAGGAGGGAGAGGAGAAGTGCTTGGATTAACGTGATAGAAATTGGGGCGGAGAAGAAAGGGCGGATTTACCAATGTTGTGAAGGTTGAGTGGTCAGGATTTAGTGATGGATTAAATACTCATTCATTGATTCAATCCTATTTATTGAGAGCTCACTGTGTGCTGTGCCAAGCACTGTTCTAAGCACTTGGGGGAGTACAGTATGTGGGCTGAATGAGAGAGAGGGGGCCAGGATAACACCAAGGGTCTTTTATACTACCTTCTAGACTGTTGCGGGCAGGGAATCTGTCTGCTAACTCTGCTATATTGGACTCCCCTAGGTGCTTAGGACAGCGCTCAGCACACAGTAAATGCTCAATGAATACAATTGATCGACTGTCTCTCAAATAGAGGTCAGCAGAGTGCTCTCTTCCAAACACACAGGGAATGTGCATGGGCATTTGCATTCCTTGCAAATATAATTTTATTATATTCGTACTCGCCCAAGCGCTTAGTACAGTGCTCTGCACACAATGAAGGCTCAATAAATACGATTGGATGGATGAACGCCTTCCTCATAGCAATAACAGGCCCAGGTAAATGGACTTTTCCATCTTCCGATCTTTCGTATTGTGATTTGATCTGCACTTTGGTAGATGGGCTTACGACAAAAGGGGCTCTGGAGGGGAGGGAATTGGAAAAAGATCCAGTATTGGTTGGAACTTGGCTGTATCTCACTGTTCCCCCAGAGAGCTTTCAAAGGCAGGTGATGCCGAATTTGGAAAAAAGGGGGAATTTGAATCGGTAAATGGTGTGTATGCGGCGCATGACGAAAACCTATAATTACCTTTCAAAATTATGCAGCTATTTATCATTTCCATTCTAATTGCAATTTCCATTCTAATTGCAATTTCGTCCTTAATTTCAAGGACGCATCCCCACCCAAATGCATGGAACAGCTTGCTTTAGGCAGGAAGACTGAGAGGATAGAATCAAATCTTAGGGTCAGTGCTTGGAGCTCTTCCCCGATTGAGACTTAATAATAATAATAGTAGTGTCTGTTAAGCGCTTACTATGTGCGAAGCACTGTTCTGAGCACTAGGGGGGATACAGGGCGATCAGGTTGTCCCACGTGGGGCTCACAATTAATCCCATTTTACAGATGAGGGAATTGAGGCACAGAGAAATGAAGTGACTAGCCCAAAGTCACACAGCTGGCGAGCGTCAGAGCTCAAATTCGAACCCCTGACCTCTGACTCATAATAATAATAATAACAATAATGTTGGTATTTGTTAAGCGCCTACTATGTGCAGACCACTGTTCTAAGCACTGGGGGAGATACAGGGTCATCAGGTTGTCCCACGTGAGGCTCACAGTCATCATCCCCATTTTACAGTTGAAGGAACCGAGACCCAGAGAAGTGAAGTGACTCGCCCACGGTCACCCAGCTGACAAGTGGCAGAGCCGGGATTCAAACCCAAGACCTCTGACTCCCAAGGCCGGGCTCTTTCCACTGAGCCACGATGCTTCTCCTACTTGATCCCCGATAATGTAATCTGAGCTGAGAAACAGAGCCAGATTCAGCAGTATGGTGTAGCTGGTGGAGCAAGGGCCCGGGAGCCCGAAGGTCATGGGTTCTAATCCTAACTCCACCCCTTGGCTGCTCTGTGACCTCGGGCAAGTCACGACACTTCTCTGGGCCTCAGTTACCTCATCTGGAAAATAAGGAGTGAGACCCTGAGTGCCACGTGGGACGGGGACTGTGTTCCACCCGAGTCACTTGTGTCCACCCCAGTGCTTAGTACAGTACCTGGAATGTAGTAAGTGCTTAACAAATACCATGATTATTATTATTGTTGTTATTAATCGGTCCAGACGGCTTGGAAAATCCCCTCAGGATGGGCTGAGCCCAGCATTTCAAACCTAAAGGATTGTGGATGAATGACCCTGACGCCTCAAGGAAGGCATACAGTTTAAGTATACCTTACGTATCACATTATTATTATTATTATTATTATTAAGTATATTTGGGCTCAGCCATCTCATTTTGCAAAGGGGCATCGGGTTTGTTTGCTTGAGGGGTGGGAAGAGCTTTGAATCGGGTGTTTTAAGAACGTCCCCATCACTGGAATTCCATGTGGAGGATACAGAGGGAAAGGAGGGGAGGAATAGGGAACGGCACGGATTCACTGGAGACATTCAGTCATATTTATTGACCCTACTGAGAGCTCACCTCCTCCGAGAGGCCTTCCCAGCCTGAGCTACCCCCTTTTCCCTCTGCTCCCTCCCCCTTCCCCCTTCCCCTCCCCTCAGCTAAGCCCCCTTTCCCTCGGCTCCTCCTCCTCTCCCTTCCCCTCCCCTCAGCACTCTGCTCATTTGTATAGATTTTTATTACCCTATTTATTTTGCTAATGAGGTGTCCATCCCTTTGATTCTATTTATCGTGATTCTGTTGTCTTGTTTCCCCCGATTAATAATGTTGGTATTTGTTAAGTGGGGAAGGAGGGAGGGTGTTCCAGGCCAGAGGCAGGACATGGGGGGGAGGGGGGGGGTCAGTGGTGAGATAGTCTCCTGAAACCACTCCCCCCCAAAAAAGTTGGTATTTGTTAAGCGCTTCCTATATGCAGAGCACTGTTCTAAGCGCTGGGGTAGATACGGGGTCATCAGATTGTCCCACGTGAGGCTCACAGTCTTCATCCCCATTTGACAGATGGGGTAACTGAGGCAGAGAGAAAGTGAAGTGACTTGCCCACAGTCACCCAGCTGACAAGGGGCAGAGCCGGGATTCGAACCCCTGACCTCTGACTCCCAAGCCCGGCCTCTTTCCACTGAGCCACGATTAGACCGTGAGCCCGGCCTTGGGCAGGGATCATCTCGATCTGTTGCCCGAATTGTCCATTCCAAGCGCTTAGTGCAGTGCTCTGCACAGAGTAAGCGCTCAATAAATACTATTGAATGAATGAACGAATTTATCGAGCAGTCTCTGTATGCAAAGCACTGTACTAAGTGCTTGGGGGAGTACAATGAGATTGTTGTGTCTGTTGTTATATTGTACTCTCCCTAGCGATTAGTGCAGAGCTTGGCACACAATAAGTGCTCATAAACTGATTAAATGAATGAACAGAAATCCCTGCTCCCAAAGACCTCACACAGTCCAGCGTCTTTTTCTTTCTTTTTTTTCTTTCCACTTTCCATGAGGCCACTTAATGGGAGGATGCTGCCAAATCGGTTATCTGGGAACTTCCCAGAGAAGCGACCGTGGCTCAGGGCCAAGAGCCCGGGCTCGGCAGTCAGAGGTCATGGGTTCGAATGCCGCCTCCGCCCCTTGTCAGCTGTGTGACTTTGAGCCAGTCACTTCACTTCTCTGGGCCTCAGTCACCTCATCTAGAGAAGCAGCGTGGCTCAGTGGAAAGAGCAGGGGCTTTGGAGTCAGAGGTCGTGAGTTCGAGTCCCGGCTCTGCCGCTTGTCAACTGTGTGACTGTGGGCGAGTCACTTCACTTCCCTGGGCCTCAGTGACCTCACCTGTAAAATGGGGACTAAGACTGTGAGCCCCACGTGGGACAACCTGATTCCCCTCTGTCTACCCCAGCGCTTAGAACAGTGCTCGGCACAGAGTAAGCGCTTAACAAATGCCAACATTATTAAAATGGGGATTAAGACTGTGAGCCTGAACAACTTGATCACCTTTAGAGAAGCAGCGTGGCTCAGTGGCAAGAGCCCGGGCTTGGGAGTCCGAGGTCATGGGTTCGAATCCCTGCTCGGCCATTTGTCAGCTGTGTGACTGTGGGCAAATCACTTCACTTCTCTGGGCCTCAGTTCCCTCATCTGTAAAATGGGGATCAACTGTGAGTCTCACCTGGGACAACCTGATGCCCCTGTATCTCCCCCAGCGCTTAGAACGGTGCTTTGCACATAGTAAGCGCTTAACAAATACCAACATCATTGTATGCTCCGCAGCGCTTTGCACAGAGTAAGCCCTTAACAAATGCCATCAGCAGCATCATCAAATTAGCAGCGTGGCTCAGTGGAAAGAGCACGGGCTTGGGAGTCAGAGGTCATGGGTTCGAATCCCGGCTCGGCCATTGGTCAGCTGTGTGACTTTGGGCAAGTCACTTCACTTCTCGGTGCCTCAGTTCCCTCATCTGTAAAAGGGGGATGAAGACTGTGAGCCCCACGTGGGACAACCTGATTCCCTTGCGTCTACCCCAGCGCTTAGAACAGTGCTCGGCACATAGTAAGCGCTTAACGAATACCAACATTATTATTATTAAATTAGGGAGATTTCTGGCTGTTGGAAGGGATTTTCAGGAGTGAGAATGAATTTAAAGACGAGTGTTTAGGAAGATGTTTTCCCAGGAGAGGGCAGAGTTGCAGCCCTGAAAAAAGTCCCGTTAATTCCAATCTTCAAGAATTAATTTAATCCTGGGTGTTCCTGTGATTTGCTCCGGATCTAAACCTGGAATAGCTCAAATCCCTCTCGGTGGCCCTGACTTTGAATGCTTAGCGGGTTTCCTCCTCCAGCCCCGAGAGTTTATTCAGAGAATAATAATGTTGGTATTAAGCGCTTACTATGTGCCGAGCACTGTTCTAAGCGCTGCGGGAGATACAGGGCCATCAGATTGTCCCATGGGGGGGGGGGGGGGCACATTTTTTAATCCCCATTTTGCAGACGAGGTAACTGAGGCCCAGAGAAGGGAAGGGACTTGTCCACAGTCACACAGCTGACAAGTGGCGGAGCCGGGATTCGAACCCACCACCTCTGACTCCCAAGCCCGGGCTCTTGCCACTGAGCCCCGCTATATTGAGGCCATTTAGCGGCAGAGTGTTAAAAGATCTCATTAACGGCAGAACCCCTTCCCTTTCTGCTCCTTCTCTCTTTGAGGCCACTGGGAAATAAAGGTTCTGCCCCACCTAATTATCTACTAAATGCCATTATCGTCAGCAGCAGCAGCAGCAGCAGCAGCATTTTTGCTCCCTTTTCCTTCCCCTCAACACTGTGCATATCTGTATACATCATTTATTACCCTATTCATTTTATTATTAATAATGATATTGTTGGTATTTGTTAAGCGCTTACTAGGTGCCGAGCACTGTTCTAAGCGCTGGGTCGATACAGGGTCATCAGGTTGGCCCATGGGGGGCTCCCGGTCTTCATCCCCATTTGACTGATGAGGGAACTGAGGCAACAGAGAAGTGAAGTGACTCGCCCACGGTCACACAGCTGACAAGGGGCAGAGCCGGGATTCGAACCCATGACCTCTGACCCCCAAGTCCGGGCTCTTTCTACTGAGCCGCGCTGTTTCTCCAATGAGGTGGATAGCTCCGCGATTCTATTTATCTTGAAGATATTTTGTTTCGTTCTGTTTTATTTTGCTGTCTGTCTCCCCCGCTTAGACTGTGAGCCGGTCGTTGGGCAGGGATTGTCTCTCTCTGTTGCCCAACTGTCCATTCCAAGCGTTTAGTACAGTGCTCTGCACATAGTAAGCGCTCAGAAAATACTATCGAGTGAATGAATGAAGACAGTTTCTCACTTTGGGGGTATTTTCCTCATCCTGCCCCCTTCCTTCCCTTTAGTACGGGCAGCAGCGTGGCTCAGCGGAAAAGAGGCCGGGCTTGGGAGCCAGAGGTCATGAGTTCGAATCCTGCTCTGCCGCTTGCCAGCTGTGAGCAAGTCACTAAACTTCTCTGTGCCTCAGTTCCCTCATCTGTAAAATGGGGATGAAGATGGCGAGCCTCACGTGGGACCGCCTATTACCCTGTATCTGCCCCAGCGCTTAGAACAGTGCTCGGCACATAGTAGGCGCTTAAAAAATACCCACATTATTATAGTACGAGTCTCTTCCTCCTCCTCCTCCTCCAAGACTGTAAGCCCACTGTGGGCAGCCATTCTCTCTATTCCTGCCTTGTAAAAATGGTGGTATTTGTTAAGCGCCTACTATGTGCAAAGCACCGTTCTAAGCGCTGGGGGCTACAAGGAGATCAGGTTGCCCCACGTGGGGCTCACAGTTTTAATCCCCATTTTACAGATGAGGTCACTGAGGCCCAGAGAAGTGAAGCGACTTGTCCAAAGTCACACAGCTGGCAAGCGGCAGAGCCGGGATTCGAACCCATGACCTCTGACTCCCAAGCCCGGGCTCTTTCCACTATGCCACGCTGCTTCCAAACGTTGAGTACAGTGCTCTGCACGCAGTAAGCGCTCAAGAAATATGATTGAATGAATGAATGAGTGTATGTTTATGGAGCGCTTCCTACGTCCACAGCAAAGTCTTCAGCCGTCGGGAGAGTGCAACACAGCAGAGATGACACACAGAAAAGCAGCATGGCCCAGTGGATATGGCACTGGCCTGGGAGGCGGAAGGTCGTGGGTTCTAATTCTGCTTCCTCTACTTGTCTGCTGTGTGACCTGGGGCAAGTCACTTCACTTCTCTGTTGCCTCAGTTCCCTCATCAGTAAAATGGGGATTAGGACTGTGAGCCCCATGGGGGACAGGAGCTGGGTCCCACCCGACTGGCTTGTGTCTCACCACCGCTTCATTCATTCATTCATTCATTCATTCATTCATTCACTCACTCACTCACTCACTCACTCACTCACTCACTCACTCACTCATTCATTCGCATTTATTGAGAACTTAGTACAATGCCTTACATTCATTCATTCACTCACTCACTCGTATTTCTTGAGAAGTTAGTACAATGCCTAGCATTCATTCATTCACTCAATTTATTTATTGAGAACTTTATGCAATGTCTGGCATTCATTCATCCATCCATTCAATTATATTTCTGGAGAACTTAGTGCAATGCCTGGCATTCATTCATTCATTAACACGTATTTCTTGAGAACTTAGTACGATGCCTGGCATGCATTCATTCATTCATTCACTCATTCAGTTGCATTTATTGAGAACTTAGTACCATGCCTGGCATTCACTCATTCATTCACTCATTCAATTGTATTTATTGAGGATTTAGTACGATGCCTGGCATGCATTCAGTCATTCACTCACTCATTCAATTGCATTTATTGAGAACTTAGTATAATGCCAGGCATTCATTCATTAACACGTATTTATCGAGAATATAGTACAATGCCTGGCATGCATTCATTCATTCGTTCATTCATTCATTCGTATTTATTGAGAATTTACTACAATCCCTGGCATTCATTCATTCACTCATTCAATTGTATTTATTGAGAACTTAGTACAATGCCTGGCATTCATTCATTCACTCATTCAATTGTATTTACTGAGAACTTAGTATAATGTCAGGCATTCATTCATTCATTCATTCGTATTTACTGAGAACTTAGTACAAGCCCTGGCATTCACTCACTCACTCACTCACTCACTCACTCACTCACTCACTAACTCACTCACTCACTCACTTGTATTTATTGAGAACTTAGTATAATGCCTGGCATTCATTCATTCATTCATTCGTATTTATTGAGAACTTAGTACAATGCCTGGCATGCATGCATGCATGCATTCATTCATTCATTCGTATTTATTGAGAACTTAGTGCAAGGCCTGGCCTGCATTCATTCATTCATTCACTCGTATTTCTTGAGAACCTAGCACAATGCCGGCCATTCATTCATTCACTCGTATTTACTGAGCGCTTACTGTGCGCAGAGCCCTGTACTAAGCGCTTGGAAAGTACAATTGGGCAACAGATAGAGACCATCCCTGCCAACGACGGGCTCACAGTCCAGAAGGGGGAGACAGACAACAAAACAAAACAAAACAAGCAGTCAGGCGTCGATACCATCAAGAGGGATCAATAGAATATAGATAAATGCGGACAGACAAAGCAAAACAAGCAGTCGGGCGTCGATACCATCAAGAGGGATCAATAGAATATAGATAAATGCGGACAGACAAAACAAAACAGGCAGTCGGGCGTCGATACCATCAAGAGGGATCAATAGAATATAGATAAATGCAGACAGACAAAACAAAACAGGCAGTCGGGCGTCGATACCATCAAGAGGGATCAATAGAATATAGATAAATGCAGACAGACAAAACAAAACAAGAGTCAGGCGTCGATACCATCAAGAGGGATCAATAGAATATAGATAAATGCGGACAGACAAAACAAAACAAGCAGTCGGGCGTCGATACCATCAAGAGGGATCAATAGAATATAGATAAATGCAGACAGACAAAACAAAACAGGCAGTCGGGCGTCGATACCATCAAGAGGGATCAATAGAATATAGATAAATACAGACAGACAACAAAACAAGCAGTCAAGCAGCGTGGCTCAGGGGAAAGAGCACGGGCTTTGGAGTCAGAGATCATGGGTTCGATTCCCGGCTCTGCCACTTGTCAGCTGTGTGACTGTGGGCGAGTCACTGCACTTCTCTGGGCCTCAGTTCCCTCATCTGTCAAATGGGGATGAAGACTGTGAGCCCCACGTGGGACAACCTGATTCCCCTGTATCTCCCCCAGTGCTTAGAACAGTGCTCGGCACATAGTAAACGCTTAACAAATACCAACATTATTATTACCGATACCATCAAGATGGATCGATAGAATATAGATAAATGCGGGCAGACAACAAAGCAAAACAAGCAGTCAGGCATCGATACCATCAAGATGGATCAATAGAATATAAATAAATGCAGACAACAAAACAAAACAAGCAGTCAGGCATCGATACCATCAAGAGGGATCAATAGAATATAGATAAATGCAGACAACAAAACAAAACAAGCAGTCAGGCATCGATACCATCAAGAGGGATCAATAGAATATAGATAAATGCGGACAGACAAAGCAAAACAAGCAGTCGGGCGTCGATACCATCAAGAGGGATCAATAGAATATAGATAAATACAGACAGACAAAGCAAAACAGGCAGTCGGGCGTCGATACCATCAAGAGGGATCAATAGAATATAGATAAATGCGGACAGACAAAGCAAAACAGGCAGTCGGGCGTCGATACCATCAAGAGGGATCAATAGAATATAGATAAATGCAGACAGACAAAACAAAACAGGCAGTCGGGCGTCGATACCATCAAGAGGGATCAATAGAATATAGATAAATGCAGACAGACAAAACAAAACAAGAGTCAGGCGTCGATACCATCAAGAGGGATCAATAGAATATAGATAAATGCGGACAGACAAAACAAAACAAGCAGTCGGGCGTCGATACCATCAAGAGGGATCAATAGAATATAGATAAATGCAGACAGACAAAACAAAACAAGCAGTCGGGCGTCGATACCATCAAGAGGGATCAATAGAATATAGATAAATACAGACAGACAACAAAACAAGCAGTCAAGCAGCGTGGCTCAGGGGAAAGAGCACGGGCTTTGGAGTCAGAGATCATGGGTTCGATTCCCGGCTCTGCCACTTGTCAGCTGTGTGACTGTGGGCGAGTCACTGCACTTCTCTGGGCCTCAGTTCCCTCATCTGTCAAATGGGGATGAAGACTGTGAGCCCCACGTGGGACAACCTGATTCCCCTGTATCTCCCCCAGTGCTTAGAACAGTGCTCGGCACATAGTAAACGCTTAACAAATACCAACATTATTATTACCGATACCATCAAGATGGATCGATAGAATATAGATAAATGCGGGCAGACAACAAAGCAAAACAAGCAGTCAGGCATCGATACCATCAAGATGGATCAATAGAATATAAATAAATGCAGACAACAAAACAAAACAAGCAGTCAGGCATCGATACCATCAAGAGGGATCAATAGAATATAGATAAATGCAGACAACAAAACAAAACAAGCAGTCAGGCATCGATACCATCAAGAGGGATCAATAGAATATAGATAAATGCGGACAGACAAAGCAAAACAAGCAGTCGGGCGTCGATACCATCAAGAGGGATCAATAGAATATAGATAAATACAGACAGACAAAGCAAAACAGGCAGTCGGGCGTCGATACCATCAAGAGGGATCAATAGAATATAGATAAATGCGGACAGACAAAGCAAAACAGGCAGTCGGGCGTCGATACCATCAAGAGGGATCAATAGAATATAGATAAATGCAGACAGACAACAAAACAAGCAGTCGGGCGTCGATACCATCAAGAGGGATCAATAGAATATAGATAAATGCGGACAGACAAAGCAAAACAAGCAGTCGGGCGTCGATACCATCAAGAGGGATCAATAGAATATAGATAAATGCAGACAGACAAAGCAAAACAGGCAGTCGGGCGTCGATACCATCAAGAGGGATCAATAGAATATAGATAAATGCAGACAGACAACAAAACAAGCAGTCGGGCGTCGATACCATCAAGAGGGATCAATAGAATATAGATAAATGCGGACAGACAAAGCAAAACAGGCAGTCGGGCGTCGATACCATCAAGAGGGATCAATAGAATATAGATAAATGCGGACAGACAAAGCAAAACAAGCAGTCGGGCGTCGATACCAGCAAGATGGATCAAGAGAATATAGATAAATGCAGACAGACAACAAAACAAAACAAACACTCGGGCATCTATACCATCAAGATGGATCAATAGAATATAGATAAATGCACCTCATTAATAGAGTAATGAATAATAGAGACAAATATGCACAAGTGCTGTGGGGAGGGGAGGAGGGGCAGAGCTTAACCCTCTTTTCCCCCCTTTCCCTCCGCTCCTCCCCCTCTCCCTTCCCCTCCCCTCAGCACTGTACTCGTCTGCTCAACTGTATATATTTTCATCACCCTATTTATTTTGTTAATGAGATGTACATCGCCTCGATTCTATTTAGTTGCTATGGTTTCATTGAGATGTTCACCCCCTTGATCCTATTTATTGCTATTGTTCTCGTCTGTCCGTCTCCCCCGATCAGACCGTGAGCCCGTCAAACGGCAGGGACCGTCTCTATCTGTTGCCGACTTGTTCATTCCAAGCGCTTAGTACAGTGCCCTGCACAGAGTAGGCGCTCAATAAATACTATTGAATGAATGAATTACTAAGCGCTCAATAAATACTACTGAATGAATGAATTACTAAGTGCTCAATAAAGGCTACTGGAAGAAAGGAAGAAAGGAAGGAAGAAAGGAAGGAAGAAAGAAAGAAAGAAAGAAAGAAAGAAAGAAAGAAAGAAAGAAAGAAAGAAAGAAAGAAAGAAAGAAAGAAAGATCCAGGGCCCTTCACTTAGTAAGCGCTCAATAAATACTATTGAATGAATGAATTACTAAGTGCTCAATAAAGGCTACTGAATGAAAGAAAGAAAGAAAGAAAGAAAGAAAGAAAGAAAGAAAGAAAGAAAGAAAGAAAGAAAGAAAGAGAGGGAGGGCTCAGTCTGGGAAGGCTTCCTGGAGGACAATCCAAGCGCTTAGTCCAGGGCTCTTCACTTAGTAAGCGCTCAATAAATACTATTGAATGAATGAATTACTAAGTGCTCAATAAAGGCTACTGAATGAAAGAAAGAAAGAAAGAAAGAAAGAAAGAAAGAAAGAAAGAAAGAAAGAAAGAAAGGGAGGGAGGGCTCAGTCTGGGAAGGCTTCCTGGAGGACAATCCAAGGGCTTAGTCCAGGGCTCTTCACTTAGTAAGCGCTCAATAAATACCACCGAATGAAGGCTCAGTGGCAAGAGCCCGGGCTTGGGAGTCAGAGGTCATGGGTTCGAATCCCGACTCTGCCCCTTGGCAGCTGGGTGACTGCGGGCGAGTCACACTGCACTTCGCTGGGCCTCAGTCACCTCATCTGGAAAATGGGGACGAAGGCCGTGAGCCTCCCGTGGGACAACCTGATGACCCTGCATGTCCCCCAGCGCTTAGGACAGTGCTCTGCACAGTGGAAGCGCTTAACGGATAGAAATATTATTATCTCCCATCGAGCCGCTTATCGAGGGGGGGGAGGAGCCGCCCCCGATCAGGACCCGCCCACCGACCTGCCCCCGCTCCTGATTGGGCCACGCGAATAAACGTGGCCCCGCCCACTAATCTGACCCCGCCCACGGACCTGCCTCCGCCCCTGATTGGTCCAGGCACACAGTCGTGGCCCCGCCCACTGACCTGCCTTCGCCCCTGATTGGCCCAGGCACACGGGCGTGGCCCCGCCCACTGATCTGCCTTCTCCCCTGATTGGCCCAGGCACACAGTCGTGGCCCCGCCCACTGACCTGCCTTCGCCCCTGATTGGCCCAGGCACACAGGCGTGGCCCCGCCCACGGACCTGCCTCCGCCCCTGATTGGCCCAGACACACACACACAGGCTTGGCCCCGCCCACGGACCTGCCTCCGCCCCTGATTGGTCCAGGCACACAGGCTTGGCCCCGCCCACGGACCTGCCTCCGCCCCTGATTGGCCCAGGCACACGGGCGTGGCCCCGCCCACTGATCTGCCTTCTCCCCTGATTGGCCCAGGCACACAGTCGTGGCCCCGCCCACTGACCTGCCTTCGCCCCTGATTGGTCCAGGCACACAGGCTTGGCCTCGCCCACTGATCTAGCTCCGCCCCTGATTGGTCCAGGCACACAGGCTTGGCCCCGCCCACGGACCTGCCTCCGCCCCTGATTGGCCCAGACACACACACAGGCTTGGCCCCGCCCACGGACCTGCCTCCGCCCCTGATTGGCCCAGACACACACAGGCTTGGCCCCGCCCACGGACCTGCCTCCGCCCCTGATTGGCCCAGACACACACACGGGCTTGGCCCCGCCCACGGACCTGCCTCCGCCCCTGATTGGCCCAGACACACAAAGGCTTGGCCCCGCCCACTGACCTGCCTCCGCCCCTGATTGGTCCAGGCACAAGGGTTTGGCCCCACCCACTGATCTGCCTCTGCCCCTGATTGGTTCAGACACACGGATTACGCCCCGCCCACCGATCGGACCCCGTCCTCTACCGGGCCTCGCCCCCTTTCCCAGACCCCGCCTCCGCCCCGAATAATAATGTCAATAATGATGTTGGTATCTGTTAAGCGCTTACTATGTGCCGAGCACTGTTCTAAGCGCTGGGGGAGACACAGGGGAATCAGGTTGTCCCACGTGGGGCCCACAGTCTTCATCCCCATTTGACAGATGAGGGAACTGAGGCCCAGAGAAGGGAAGTGACTTGCCCGGGGTCACACAGCTGACATGTGCACAGCGCTGGACTAAGCGCTGGGAATGGACAAATCGGCAACAGATAGAGACAGTCCCTGCCTTTTGACGGGCTTGGCCGCCCCGCCCTCCCCAGGCCCCGCCCCTTCCCCGCCCCTCCACCAATCCTGGCCCCGCCCCTCTCCAGGCCCCGCCCCCTACAGCCTTGAAACGGGGGAGCCCCTCACAGGCCCCGCCCCTCTCCAACTCTCCACCAATGGCGGCGCCGCCTTTTCGGAGGCCCCGCCCCCTACCGCCTCGAAAGGGCGCAGCCCCTCGCGGGCCCCTCCCCCTTCGCCGCCCTCCGCCAATGGGAACCCTTCCCTTTCCCCGGCCCCGCCCCCTGTCCGGCCCTGCCACCAATGGCGGCCCCGCCCTTCCCTAGGCCCCGCCCCCTCCCCGCCCCTCCACCCAGCCCGGCCCCGCCCCTCTCCCAAGCCCCGCCCCCTCCCGCCTCGACAGGGCGGAGCCCCTCTCGGGCCCCGCCCCTTTCCCCAGGCCCCGCCCCCCTCTCCCGCCCTCCGCCAATGGGCGTCCTTCCCTCTCTGGCCCCGCCCCTTTCCCTCGGCCCCGCCCCCCTCTCCCGCCCTCCGCCAATGGGTACCCGTCCCTTTCGGAGGCCCCGCCCCCTGCCCGGCCCTGCCACCAATGGCGGCCCCGCCCTTTCCTAGGCCCCGCCCCTTTTCCCCGGCCCCGCCCCCTTCCCGCCCTCCGCCAATGGGAACCCTTCCCTTTCTCCGGCCCCGCCCCCTGCCCGGCCCTTCCACCAATGGCGGCCCCGCCCTTCCCTAGGCCCCGCCCCCTCCTCCGCCCCTCCACCCACCCCGGCCCCGCCCCTCTCCCAAGCCGGGCCCCCAAGCGCCTCGACAGGGCGGAGCCCCTCTCGGGCCCCGCCCCTTTCCCCCGGCCCCGCCCCCCTCTCCCGCCCTCCGCCAATGGGCGTCCTTCCCTCTCTCGGGCCCCGCCCCTTTCCCCCGGCCCCGCCCCCCTCTCCCGCCCTCCGCCAATGGGCGTCCTTCCCTCTCTCGGGCCCCGCCCCTTTCCCCCGGCCCCGCCCCCTCTCCCGCCCTCCGCCAATGGGCGTCCTTCCCTCTCCCCGGCCCCGCCCCCCGCCCTTCCCGTCCCCCAATGGGGGGCCCCCGCGGTTCCCCGGGCCCCGCCCCCCGGCCCCGCCCCCTGGCGGCGGGCGGGCGGCGGGGGCGCGGCGGCTTGGCGCTTAGTGCGGGCTGGGCGTCGGGGGCGATGGGCGGCTGCGGGGGGTGGGGTCTGGCCGTGCTGCTGTGCTGGGCCGGGGGCTGCAGCCCGGGGGCCGCCGCGCAGCCCTCCGCCTCCGCGCAGCCCTCCGCCTCCCCGGGCTGGCCCCGCTGCCCCAGCCGCTGCCTCTGCTTCCGCACCACCGTGCGCTGCATGCACCTCCTGCTGGACGCCGTCCCCGCCGCCTCCCCGCAGACCTCCATCCTGTAAGTCCGCCCCGGGGGTCTGCGCCCGGTCGGCGCCCCGGGAATGCCGGCGCACGACTGCGGGAAGGAATCCTCGACTGCCTGCCCGCCTGCCTGCCTGCCTGCGTGCGGGGATGGCTGCGGGAATGCAGGACTGCGTAAAGGAAGGCCTGCGTGGAGGGATGGATGAATGCATGCACGAACGGCGTGCATGCATGCATGCGTGTGTGAATGACTGCCTGAATGCATGCATGCATGCATGAATGAATGAATGACTGCATGTATGAATGAATGCGTGAATGAATGCCCGAATGCATGCATGCATGCATGCATGAATGCGTGAATAAATGCGTGAATGAATGACTGCATGCATGTGTGCATGTATGAATGACTGCATGCATGTGTGAATGAATGAATGCCTGGATGCATGCATGCATGAATGAATGCATGCATGCATAAATGAATGAACGAAAGCAACCCCGGGGCGCCCTGCCCCCCCCAACCCCGGGATCGCCCCCCCTCCCTCGCCCCTCCCCAGCGTCCAAGAAGTAGCCCGGGCTGAGCTTCTTTGTCCGCCGGCCCTGGCTCTCCCTCCCGCCCAATACACTCCCTTTTCCTGCCCCCCTCTTTTGGAGCCAAAGGGGAGGGGGGGCGATGAGGCCCCGAGTTGGGGGAGGGGAGCCCCCATTGCATTCATTCGTTCAATCGTATTTATTGAGCGCCTACGATGTGCAGAGCACTGGACTAAGCGCTTGGAACACCATCCTCCCCTTCCCCCCCACTGCGGGCCTCAGTTGGGAAAACCCAAGGAAATCCCTTCCCTCTCCCACCTCCTTTTTCCACCTTTGTTCCCATTCCCGGCCTTTCTCTCCATCCTCATTCCCTGCCTCTGTAACCTGGGATCTGGCCCAGCGCTTAGAACCATGCTTGGGGCATAGGGATTGACGACTAATAATAACAATAATGATGATGTTGGTATTTGGTAATGATGGAATTAGTAGCAGTAGTAGTAGTACAGTGCTCTGCAAACAATAAGCGCTCAATAAATACCAGTTACTGACTCACTGATTTATTCCAATACCTCTATCCCCCTCTTAGGCCGCACACACCCCCTTCTGAGCGGGACTGGATCTTCACCCCCTCTGTTGAACTGTACTCTCCCAAGTGTTCAGTACAGTTAAGGGCTCAGTAAATACCACTGATCGATAGGCACCACTGCCGGAGAAAATAATAATGTCGGTATTTGTTAAGCGCTTACTGTGTGCGGGGCACTGTTCCAAGCGCTGGGGTAGACACGGGGGAATCGGGTCGTCCCACGCGGGGCTCCCAGTCTTCATCCCCATTTGACAGATGAGGGCACTGAGGCCCAGAGAAGGGAAGTGACTCGCCCACCGTCACCCAGCTGGCAAGTGGCAGAGCTGGGATTCGAACTCATGACCTCTGACTCCAAAGCCCCTGCTGTTTCCACTGAGCCACGCTACTTCTCTAATAGCGTTTGGGTTCTGTGCGTGTAAGGCGGGGTTCGACTACCCGGCAGTGGGAGGTGGAATCGTCAATCAATCAATCAATCATCAATTGTGTTTATTGAGCGCTTACTCTAGGCAGAGCGCTGAACTGAGCTCTTGGGAGGGCACAGTTCAATAATATAACAGACATTTTCAGGCCACAGGGAATTTACAGTCCAATAATAATGTTGGAATTTGTTAAGCGCTTACTATGTGCCGAGCACCGTTCTAAGCGCTGGGGGAGATGCAGGGTCATCAGGGTGGCCCACGGGAGGCTCCCAGTCTTCATCCCCATTTTCCAGATGAGGGAACTGAGGCCCAGAGAAGTGAAGTGACTCGCCCACAGTCACACGGCCGACAAGTGGCAGAGCTGGGAGGGGGAGACGGAAATTAGTGTAAATACATTACAGATATGTATACAAGTGCTGTGGGGCTGGGAAAGAGGGGAAGGAACAAAGGAAGTAAATCAGGGGGATGCAGGGGGAGAAGAGGAAGTGAGGGTTTAGTCCGGAAGGCCTCTTGGAGGAGATGGGCCTTCAGTTAGCCTTTGAAATTGGGACGGAGTCATTGTCTGTGGGATAATAATGTTGGTATTCGTTAAGCGCTTACTAGGTGCCGAGCACCGTTCTAAGCGCTGGGGGAGATCCGGGGTCATCGGGTCGTCCCACGGGAGGCTCACGGTTAATCCCCCTTTTCCAGATGAGGGAACTGAGGCCCAGAGAAGTGAAGCGACTCGCCCACAGTCACACGGCGGACAAGCGGCAGCGCCGGGAGTCGAACCCATGACCTCTGACTCCCAAGCCCGGGCTCTTTCCACTGAGCCACGCTGCTTGATGAAGACCCAAGCGTTTCAGGGGAAGAGAGAAAGGGAGGGAAAGACTAGAAACAACTGAAGAAATCACTGGGGGGCGAGGGTGGGGGAGGAGGGAGAGGCAGAGAGACAGAGAATAAAAGGACATTCCCTGCAACTGGAAAACACTTTGAGGATCAGGAAGGTGGAAGAGAAAAGGAAGGGGGACAGAGAGAGACAGAGACAGACAGGCAGAGCATTCCCTTACAACTCACCTCCTCCAAGAGGCCTTCCCAGACTGAGCTCCTCTTCTCCCTCTGCCACCCCCGCTTTACCTCTCCGCAGCTAAACCCTCTTTTTCCCCTTTTCCCTCCGCTCCTCCCCCCCTCCCTTCCCCTCCCCACGGCACCGTACTCGTCCGCTCGACTGTATATATTTCCGTCGCCCTATTTATTTTGTTAATGAGTTGTACATCGCCTCGATTCTATTTAGTCGCCATCGGTTTTTACGAGATGTTCTTCCCCTCGACTCTATCTATCGCCATCGTTCTCGTCCGTCCGTCTCCCCCGATCAGACCGTGAGCCCGTCAAACGGCAGGGACCGTCTCTATCTGTTGCCGACTTGTTCATCCCAAGCGCTTAGTACAGTGCTCTGCACATAAGTAAGCGCTCAATAAATACGATCGAATGAATGAATGAACTGGAAAGCACTTTGAGGATCAGGGAGCTGGAAAAGGAAGGGATACAGAGAGAGACGGAGACACAGGGAGAGACAGAGTGTTCCCTTCAACCGCAAAGCACTTTGAGGATCAGGGAGCTGGAAGAGAAAAGGAAGGGATACAGAGAGAGGCAGAGCGAGAGACAGAGCATTCCCTTCAACTGGAAAGCACTTGGAGGATCAGGGAGCTGGAAAAGGAAGGGATACAGAGAGAGACGGAGACACAGGGAGAGACAGAGTGTTCCCTTCAACTGGAAAGCACTTTGAGGATCTGGGAGCTGGAAGAGAAAAGGAAGGGATAAAGAGAGAGACAGAGGCACAGAGAGAGATGGAGATGCAGAGAGATACAGAGACACAGAGAGAGACAAAGAGAGAGACAGAGCATTCCCTTACAGCTGGAAAGCACTTTGAGGATCAGGGAGGTGGAAGAGATAAAAGGAAGGGATAAAGAGAGAGACAGAGACACAGAGAGAGACAGAGGCACAGAGAGAGACAGAGATGCAGAGAGATACAGAGACACAAAGAGAGACAAAGAGAGAGACAGAGCATTCCCTTACAGCTGGAAAGCACTTTGAGGATCAGGGAGGTGGAAGAGAAAAGGAAGGGATACGGAGAAAGAGACACAGAGAGAGACAAAGAGAGAGATGGATTATTCCTTTCAACTGGAAAAAAACTTTGAGGATCAGGGAGGTGGAAGAGAAAAGGAAGGGATACAGAGAGAGACAGAGACAGACAGAGACACAGAGAGAGACAGAGACAAAGAGAGAGATGGAGCATTCCTTTCAACTGGAAAAAACTTTGAGGATCAGGGAGGTGGAAGAGAAAAGGAACGGATACAGAGAGAGACAGAGACACAGAGAGACAGAGAGAGAGAGAGAGACAGACAGAGCATTCCCTTACAACTGGAAAGCACTTTGAGGATCAGGGAGGTGGAAGAGAAAAGGAATACAGAGAGAGTCAGAGATGCAGAGAGATACAAAGACACAGAGAGACAAAGAGAGAGACAGACAGAGCATTCCCTTACAACTGGAAAGCACTTTGAGGATCAGGGAGCTGGAAGAGAAAAGGAAGGGATACAGAGAGAGACAGAGACACAGAGAAAGACAGACAGAGACAGAGAGATGGCACATTCCTTTCAACTGGAAAAAAAAACCTTCGAGGATCAGGGAGGTGGAAGAGAAAAGGAAGGGATACAGAAAGAGACAGAGATGCAGAGAGATACAGAGAGAGAGATAGACGGACAGAGCATGCCCTTCAACTGGAAAGCACTTTGAGGATCAGGGAGGTAGAAAAGGAAGGGATAAAGAGACAGACAGAGACACAGAGAGACAGACAGAGACAAAGAGAGAGATGGAGCATTCCTTTCAACTGGAAAAAACTTTGAGGATCAGGGAGGTAGAAGAGAAAAGGAAGGGATACAGAGAGAGACAAAGAGAGAGATAGAGCATTCCCTTCAACTGGAAAGCACTTTGAGGATCAGGGAGGTGGAAAAGAAAAGGAAGGGATACAGAGAGAGACAGAGACAGACAGAGATTCAGAGAGATACAGAGAGAGACAGTGAGAGACAGAGCATTCCCTTACAACTGGAAAGCACTTTGAGGACCAGGGAGCTGGAAGAGAAAAGGAAGGGATACGGAGAAAGACAGAGAGACAGAGAGAGAGACAGACATTGCATTCTCTTCAAATGGAAAGCACTTTGAGGATCAGGGAGCTGGAAGAGAAAAGGAAGGGATACAGAGACAGACAGACACAGAGAGAGACAGAGAGACAGAGAGAGACAGGAGGAGGAAGGGACAGAGAGGGAAGAGGAAAATCAATCAATCAATCAATTGAACTTAGTTCGTTCATTCATTTCATTCAGTGGTATTTCGTGAGTGCTCACTGTGTGCACAGCACTGAATCGGACACTTGGGAGAGTCCAGGATATGAGAGGGGAGGGACACGTTCCCTGCCCACAAGCTTAGAGAGAGCTACCCTAGTGGCCAGAACCTGGGCTTGGGAGTCAGAGGACCTGAATTCTAATCCCATTTCCACCACTTGTCTGCTGGGCGGATTTGGGCCGGTCACTTCACTCCTCCGGGCCTCAGTTCCATCTCCTGTAAAATGGGGATTAAGACTGTGAGCCCCATGCGGGACTGGGTCCAACCCCATTACCTTGTAATAATAATGTTGGTATTTGTTAAGCGCTTACTGTGTGCCGAGCACTGTTCTAAGCGCTGGGGTAGACACAGGGGAATCAGGTTGTCCCACGTGGGGCTCACAGTCTTTATCCCCATTTTACAGATGAGGTGACTGAGGCACAGAGAAGTTAAGTGACTTGCCCAAAGTCACACAGCTGACAAGTGGCCGAGCTGGGATTCGAACCCATGAACTCAGACTCCAAAGCCCGTGCTCGTTCCGCTGAGCCACGCTGCTTCTCTGTGTCTCTGTTTGTCTGTCTGTTGTTTGTCTGTTTGTATCAACCCCAGTGTTCAGTACAGTGCTCGCCACATAGTAAGCACTAAATCGGTCATCTTTATTGAGCGCAGAGCACTGCACTGAGCGCTGAGGAGAGTGCAGTATAGCAATAAAACAGAATTGATAGGCACATGAAGCATTATTATTATTATTACTGTTGTTATTCTCCAAATCCAAATCTTGATTCTATTTATTGCTATCGTTCTTGTCCGTCTTCCCCGATTAGACCGTAAGGCCGTCAGAGGGCAGGGACTGCCTCTATCTGTTACCGATTTGTCCATTCCAAGCGCTTAGTACAGTGCCCTGCACATAATAAGCGCTCAGTAAATACTATTGAATGAATGAATGAATGAAATCCATGAAGCGACCGTTCTTTTCCGATGCCGAATATCATTCACTGTCAAATCTCGGCTCTCCAGAATACCAAAAATAGTTTTCACCTCTCTTGGCTGAGTGAAAGAACATTGGCAGGAAGAAACCGTAAAAGTTTTAGCGGGCCATTCAGGAAATGGTCTGTGTTTCTTAAATTCGGAAGAAACCGTATTTACAGACCACCTTTTCTACTGATCGTTGCATTTTTGGCTAGTTTCCTGTGGACCTTCGTTGTGAATTTTTCTCGGTGCCTTCCTGAGTGTTTCTCCTTAATGAAAAGTCTTCAGATGCTTGAGGATGTGGATATTAATTGAAGGCTAATGTCCAGGAGTAGCAAATCCCAATACACTGAATTGGATTAAAGTTGTTATGCTGAGGTTCTTTCTGGATATGGTTGTGTTTTATTTTGTAGTGAGTTAGTGGAAAAACTCAGACAGTTGAAGCATTATGCTCATCTAGTCAGACATGGCTATTTCTAATTCTGTTGCTAGACTTGATTTCTCTTTGGGAGAAAAACAAAACTTGACTATGTGGCCTGGTGGCGATAAAGACCTGGGTGCGTAGGTCTTTAAAGACCCTGGTTAGTATAAACACCTTCAATATCAAAAAATAGCCCGGGAAATAGGGTAAATGGCAAGGAGGTAGGTTTCCCAAGCAATCTGAGCCAAAAATGTAGTTTTATGTCACCTATTCAAACGGAGGACCTAAAAAACATAGACGTGGTTTCATCCCTGAATAGAAACTTTAAATTAAGGAGGACGGCATTCCCTCCGTGATACCATTTCATTCATTCAATCGTATTTATTGAGCGCTTACTGTGTGCAGAGCACTGGACTAAGCGCTTGGAATGTATTAATTCGGCAACAGATATTAGTATCGTTTTTGTCCGTCCGTCTCCCCCGAGCCCGTCGATGGGCAGGCGCTGTCTCTATCTGTTGCCGATTTGTCCATTCGAAGCGCTTAGGACAGTGCCCTGCACATAGTAAGCGCTCAGTAGATACTATTGAATGAATAGAGACCATTCCTGCCCGCCGACGGGCTCACAGTCTAAACGGGGGAGACGGACGGCAAAGCAAAACAGAAGAGAACAAAACAAGACAACGTCATCAAGATAAATAGTATCATGGAGGTATATACCTCATTTGTCGCTTGACCACTACCCCAACCCAGCTGTACAGTTCTACTAAAATTATATTTCAGCCAGGAGCCCTCCCCTGATCTCTCATCTTTGAGAAGTAGCACAGCCTAATGGAACTTTTCCTCATCTCCCACTCCCTTCTGCGTCGCCCTGACTTGCTCCCTTTGCTCTTCCCCTGTCCCAGCCCCAAAGCACTAATGCACATATCTGTCATTTAATTTATCCCTTTGCTTTCCCCCGCTCCCAGCCCCAAAGCACTTGTATACCTATCTGTAATTTAATTTATTGCTATGGATGTCTTTCTCCGACCCTTCTAGACTATGAGAAGCTCAGTGGAAAGAGCCCGGGCTTCGGAGTCGGAGGTCATGGGTTCGAATCCCGGCTCTGCCACTTGTCAGCTGTGTGACCGTGGGCAAGTCACTTCACTTCTCTGGGCCTCAGTTACTGCATCTGTAAAATGGGGAGTAAGACTGTGAACCTCATGTGGGACAACCTGATGACCCTCTATCT
Organism: Ornithorhynchus anatinus; assembly: GCF_004115215.2. Classification (NCBI taxonomy): domain Eukaryota; kingdom Metazoa; phylum Chordata; class Mammalia; order Monotremata; family Ornithorhynchidae; genus Ornithorhynchus; species Ornithorhynchus anatinus. The sequence goes on from NC_041749.1 coordinate 5,359,016, forward strand.
ACCCCAGCGTTTAGAACAGTGCTCTGCACATAGTAAGCGCTTAACAAATACCAACATTATTATTATTATTATGAGCTCCTTGTAGGCAGGGAATGCCACTGTTTATTGTTGTACTGTACTTGCCTACACGTCTAGTACGGTGCCCTGCACACAGTAAGCGCTCAATAATTACGAATGAATGAATGAAATGGTCCTCAGAATCAGAGGACCAGGATTCTGATCTCCGATCTGCCACTCACCTCCTGGGTGACCTTGGGAAAGTCACTTAATTTCTCTGTGCCTCAGTTTCCTCTTCTGGGAAATGGAGATACAATACCTGTTCTTTCCCGCTTAGACCGGGAGTTCCATGTGGGACAGAGAATGTGTCTGATCTAGTGGTACGTCCCCTAGAACGTTGTACACGGCTGGGCTCTTAGTAAATGCACTGATATGTCAGTTATTCTTATTATCATTGTTGTCATCTCCTCGCCCTTGCTCCCTTTCTGCAACTCCAACTCAAGTGTTCATACCCCCCACGGGAAGCAGCGTGGCTCAGTGGAAAGAGCCCGGGCTTGGGAGTCAGAGGTCATGGGTTCGAATCCCAGCTCTGCCACTTATCAGCGGCGTGCCCGTGGGCAAGTACTTCACTTCTCTGTGCCGCAGTTCCCTCATCTGTCAAATGGGGATGAAGACGGTGAGCCTCACGTGGGACAACCTGATGACCCTGTGTCTACCCCGGCGCTTAGAACAGTGCTCTGCACATAGTAAGCGCTTAACAAATACCAACATTATTATTTTTATTACCCCCACCGTTTAACACTTAGGTATATGTATCTATACTCCATTATTTTCTCCTACCTCAAATGTATTCGTTCATTCAACCATATTTATAGAGCACTTACTGGGCTTGGGAGAGTACAGTATAACAACAAACAGACACATTCCTGCCCACAATGATCTCACAGTCTAGAGGGGGAGACAAACAATATAAATCGGTAAATAAATAGATATAGTTTCCTCCCCTGGCTTCACCCCCCCCCCCCCCCGGTCCCCCCGTTGTAGTAAACTCCTAGAAGTCAGGGGTCTTATCTATCAATTCAGTCGTATTTGCCCAAACGCTTAGTAGTCTTATTTATTTAGCACTCACTGAGTGCAGCACACTGTAGTAAGCACCTGGGCGAGTACCATCCCGTAGAGTTGGTAGATAAGATCCCTGCCCTCAAGGATGATGATGACGCTGGTATTTGTTAAGTGCTTACTGTGTATCAAGCACCGTTCTAAACGCTGGGGTAGATAATAATAATGTTGGTCTTTGTTAAGCGCTTACTATGTGCAGAGCACTGTTCTAAGCGCTGGGGTAGACACAGGGGAATCAGGTTGTCCCTCGTGAGGCTCACCGTCTTCATCCCCATTTTACAGATGAGGGAACTGAGGCCCAGAGAAGTGAAGTGACTTGCCCACAGTCACACAGTTGATCAGTGGCGGAGCTGGGATTAGAACCCATGACCTCTGACTCCCAAGCCCGGGCTCCTTCCACTAAGCCAGGCTACTTCTCGTCCTATTTTCTAGTCGGGGAGATAGATATTAAAATAAAAAATAGGTAAGGAGAGGGACAGAGGATGGGATTAGGCACATGAGTGTTGGGGATGCGGGGAATATCAAAAGGGAGCATAGGGGATGCAGAAGGGAGGGGGAATAGGGTGGAAAGAGGGAGGAGAGTAGGGAAAACTTGCTTGGAGAGACAGGATTTTAGCTGGGCTTTGAAGACGGGGCTAGCGGTGGCCTGGCGGATGTGAAGGAGGGGAAAGTTTGAATCCGAAACGTTGGTGTCAGGAAAGATGAAAAGGAGACGCGGTAGGTATAACAGAATGGCAAACAAATCATCTAGCAGGTGGGGATGCTGCCTAGTAAGTAGAGCCAGGTTCTAGTCCCAACTCGGACACTATTCCTTCTTCTTTCAGTTGTATTTATTGAGCGCTTATTTGGCGCAAAGCACTGTACTGAGCGCTTAGGAGAGTACAAAGAAGAAGAAGAATTATGATATTTGTTAAGCACTCACTATGAAGCAGCGTGGATCAGTGGCAAGAGCCCGGGCTTGAGAGTCAGAGGTCGTGGGTTCTAGTCCCGGCTCCGCCCCTTGTCAGCTCTGTGACCTCGGGCAAGTCACTTCACTTCTCTGGGCCTCAGTCTCTCATCTATAAAAAGGAGATTGAAAGTGTGAGCCCACATGAGACAACCTGATTACCCTGTATCTACCCCAGCGCTTAGAACAGTGCTTGGCACATAGTAAGTGCTTAACAAATGCCATCATTATTATTTGCAGACACTGTATTAAGCGCTGGGGTGGATCCGAGCAAATCTTCCCCATTTTACAGATGAGGTAACCGAGGCAAGGAGAAGTGAAGTGGCTTGCCCAAGGCCACACAGCAGACAAGTGGCAGAGGTGGGATTAGAACCCGTCATCTTGAGACTCCCAGGCCCGTGCTCTATCCACGATGCCTTGCGACAATAAGCAGACACATTCCCTGCCCACCGCGGGTTTGCAGTCTGGAAGGGGAGACAGACGTTAATATAAAGAAATAAATTACACCAGCTTGCTCCGGAACCTCGGCCAAGTCACTTAAACCTCTCTGGGCCTCAGTTTTCCCATCTGGAAGATGTGGATAAACTACCTGCCCTGCCTCCTTCGTGAGATGGAGGTGTGTCTGATCTAGTTATCGTGTATCATCCTCAGTGCGTAAACAGCACCTGGGCACATAGCAAGTGCCATACTCTTATTATCGTTGTGGTTATCGTTATCCCTCTGGAAGAGGAAGGAGGAAATGGGGGACCCCCAAGCTATCCAGGCGAGCAGGCCTCAGTGACTGGTAATGAAAGCCCATCCCTTCAGGCCAGCGGCTTGCACAGCTGCCGTCCCGCTTCTTGGCTCGGGGCCCGACCCCGTCCGCCTCCCAGGCCGCTCCCGGAATCGATCCATCGGAGCCGGTGGTCAGCCGGCATCCAAGTCGGGGGGTGTCCCCGTCGTCTTCCGTCAAATGGAGTTCCCCTCCCGGCCCTCGGGGGGGGGGGGTCGAGCCCCACCCAGAGAAATGAGCTTCTTTATTTCCGTGAGCAAATACCGACGGACTGATCTCGCATTTTATGGCCACGGTTTTGAACAGGTTCGAAAGATCCTGGAGGAATGTTAGGAAAAATGTTGACAATACATCCGTCTCCTCGGTATGGTGCTTCTCTCCAGATGGTTTCCTGTTACTTCTCCAGAGTTTGCAGAGCCTGGAGTGTTAAGCACCTGGCAGATGGTTGCTTTTTAAACTGCCGTGGGTTTTCCCCAATATCTGCACCCTTCATTCACCCCCTCTCTCAACCCCACAACACTTATGTGCCTAACCTAATTGCACATAATCGAGCAATATTTTGATGCTATTGATGACTGTCTACTTGTTTTGTTTTGTTTTGTTGTCTGTCTCCCCCTTCTAGACTGTGAGCCCGTTGTTGGGTAGGGTTTGTCGCTATCTGTTGCCGAATTGTGCTTTCCGAGCGCTTAGTACAGTGCTCTGCGTACAGTAAGGGTTCAAGTAATACGATTGAGTGAATGAATGAAGGGACCTTAAATAATTTATTTACGTTATTATCTGTCCCTTCAGACTGTAAACTTGGGTTTTTCTGTTGGTTTCATTAAGGGGTTAATAATAATGTTGGTATTTGTTAAGCGCTTACTATGTGCAGAGCACTGCTCTAAGCACTGGGGGAGATTTAGGGTGATCAGTTTGTCCCACGTGAGGCTCATAGTTAATCCCCATTTTACAGATGAGGTAACTGAGGCACAGAGAAGTGAAGTGACTCGCCCACCATCACACAGCTGACAAGTGGCAGAGCTGGGAGTCGAACCCATGACCCGTGACTCCCAAGCCCAGGCTCTTTCCACTGAGCCACCCTGCTTCCCCCATAACTTAACTTAATAGTTAACTTAATAGTTCTCCCTTAACTTAAAAGGTTAATTGCTTTCTAGGTGCCAGGCACTGTTCTAAGTGCTGGGGTAGATACAAGGTAAGCAGGTTGGACCCAGACCCTGTCCCACATGGAGTTTACCACCTTAATCCCCATTTTACAGATGAGGTAACTGAGGCACAGAGAAGCAAAGTACTTGCCTAAGGTCACACAGCAGTAAAGTGGCAGAGCCAGGACTAGAACCCAGGTCCTTCTTTTCCCAGGCCCGGGCTTTATTCACGAGGCCTCACCGCCTCCGAATGAAGAATTAAATGATTGAGTTCAAATGGGAGGGTAACCAAGAGTCAAAAGACTTTATTTCTGGGGAAATTAAAATCGATTTGGCTCTCGGAATGCCTTGGGACTACATTTTCTTTGTCTTTGTACCTCCAAGCGCAAGGTATAACCACTGGACAGATAAGTTCAGCTTTCTAGTTAGGAAAGACCGTCTGGTTTGGCCAAATCGGGTGTGTTTAGAATTTGGACTGCCTCAACTCCTGGAAGGTCTCCATCTGCCCCTGTCATCGGGGGGCTTGGGTGATCTACACTGAAAAGCTTGAAAAAGTAGGGCAGTGTTAATCACCAGTGATATTTATTGAGTGCTGTACTAGGCGCTTGGAAGAATTCACTGTAATACAGTAGGTAGAAATGATCGTTGCCCTGGGGAATTTATAATTTAGAGGAAATCTTCCTGCGGGAACAGAGTGAAATCCTTCTTCCCTGCAGGTGTGGAGTTGCTTTTTCTTGGGGTCCGGTGGAAGCCCTAGAATGGTCTCGTGTTATCCAGTTCTGGAGACCGATCCCCAGAATTGGACCAGACTAGATCGTTAGACTTCAAGCGATAAGTCCTGCCATTATCGATTCCTGGGGTGTCAGCGGGAGGGGGCCCAGTGGAAAAATGAATGCCACGAGCCTGCCGTTTTAGAGATTATTTTTTTCCCCCACCACATCTGTCAAATTTATTTTCTGATATAGTCGTGTTTGAAATTTTTAGCTTAATTCCTCCTTTGAAATCAGGCTCAACCTAGTTTGGGACATTAAGAAAGCATTCTTGTGGAAGCAACGAGGTCCATTCCTTTGGAGCTGGAAGACGGCTCAGACTGTCGAAACCGCACTGAGCTTTGGGAGTACTTGGTTGAGCAAGACGTGGAGGTCGGCCCGGTGGGAGACATTGTCTCATCCACGTACGGTGCCTGAAGAAAAGAGCGCGTTGTGTTGATGACTCGCATGACTAATCTTGGTGGAACCAGTGGAACGTTTCGATTCAGTTGGAGCAGAAAATGTTTTCTGGTGTCCAGAGTTGTCTAGACTGTTGAGCCCTTAATCTCTCCTCAGTAAACCCATGGGTACTCTATCCGTCTATTCAATCAGTGGTATTTATTGAGCACTTACTACGTGCAGAGCACTGTACTGAGCTCTTGGGAGAGAACAATGGAAGAAGTTTAACAGACACGTTCCCTTTCCACGGTGGGTTTTCACTGTGTATACGTTCATTCATTCATTCAGTAGTATTTATTGACCGCTTACTCTGTGCAAAGCACTGTACTAAGCACTTGGAATGAACAAGTCGGCAACAGATAGAGACAGTCCCTGCCGTCTGACGGGCTTACGGTCTAATCGGGGGAGACGGACAGACAAGAACAGTGGCGATAAATAGAGTCAAGGGGGAGAACGTCTCGTAAAAACAATGGCAACTAAATAGAATCAAGAATAGAATACGTTAGACCCAAAGTGACTCCCATCTGGCTGTTCTCTAAAGACACATCAGCCTTTTACTTTATCTTTGTGGCCTAGGTAGCAGAATTCACTGACCACTTCCAGCTCTGAGTTGGGTCGTTACAGGGCTTCCTAAAAGAAGAGAACTAGCGTGGCTCAGTGGAAAGAGCACGGGCTTTGGAGTCAGAGGTCATGGGTTTGAATCCCGGCTCCGTCACTTGTCAGCTATGTGAATGTGGGCAAGTCACTTAACGTCTCTGTGCCTCAGTTACCTCATCTGTAAAATGGGGATTAAGACTGTGAGCCCCACATGGGACAACCTGATTCCCCTGTGTCTACCCCAGCGCTTAGAACAGTGCTCTGCATATAGTAAGCGCTTAACAAATACCAACATTATTAAAAGGCCATGTGGACTTGGCTGTCTACATTTTTTTTAAAGTTAAAAGATGCTTCCAGCATGGGTGCTTCCAGTAAGAATTAGCTCAGGTTTACAGTAGTATGTACTTAATATTTTCAGCCTCAATATTTACATTTTTTTCTGAATTTTATTACACATATGGAGGTGTGTTTGTACTGTTGCGTGGAGCCATGATGATTTTTTCTTACATGAAACGTGGAAGGTAAACTAGAGGATTAAGAGTTTGTGGGAGGAAATTACTTTAAAAGACTTTTTCTAGTCTCCTTTCCTATTTTTGACTCCGAGAGTGGGGAATGAAGAATGAGACAATTGGTGTCTGCAATCAGTTGGAGGTGATTATCATCATACCGGAAGATGCTGAGACTGGAAGAATTAGATAGCCTAAAGCTGTCAGAGTTTAAAATGATTAACAGATAGAAAAAAAATACAAAGATGTCTTGGAAATGACAGACACAGCTTTGGAATCTGCCTGGTCAAGTTTTCCACTTCAATTTTTTTTTTCTTCACCATTTAAGTTGTCTTGTTTTTGGCCGTCTGTCTCCTCCGATTAGACCGTAAGCCCGTCAAAGGGCAGAGAATGTCTCTATCTGTTGCCGATTTGTCCATTCCAAGCGCTTAGTACAGTGCTCTGCACATAGTAAGCGCTCAATAAATACTATTGAATGAATGGATGAATGAATGGTTTTATTTTTCTGTTTTCCTTTTTTGCTAGGCATTGCTTTGTAGCAAGTACTATAATAAGGTAGGGACATGGCAGCCTGATCCCTCGGGTAATATGGAACAACGTGAGATTGGAATGGATCTATCTTCACCTCATTTCCTAGATTTCAAGATCTGTTGTAATATTGCATCTGAGATGAACTGTTGGGAAAACGTTGAAGATACTGTTTTTCATTGGAGCCCGAAAGCTATTAATGAAAATGTAACACTAGAAACACTTCAGACTAATATTTTTAGGAAAATAAGGTGCTTTTATACCCTCGGGCTTGCTGTTTAGCCTCAAAAAGGGCAGGTTACATTCCCAAGCCAATTGAAGGTGAGATAAGAAGCAAATAGTTCTGTGGAAGTGCATTTTTCCCGGGTATGTTTGTTAGCTCTGCTTCTTTTCCCACTCGGTGCTCCTCCATCTCTGACTTATCTCTGTGTAGCCATCAAAGAGCTCCTTCAAAGATCCTTTGGATTTCTCAGTGTTCTCCCCTTTGTGGGGGCAGACACCCTCCACTCCGTGTGCTCGGTAGAACAAAGCTGGAAGCCGAAACCAAGGTTTCGACACAGATTTGACTGGGACCTATCAAAAAATTGCTTTGCGAGCACTGAAACATCAGCAAAGCACACTCAGCTGCCTGGAACTACAGGATGATTCAATTAGGAGATTTATATTCGTTTGTTTGCACCTGTGTCCTGTTTTCATAACAGGAAGAGAGGTTCAATTTTCCACCGAAAAAAATGAACCACAATTCCCAATTGCTCGGGATTCAGCTTTCCTTCCATCTCATTATCCCAAACTGGCGTCCGTTTTTGACTGTCCTTCCACTGGCTGGCCTTCGTAGAATGATGTTTTTCAAGGCTACATGCTCACTGACACAGTTTGGAAACCAAGAATTGTCCTAATCAGTGCAATTTATTTTAGACTTGTTTCTTCATTGGCCCCAAACAGCAGTTTCCCTCTGAATTCTACTGAGACATTCCAACCAGTCAGTCGTATTTGTTGAACACTTACTGGCTGCAGACCATGGTTCCCCACTTCCCAAGAAACTCCAGTGGTCGTCCATCCACCTCCGCATCAAACGGAAAGTTCTCACCATCTGCTTTAAAGCAGTCAATCACCTTACCCCCTCCTACGTCACCTCGATACTCTCCTACTCCAACCCAGTCCTCACACTTTGTTCCTCTAATGCCAACCTTCTCACTGCACCTCGAATTTCCCTATCTCGACGCCGACCTCTCGCTCACATCCCGCCTCTGGCCGGGAATGCCCTCCCTCCTAATATCAGACGATAATTGCCCTCTCCCACTTCAAAGTCTTAATTGAAGACACACCTCCTCCAAGAAGCCTTCCATTACTAAGCCCTCCTCTCCTCCCACTACCATCTGCGTTGTGCTAAATTTCTCCCTTCATTCATCCTCCCTCCCCGCCCCCCCAGCATGCATGTACATATTTGTAATTAATTAATTTATTTATATCAATGTCTGTCTCCCACTCTAGACAGTGAGCTCATTGTGGGCAGGGAATGTGTCTGTTGTGGAGCTCTACACTCCCAAGATATCAGTGTAGTGCTTTGCACACAGTAAATGCTCAATCAAGAGGATTGAATGAATGAGTCTAAGGTTCTGTGCAGTCTAAACATCTAAATAATTTTGGGGATCGCCCGTAATCTGCTGTCCTGGACCAGGCCCAACAGTCCTGCACTAGCCACAGGCTGGATTTCTGGCTGCAGACGGTAGACGTGGTGAGGGTCTCTGACTCATTAACCAAGCCGGCTGGTTCGTCACGCTGCCTCTGTACTGCCAAACCGCCCCATTGCCAGTGAGGTCTGATTGGTATTTTCAGCCAAATCTGTGCTGGTCTAGGTCCCGCCTGTTTCTTTTGGCCTGGTCTTTCCCTTTCCCTTCAACTTCTCAGTGAAACACCCCAAATCAACCCATCACTGGTCCAACTCTAGCACTTACATACTAGCTAGTACCCTCCCTGAGCACTTAGGTACGCTCATGTCAATTCGGTCCTATTTACTGAGCGCTTACTGTGTGCGGAGCACTGTACTTAAGCGCTTGGGAGGATACAATATAACGATAAGCAGGCGCATTCCCTGCCCACAGGAACTTAGAGTCTAGAGGGCGAGACAGGCATTAATAGAAATAAATCAATTACAAAGATGTATGTAAATGGTGGGGGGCTGGGAGAGAGGATGAATAAAGGAAGCCAGGGTGATGCAGAAGGGAGTGTGAGAAATGGAGAGGAGGGCGCAGTCAGGGAAGGCTTCTCGGAGGAGATGGGCCTTCCATAAGGATTTGAAGGGGGAGAGAGTCATTGTCCGTCAGATATGAGGAGGGAGGGCGTTCCAGGCCAGGGGCAGGTCGTGGGCGAGGGGTCGGTTTGAGATAGATGAGATGGAGGTACAGTGAGTAGGTTGACATTAGTGGAGCGAAGTTGGCGGGCTGGGCTGAATTAGGAAGGTAGCCAGGTGAGGTATTTTGTTAATGAGATGTACATCACTCTGATTCTATTTATTTGCTATTGTTTTAATGAGATGTTCTTCCCCTCGATTCTATTTATGGCCATTGTTCTTGTCTGTCCGTCTCCCCCTATTAGACTGTAAGCCGGGCAAAGACTGTCTCTATCTGTTACCGATTTGTACATTCCAAGCGCTTAGTACAGTGTTGTGCACATAGTAAGCGCTCAATAAATACTATTGAATGAATGAATGAATGAATGAATGAATGAGAGGGCAAGGTGATTATTGCTTTAAAGCTGATGGTGAGGAGATTTTGTCTGATGTGGAGTTGGATGGGCAACCACTGGAGTTTCTTGAGGAGTGGGAGTGAACATTTTTGTGTAGAAGAAGTGTGGCTTAGTGGAAAGAGCCCGGGCTTGGGAGTCAGAGGATGTGGATTCTAATCCTGGCTCCTCCACTTGTCTGATCAAGACTGGACAAGTCACTTCATTTCTCTGTGCCTGTTCCCTCATCTGTAAAATGGGGATTAAGACTGTGAGCCCTATGTGGAATGACCTGATTACCTTGTATCTACTCCAGCGTTAAAACAGTGCTTGGCACATAGTAGGCGCTTAACAAATACCGTAATTATTATTATCAAAAATGATCTGGGTAGCAGAGTGAATTGTGGACTAGAATGAGGAGAGACAGGATGTGTGATAGATTGTAAGCTCCATTTTAAAATACTTTTGTCTCACTCCTCACCCCACCCCCCCATTAGACTCTTCGTTCATTTGGAATCAGATCACTCTATCAGGAGCCTTTAATGCCCGCATACTCTCTGCAAAATGCTTTACTAAGTGCTTTGGAGAGTGCAGTAGAGTAATTATACACAATCCTTCCTCCCCGAAGAGTTTACCAATTATTGGTGTGGGGAAGCCACAGAGTTGACAGTAATAATAATGATATTTGTTAAACATTTACTGTGTGTCAGGCACTGTAGTAAGCACTGGGGTGGATACAAGCAAATCAGGCTGGGCACAATCCCTGTCAAGTGCTCAATCCCTGGGGCTCCCAGTCTTAATCCTTATTTTACAGATGAGGTCACTTAGACCCAGAGAACTGAAGTGATTTATCCAAGGACACACAGCAGACAAATGGCAGAGTCCAGATTAGAACCCAAGCCTATGTTTTATCCTTTATGCCACAGGGCTTCTCCTCTTACAGGTAGATATGCATGAAATGAGTCTTTTCCAAGGTCTTACCTATTTTGCTTATATCCACCGTGGCACTTAGTACAGCTACGCTACAGTACAGTAAGTACGGCTACCTTACTATTACGGGCTCTCGTTATATCCCGGCTAGACTACTGTGTCAGCCTTCTCTCTGACCTCCCTTCCTCCTCTCTCGCCCCGCTCCGGTCTATTCTTCACTCCGCCGCCCGGCTCATCTTCCCGCAGAAACGATCTGGGCCTGTCACTCCCCTTCTTAAACAACTCCAGTGGTTGCCTATCGACCTCCGCTCCAAACAAAAACTCCTCACTCTAGGCTTCGAGGCTCTCCATCACCTTGCCCCTTCCTACCTCTCCTCCCTTCTCTCTTTCTACCGCCCACCCCGCACGCTCCGCTCCTCCGCCGCCCGCCTCCTCGCCGTCCCTCGGTCTCACCTATCCCGCCGTCGACCCCCGGGTCGCGTCCTCCCGCGGTCCCGGAACGCCCTCCCTCCTCACCTCCGCCAAACTGATTCTCTTTCCCTCTTCAAAACCTTACTTAAAAATCACCTCCTCCTAGAGGCGTTCCCAGACTGAGCTCCTCTTCCCCCCTACTCCCTCTGCCATCCCCCCTTTACCTCTCCGCAGCTAAAGCTCAACTGTATATATTTTCGTTACCCTATTTATTTTGTTAATGAATTGTACATCGCCTCGATTCTATTTAGTCGCCATCGGTTTTTACGAGATGTTCTTCCCCTTGACGCTGTTTAGTGCCATTGTTCTCGTCTGTCCGTCTCCCCCGATTAGACCGTAAGCCCGTCAAACGGCAGGGACTGTCTCTATCTGTTGCCGACTTGTTCATCCCAAGCGCTTAGTACAGTGCTCTGCACATAGTAAGCACTCAATAAATACTATTGAATGAATAGTACAGTGCCTGGCACATAGTGAGCACTTAAAAAATACCATCATCATTATTATTATTCTCTGTTCCTCAGTAGACTGCACCAAATTGACAAGACTTCTACTACTGTTCTCAGTCACTTACCTAGGTTTTCTGACTGCTGTCTCCTCCAATGCCTACTGGTTTTTTGTCTCCCGTCTCTTAGGAGAATTTTTCTGCTCTCATACCTCTCTCTTCCTTCTGTTTGCCTTGACATCCTCCCCATCTACCCCTCTAGTATACGAAGCAGCGAGGCTCAGCGGAAAGAGCCTGGGCTTGGGAGTCAGAGGTCACGGGTTTGAATCCCGGCTCTGCCACTTGGCAGCTGTGTGACTGTGGGCAAGTCGCTTCACTTCTCTGGGCCTCAGTTCCCTCATCTGTAAAATGGGGATGAAGACTGTGAGCCTCACGTGGGACAACCTGATTACCCTGTATCTACCCCAGCGCTTAGAAAAGTGCTCTGCACATAGTAAGCGCTTAACACATACCAACATTATTATTATTGTAGATTTATTGCATTAATCAGCCAATCAATGGTATTTATCTAATGCTTAGTCACGCAATCGATTGTATTTAGCGAGTGCTTACTGGGTGTATTGAGCGCTTGGGAGAGTACAGTATAACAAAGTTGGTAGGTACGTACCCTGTACACAAGGAGCTTACAGTCTAGAGGAAGTGGTGTATAAGCACACTGTTCCAGGCACTGTATGAATTCCTGGGTTAGAAATGAGTTATTCAGGTTGGACACTATCCATGTCCCACATGGGGCTCACGGTATTAATCCCCATTTTATAGATGTGGTAATTGAGGAACAGAGAATAATAATAATGATGATGGTATTTTTTAAGTGCTTACTTTAATAAGCACTGGGGTGGATACAGGCAAATGGAGTTGGACCCAGTCCCTGTCCCACGTGGGCCTCACAGTCTCATTCCCCCTTTTCCAGATGAGGTAACTGAGGCATGGAGAAGTGAAGTGACTTGCCCAAGGTCATATGGCAGACAAGGGGCAGAGCTGGGATTAGAACTTGGGTCCTTCTGACTCCCAGGCCTGTGCTCTATCTACCAGGCCACACTGCTTCTCCCCTTCCTCTAGGATATTTTGAAGGAAAAGCATCAGGGTCTTAGAAGGTCCTCGTAGTCAAAACTGGGGATTGGAAAAGCTGAGACCTGCACATAAGTAGGTTAGAGTGACAGAGGCTCTTTGTCATGATAATCATAACAATAATTATGGTATTTGTTAAGTGCTTACTATGTGCTAGGCACTGTACTAGAGAAGCAGCGTGGCTCAGTGGAAAAAGCACAGGCTTTGGAGTCAGAGGTCATGGCTTCGAATCCCGACTCTGCCACTTGTCAGCCATGTGACTTCGCACAAGTCACTTAACTTCTCGGTGCCTCAGTTGCCTCATCTGTAAAATGGGGATTAAGACTGTGAGCCCCACGTGGGACAACCTGATTCCCTTGTGTCTACCCCACCGCTTAGAACAGTGCTCAGCACATAGTAAGAGCTTAACAAATACCAACATTATTACTAAGTGCTGGGGTGAATACAAGCAAAACAGGTTAGACACAGTCCCTGTCTCACGGTCTCAATCCCCATTTTATAGATGAGGCACAGAGAAGCAAAGTCACTTCCCCAAACTCCCACAGCAGACAAATGGCAGAGCCAGGTTTAGAACCCATAATCTTCTGACTCCCGGACCTGTGCTCTAATAATAATGTTAGTATTTGTTAAGCGCTTACTATGTGCCGAGCACTGTTCTAAGCGCTGGGGTAGACACAGGGGAATCAGGTTGTCCCACGTGGGGCTCACCGTCTTAATCCCCATTTTACAGATGAGGTAACTGAGGCACCAAGAAGTGAAGTGACTTGCCCAAAGTCACACAGCTGACAAGTGGCCGGTAGGGGATTCGAACCCATGACCTCTGACTCCAAAGCCCGTGCTCTTTCCACTGAGCCACGCTGCTCTAACCACTACACCATGCTGCTTCATAAGGAGAAGGCAGTTCCAAAATTTGCTTGGAGATAAAATGGAGGTTTGACCCCGCAAGTTTAGAATCTGAGAACTGACCCAATACATGATCGTTGGTTTATATTAGCAGAACAATAATACCTGAAAAGATGGCTTCCAGTTTTGCGCTGGTCAAGTTGCAAAGAAGGTTTCCAAAGAAGGACCTGGGTTCTAATTCCCCCTCCACCGCTTGTCTGATGTGTGAACTTGGGCGAGTCACTTAACTTCTCTGTGCCTCATTTACCTTATCTGTAAAATGGGGATTAAGATTTAACCGCATGTGGGACATGGATGGTGTCCATCCTGATCAGCTTATGTCTACTCCAGTGCCTGGCACATAGTAGGTGCTTAACAAATTCCATTAAAAAATAATGGTTTCAATACTGGTTTAAGAAATGATAATGGCTTCTCTCTTTGTATTCCATATCTGGTTTGTACAACTTTCTGGATATCTTCAAATTTTCATCAACATTTCCTTAAAATATGTTGAAAATTGAAGTTTAAAAGGATAGACCTTCCACAAATACTTTGAATGCCTTCTCTGGATTCTGCAAATAGAATTTTTTATATCAGAAAAATGAGTTTAAAAAAAAGCAAGTTGGAAATTGTTTTTAAACAGTAAAGAAGTTGTCTTTTTCCTCAACTAAGTGGCACATTTTTGGGTGCATTTTCTTGTTCAAGCAACACTGAATTGCAGTTGACATCGTCCAGTAACTGCAATGACTTGGTTACAAAGCTCTTTTTGTGAAGTTTTCAGGCTCTGCTGTTTGAATGTTTTTCGACACTGAATACTGCCATAATTTTCTTGCAGTGATTGATGACCTTGATGACTTGTCAATCAATAGCCATTTACCGACTGTGTAATGTGCACACAGTGTGGAATTAGTAGACGTGACCTCTGTCCTCAAGTAGCTTAAAATCAATCAGTAGTATTTTACGAATGTCTTTTAGGGGCAGACCTGTGTTTTGAGTGCTTGGAAAAGTAAAGTACAGTTTGTCATGTTCCCTATCATGAAGGAGCTTACGGTCTAGTGGATTCTGTGTCGTAATTGTGGTATTTGTTAGTCTCTTGCTATGTGTCAAGGATTTTTCTTAGCTCTCGGTAAGATACAAGGTAGTCAGATGCAAGGGACGTAGGGGAAACAGGAATTTAATCTCCGTTTTATCAGATGAGGAGCCTGAGACACAGAGAAAAGTTAAATGACTTGTCCAAAGTGGAGCAGCAGCCATGTAGCTAAACTGGGATCAGAACCCGGGCCTAATTCTTCTTTATTATTTAATGTCACCACACTGGAGTTTTCAGTTCTTTGGTTTTTTCATGTCGTGCTCAGTAGGTACAGTTGATTGGTTGGTAGATGTGGGTTGGGTTTTTTTTTCCCAACTTCTTTTGGCAAGTCAATTAATCAATAATATTTATTGAGCTCTTAGTCTGTACAGAGTACTCTTATCGACACTATAGTTGTGAGAGTCTAATCGAATTCAAAGATGTGATCCCTTTCCTCAGGTAGCTTAAAGAAGCTTGAGAAGCAGCGTGACTCAGTGGAAGGAGCGCGGGCTTGGGAGTCAGAGGTCGTGAGTTCTAATCCCGGCTTTGCCACTTGTCAGCTATGTGACCTTGGGCAAGTCACTTAACTTCTCTGTGCCTCAGTTCCCTCATCTGTAAAATGGGGATGAAGAGTGTGAGCCCTATGTGGGACAACCTCATTACCTTGTATCTCCCCCAGTGCTTAGAACAGTGGTTGGCACATAGTAAGCGCTTAACAAATACCAATATTATTATTATTATTTAAGTCTAATAATGTGATATATTTGTCTTTTCTTTGGAAACAAACATTACTGAGAACTGTGTCAGCCTCTGTGGGACAAGGACTGCATCTGACCAGGTGAACTTTTATCTACCACAGAACTTAGAACAGGGCTTGACCTATAGCGAGCACTTTAACAGACACCATTAATAGTATTATTCTTGCTTCAAAGAGAAATTGGTTAAAGCAGTCGTCAACTCTGCCCAACTTTTTCCATTCCACCCCACTTAAATCTCTGCCTGGGGAACATTTTGAGGGCAGAAGATAGTGGGACGATGGGTCACAGCTTCTCTGTGGAGCTGGAAACTGCCTGTGAACGTGATCAATAGTTAATTGAGCATGTAGGGTTGAGAAATATCACCTTATTTGCTTCTGAGAAAGACTCAATCCCTGTAATCTAGTGGAATGAGTACGGGCCTGGGAGTCAGAGGACCTGTTTCTTATCCCAGATGTCCCACTTGCCTAAACCATGACCCTGGGCACGTCAGTTAACTTATCTCTGCCTCAGTTCCCTCATCTGTAAAATGGAGATTCAGTAAGTGCTTAGTACAGTGCTTTGCACACAGTAAATGCTCAATAAATACAATTGAAAAAAAAAATACCTGTTCTTCCTCCTGTGAGCCCCTGTGGGACAGGGACTGTGTCTGACCCAATTATCTTATATCTTTCTCAGTGCTTAGAACAGTGCTTGACACACAGCGCTTAACCAGTACCAATTATTATTATTATCGTTTTCATCATCCTCCTCATCATTATTATTACCCTCTTTTGGGCCACATTTTCCCAGATATTTCGTAGCATGATTGGTGGGTGTGATCTACAAGCATGGTTCTACACGTAGAGCAGCATGGCTCAGTGGAAAAAGCCCAGGTTCGGGAGTCAGAGGTCATGGGTTCTAATCCTGGCTCTGCCGCTTGCCAGCTGTGTGACTTCGGCCAAGTCATTTCACTTCTCAGTGTCTCAGTTACCTTGTCTGTAAAATGGTAGTTAAAACTGTGAGCTCCACGTAGGACAACCTGATCACCTTGTATCCCCCCAGTGCTTAGAACAGTGCTTTGCACATAGTAAGTGCTCAACAAATATTATTATTATTATTATTACCTCTTACAGATTCACTGGTTCCCTCCTTCCCTGATCTTCAAAGTGCTTCAGAAATCACTGCTCTGCCAGGAAGCCTTTCCTGATGAGCCTCCTTCCCCACTGGGGTTATCTGACACCCATCCATTGCACTTTTGTTCATATGGACTTGCATACCAGACTAACTCATATATTAAGCCACTTGATCAGTGGCATTTGTTGAGCACTCCCTGTGTGCAGAGAAATATACTAAGCACATGGGAGAGTACAGTACATCAGAGTTGTTAAAAACATTCCCTGCCCACAACCAACTTACAGTCTAGAGGGGCAGACAGACATTGCTTTAAATGAATAATTTACAGATATGTATATACATATTGTGAGGCTGAGTTGAATACCAAATGCATAGAGAAGCAGCATGGCTCTGTGGAAAGAGCATGGGCTTAGGAGTCAAAGGTCATGGGTTCTAATCCCTCCTCTGCCACTTGTCAGCTGTGTGAACCCTGGGAAAGTCACTTAACTTCTCTGTGCCTCAGTTACCTAGTCTGTAAAATGGGGATTAAGACTGTGAGTCCCACATGGGACAACCTGATTACCTTGTATCTCCCCCAGCACTTAGAACAGTGCTTGGCACATAGTAAGTACAAATATAATTATTATTATAGAGTAATTATTATAGAGGTTATGGATCCAAGTGCATGAAGGTTGTAGAAGGGACATGGATTTGGGGAAAAGAGGGCTTAAGTGGGGAAGGGCTTTCAGAGGAGTTGACTTTAATTAGGTTTTGAAGGTGTGGGGCTTAGTGATCTGACATATATAATCATTTATTGAGCACTTCTTGTGTGCAGAGCACTATACCCGCCTCATGGGAGAGGACAGTATAACAGTTAGTAGGCGTGTTCCCTGGGCACAACAAGTTTGCCATCTAGAGGGGTAGTATAGAGGGGGAAGGACTTCCAGGCCAGAGGGAGGATGTTGGCAGCAAGATAGTGATCTTAGCCATAATAACTGTAGTGTTTGTTAAGCGCTTCCTATGTGCCAGGCACTCTACTAAGCGCTGGGGAAGGTACAGCAAATCAGATTGGACACAGTCCGTGTCCCATGTGGGGCTCACGGTCTCAATCCAAATTTTACAGAAGAGGTAACCGAGGCCCAGAGAAGCGAAGCGACTTGCCCCAGGTCACACAGCAGATGAGTGGCAGAGCTGGGATGAGAACCCATGACCTTCTGACTCCCAGGCCTGTGCTCTATCCACTATAACATGCTGCTTCCCAGGTAGACAGATGAGATGGAGAAGCAGCGTGGCTTAGTGGAAAGAGCCCAGGCTTTGGAGTCAGAGGTCATGGGATCGAATCCTGGCTCTGCCACTTGGCAGCTGTGTGACTGTGGGCGAGTCACTTAACTTCTCGGTGCCTTAGTTACCTCATCTGTAAAATGGGGATTAACTGTGAGCCTCATATGGGACGACCTGATTACCGTGCATCTACCCCAGCGCTTAGAACAGTGCTCTGCACATAGTAAGCGCTTAACAAATACCAACATTATCATTATTACTATTGTTATCTGGGTACAACGAGACAGCTGCTGCTAGAGGTATGTAGAGAGTGGGTTGAACTGTGCTAGGGAATCATTAAGGTAGGAGGGGGCAAACCGATTGAGCGATTTATAGCCGAAGTTAAGGAGTTTCTGTTTGATAATAACAACGGTGGTATTTGTTAAGCGGTTACTATGTGCTAAGTACTGTTCTAAGCACTGGGTGGAGGTAGATGGGAGATCACTTAATTCTGTGTAGCATGGCCTAGTGGAAAGAGCACGGGCCTGGCAGTTAAACGATCTGAGTTCTAAACTTGACATCACACTACCCTGCTGTGTGATCTGGGAAGAGTCACTTCACTTCTTGGTGCCTCTTTCCTCATCTGTAAAATGGGGATTCGGTACATTCAATCGCATTTATTGAGCACTTATTGTGTGCAGAGCACTGTACTTATCATTTGGAAAGTACAGTTCAGCAACCAAGAGAGACAATCCCTGCCCATAACGGGCAGATGAGGGGCCCCATGTGAGACTGTTTAATCTGACTAAAATGTATCTATTTCATCGCCTAGTACACTGCACAGTAAACACTCAACAAATACCATGGCTGTTACTTTTATTAGTATTATTGTTCTCTGCGCACAATATTAAATATCGACTAATAGAGTGTGGTAATATGTTTTTCAATGCACAAAGAATAATAAAAAAAATCAGTCGAATGATCTGAAAGCTCTTCGTTCTCCAGTTGTTTCTACTGGACTTAAAAATAAGTGGTAAACTAGACTACTGCAACTATCTTCTCTTTCTTCTCTTCCCCATCCTCCAGGGAAGATGGCAAAGGGTGAAATGGTTCAAAGACTTAAGGCTGAGTCTTTCCTTCCCAAATAAGCCAGTTGCTTTTCCTCTCTCAAAGTGTTGAGGAGCTTTGGGAATGACGTTAAGGAACTTTGGCAACGTTGAGGTCTGAGGGACTGTGCCGGCTCTCTGGAGCGTCAGATGGGGGAGTGAATTAACAAGCCTTACACAGATCCCAATCTTTTACAAAAGCCACATGTTTCTGACATTGTCGTTTTTGTGTTTCAGCTTGACCTCTGCCCTTTTGTAGTTAAACAGAACTGCCTTAGAGGTGTTTTCATGAGTGCATGGGAAGCCTGTAACTGTCTTAGGGTTTGGTTTTTTTTTTCATCGCTCAGTGAAATACTGACTTCATGACCAGGGAAGCAGGCTGAAATAGATGCTGCAGTGAAGCGTGTTACAAGTCGAGTGTAGGAATCAATGAAACAACAGCAAAGCAAAACGGCCTTGTGGAAAGAGCACGGGCCTAGCCAGGGGACGTAGGTCTTAATCCTGGCTTCGCCACTTGTCTGCTGTATGACCTTGGGCAAGTCACTTAACTTTTCCTTGCCTCAGATACATCATCTGTAAAATGGAGATTATTACTGCGAGCCCCACGGGGAGATGAACTGTGTCCAACTTGATTATCTCGTATCTCCCTCGACACTTTGTACCATCCCTGTCACACAGCAAGCACTTAACATAGTCCATTAGAAAATAGTATTTAGTGATCACCTATTGCATGAAAAGTGCTCTAGGAAATGTACGGTTGACTTTGCAGACACGATCCCTGACCTCGGGGAGCTGAAGGAAGCTTATCTGGTTTAGGAGACTTTTCATAAAGAACAGATCTTCCTTCAAGCGTGTAGAAACAAGAGCCTCTTGTCAGCCAACATCTGATCTCTATTGAGCTTTCTGGTGATAGTCATCAGAGAACTTGAAATATGTTTCTTCTTCCCTCCAACCCAGAGCCGTTTAAAATTCATGTGCTTTGTCAGCTGAAGGTAGATTGGAATGATTATGGAAGCATTTTTACTGACCTGTTGGGAGAGGACAGGTGATGGGAGAGTGCTCAATTTCCAAATCCTGGAACATTCCTAAAGATAAATTCACCCTCCAGGCAGCTTTTAATGTGAGAACAAAGAAGGTGTCCAAAATAAACATAAACTCCCTGATTTTTTTTTCAGCTCCAAGATTTGCAGCTATTCTGTTGAGAAAGGAAACACTCATTAATTCCAACTGCAATCTCCAGAAACTGTACAGGTTTCCCACCTTGTGTGGGAAGAGGCTCATTGTTTTGTCTAAAAAATGACTCCGATTAAACTTTTGGATTTTGTTTCCATTCTCTGGGTTTAGACTAGCTTAAACAACCATAAGAAAGAGGTATGCAGGACTCTGACAGGAAGCTCAGTTATTTATTGGGAAACAGAAGTCGGAAGATGTTTTGCCCTGAGATACTTAGCATTTTATTTTAATCTGAAGCAACAATTTTGAAAATAAAAATCTGCTCTCCTGGTAAAGAATCCTCAGGTCTCATGGGCCAGCCTATAACTCTCTGGATAAATGCCAGCATACTCCCATGAGGCTGAGAAACGGGCCTATTTGGAAGCAGTGGCAGAGGAAAGACACTTCTTGGAGTCCGTTGTTTGCTGCTGAGCTCCCCTGATGGCTTTTGGAGTGAGAGTAGTTTTCAAGATAGCACCAGTGGACACAAGTGATCTGGAAGCCCAGGTTCCCTCCTGAAGAGTCTTCCATACTGCCTCATGACCAGGAGTAGCAATAATAATAGTATTTAAATGCTTACTATGTGCCAAGTACCATACTAAGCACTGGGGTGATAATCAGGTTAGACAAGGCCCCTGACCCAAGTATGATGCCCAGCCTAAGTAGCAGGGAGAACAGATGTTTCATCCCCATTTTACAGATGAGGAAACTGAGGCCAAGAAGTGAAGAGAATTTCCCAAATTCACACAGCAGGCAAGGGGCAGATTAGAAACAAGTTCATCCAGTCGTCGAGCATGGGCTATTTCCACTAAGCCATGCTGCTTAACCAGGAAAAAAGAGGCTGCCAGAGAATCAGACTCTAAGGGCTAATAAGATACATAGAACTGTATTCATTCAATAGTATTTATTGAGCGCTTACTATGTGCACAACACCGTACTAAGCGCTTGGAATGTACAAATCGGTAACAGATACAGTCCCTGCCCACTGACGGGCTTACAGTCTAATTGGGGGAGACGGACAGACAAGAACAATAGCAATGAATAGAATCGAGGGGATGAACATCTCATTAAAACAATAGCAAATAAATAGAATCAAGGTGATGTACATTTCATTAACAAAATAAATAGGGTAATGAAAATATATTGAGCAGACGAGTACAGTGCTGAGGGGATGGGAAGGGAGAGGGAGAGGAGCAGAGGGAAAGAGGGGGGGAAGAGGGCTTAGCTGAGGAGAGGTGAAGGTGGGGGGTAAAGGGGGAGCAGAGGGAAAAGGGGAGTTCAATCTGGGAAGGCCTCTTGGAGGAGGTGACTTTAAGTAGACTGTACACTTGTTGTGGGCAGGGAATGTGTCTGCTTATGTTATAGTGTACTCTCCCAAGTGTTTAGTACAGTGCTCTGCATGCAGTAAGTGCTCAATAAATGATTGAATGAACTGTATTCTTATGTCTTTTATGGTTACTGCACACCTGAACACTTAATATTCTGACTAAACACAGTAGGTGTTCAGTAAGTATCAATCACTAGCATCTCTTGAGTACTTACTACATGCTGACCACTCTACTAAGTGCTTGGGAGAGTACAGTTCAACAGATATCACTGACAGGTTTAGTCAGAGGAGATGGAGTTTCCAGAGCAATCATAATTTTATGTACTGGGCATCAAATGATAAATGGCATGTTTTTCCTTCTGAATAATTTCATTGTATCCAAAATCAATATCCTTTCCTATTTGATTCTTAATGTTGTAGAAATCATTTGAGCCGGAGAAATGTTATTTTGGGTCAGACTAGTTTTCCCCACAGCCAGCATTCTCTTCCCATCAAATAAGTTGTAAAGCAATCAGTCACTCAGTGGTATTTATGGAGTGTTTCCTGTGTGCATTGTGACTTTTCCACCTCTAGACCTTGCATTCCTTGAGGGTAGGGAATAAATAAATGTTGGTATTTGTTAAGCGCTTACTATGTGCAGAGCACTGTTCTAAGCGCTGGGGTAGATACAGGGTAATCAGGTTGTCCCACGGGAGGCTCACAGTTAATCCCCATTATACAGATGAGGGAACTGAGCCCCAGAGAAGTGAAGTGACTTGCCCACAGTCACATAGCTGACAAGTGGCAGAGGTGGGTTTCGAACCCATGACCTCTGACTCCTAAACCCGGGCTCTTTCCAGTGAGCCACACTGCTTCCTTTTGTCCCAAATCTTGTCTTTTCTCTCCTAATGAAAAGGCTTTGGAAGGCAAAGCCTTTTGTTGGCAAAACAAAGGGGAAAATTTTGCAGCAAGAAAATTCCTCCTTTTCACATTGAGTAGATCATGCTTTCTCTGTCAGAGAACACAAGGACTTGAAGGATGAGGTTAAAAAAGTAAAGAGAGAGGAAATTTGCAGGTGGGCCCTGTCTCTTTTCACTCCTTAAAACTTCTCTTTGCAGGCCATAGCGGCCATGGGTAGAATGTGTCTACAAACTCTATTGTGTTGTTCTCTCCTTAGTGCCTAGGGTAGTATTCAGTAATACCACTGATTAGTTGCTTTCCTTATAAGAGATCTGTACTTTTAGTCCGACAGTGACAAAGCAGGATAGAAAGAACATCGATTCTTTGGAAATGTAGTTTTGGAGAAGGCTTTTGTGAATACCGTGGGCTGCCCGAAAAACCAACAAATGGATTTTACAGCAAATTATGCCAAAGTGGTCTTTGGAAAGCCAAATAGCTCGACTTAGATTAGCATATTTTGGACTTGTAATCCAGGAGGACTGATTCTCTGGAGAAGGCACTAATGCTAGAAAAAGTCCAGGGAAAACAAGTAAGAGGCAGACCGGCAGCTAGATGGATGGAGATCATAACGATAACGGAAGAACTGTTAGATTGTTTGCAGATTATGGCAGAGGATGGGATGTTCTGGAGAAAGTAGATCCATAGAGTCGCTATGAATCGGAAACAAGTTGACAGAACTTAATAATAAAAGTCTTAGTGATGGATGTTCCGATGCCTCTAATGTTCTCTTTAGTGGCTTTATCCATGGATCTATTTAGTCATTTCTAATCCTAATAATATTTTCAACTTGGACAACTTTTTTCTGTAGATATTAATTTCCGTATGTTGTCCACCTTGGAAAGTGTTTCCTTTTCCTCGTTTCTGTGGGAACCCCCTGGTCCTGAGACCTGGATTTGATGAACAAATAATCTGTGATTATCCTGGACACCCGTTTCATTGATTTGTAGGTTTTAATGACATCCTGTCTCATCTTTTAGGTTGCTAGACAACAGGGCTAATATGGCTTCAATCTAGTCTTTTTTTATGATTATTTGTTACGCACTGTATTAAGTGGAGTGGATACAAGCTAATCAGGTTGGGCACAGTCCCTGTCCTGTGCAGGGCTCACTGTCTTAATCCCCATTTTATGGATGAGGTAACTGAGACTCAGAAAAGTGAAGTGATTTGCCCAGGGTCACACAGCTGACATGTGGTGGAGTCAAGGATCAGAACTCAGGTCCTTCCGACTCCCAAGCCTGTGCCCTATCCCCTGGACCGCACTGCTTCTCTGCGAGGCCAGGCTGCTAATCCGTTAGGGAAGTTATTCTCGATAACACTTTGGTTGCCTTTCTGACTAAATTGTAATCAGTAGCTTTTGTTAGGCATTTGGTGACTTTGGAAACAGCAACATGGTTGGGTTTTTTTAGCTGTTTGGATTCCTTTCCTGATGGTGCCGGGCTGATGGTTTAAATCCTAGTCAATGTAGACTTCAAAATCATACCAGTACTACTTCCTGAGTGCTTATGATTGATGAGGGATTGCTCAGGGCTTGTAGGCACCGGCCCCTGAACAAAATTTATTCATTCATTCAATAGTATTTATTGAGTGCTTACTTTGTGCAGAGCACTGTACTAAGACCTTGGAATGTATAATTCGGCAACAGATAGAGACAATCCCTGCCCCAATTTAGAGTTCAAGGGCAAAGAATGAGTTGTTTGTTTTGATTTTGTTTCCAAATTGGGTAATAATAATTGTGACATTTCTTAAGCAGTTGCCAAGCACTGTGCCAAGTGCTGGGATAGATACAAACTAATCAGGTTGGACCCGTGGGTCTCACAATCTTAATCCCCATTTTCCAAATGAGGTAACTGAGGCGCGTAGAAATGAAGTGATTTACCAAAGATGCATAGCAGACAAGTGGCAGAGCCGGGATTAGAACCCAGGTCCTTCTGACTCCCAGGCCTGGACTCTTTCCACTAGGCCACGCTGCCGTTTGTAGCAGTCTTTCTTTGGGCTTTTCCTCCCTTTTCCGACGGTGAGCCGCAGTTTAGACTGTGAGCCCGTCATTGGGCAGGGATTGTCTCTAGCTGTTGCCGAATTGTACATTCCAAGCGCTTAGTACAGTGCTCTGCACATAGTAAGTGCTCAATAAGTACTATTGAGTGACAGGGATTGTCTAAGTGAATGCTCTCTGACCTGGATCAGCAGGACTGCTCAACCCAGCCTGGCATTGGAGGAAGGGCACAGGTCTGGGAGTCAGAGGACTTGGGTTCTAATCCCGGCTCTGCCACTTGTCTGCCGTGTGACCGTGCCTCAGTTCCTCATCTGTAAAACGGGGACTAAATCCCGGTTCTCCCTCCTACTTAGACTGTGAGCCCCAAGTGGGACAGGGATTGGGTTTGACCGGATTATCCCATATCTACCCCAGTGGTTAATATAGGGCTTGGCATGTAGTAAGCAGCGTGGCACAGTGGAAAGAGCCCGGGCTTGGGGGTCAGAGGTCATGGGTTCAAATCCCCCCTCAGCCGCCGCTTGTCAGCCATGTGACTTTGGGCAAGTCACTTGACTTCTCTGGGCCTCAGTTACCTCATCTGTAAAATGGGGATGAAGACTGTAAGCCCCACGTGGGACAACCTGATCACCTTGTATCCTCCTCAGCGCTTAGAACAGTGTTGGGCGCATAGTAAGCTCTTAACAAATGGCATCATTAGTAAGAGCTTAAGAAATACCACAGTGTTAGGAGGTAGAACATAAGTGGCTCCTGGAAACCTGTTACTGAAGGTGATATGGTGGGTAATGCAGGGCTTGGTACAAAGTAAGAACTAAAGAAGTGCCATAGTTAGCATTAGGATGTAAAAAACACAAATGCCTCCTGGAAACTGTATTTTAAATCAGTATCTTGTATGTCAGAGCTACTTTTTCTCAGAGGAACTCTGTTACTAAAGGTGATTTGGTTTCCCTGAAACCCCTCTCTCGTTCTATCTCTCTGTCTCTCTGTTACTATTATGGTATTTGCTAAGTGCTTACTGTGTATCAAGCATACTTGGGAGTCAGAGGACATGGGTTCTAATCCAGGCTCTGCCACTTGTGAGCTGTGTGACCTTGGGGAAGCCACTTCAATTCTCTCTGCCTCAGTTACTTCATCTGCAAAATAGGAGTTAAGACTGAGCCCCACTTAGGACAACCTGATTACCTTGTATTTACCCCAGCGCTTAGAACAGTGCTTGGCACATAGTAAGCACTTAACAAATACCATCATTATTGTTACTAGGTAATCAGGTTGGACGCAGCCAATTCCAGATGGGATGTAAACACAGAGACCCCTCCTCCTCTCTCCATCTCTCTTCTCTTTCTCTCTCTCTGTCCCTCTCCCACCTTCCCCTTACTGTCTTTTTCGTATAGTGATTTACGGCATTTCTGTCTGGTCAGAGTCAACAGTGAAATAACACACTCCCCTACTAACAACTTCTCATGTTGGAGGCATGAACACCCCACCCTAAAGCCTTGGCATCAGCACATGATATATACTTTGCATTTTATATTATATTATGCTTAATATACTATATACACTTCATATATTATATATATGTATATATGTGTGTGTGTATATATATATATATACTCCCAGATATGCTCACCCTTTCTTTTCTATAGTCAACAGCATCCTATATTGGAAAACAGTATATGTTGTCCTTAAATTACTCTTCACTTATCAGTTTGTGCTGCACAGATCTGCCGACTAAAATGCCTGTACATTCAGGGTTAAATTTGCAACAATATGCTATTTATAAATAAATATACCAGAGAACAAACTTAGATTCATTCTAGAGGGAATAACCTAATTCCTTTGTAGGCTAAAAATAGCAATGTCAATTCTTGAAAAGCAGCTTGGCATGTTATTCCAATGTTTGTTTATTTTTTTAGTGTCTAAAGCATTCATTATTAAAGGAATAATAAATATCCCAAAATTTGAATCGAGATACCCCCTTAGCCACATTACCTTGAAAGCTCTGAGTGGGATTTTTGACATTGAAGACTTTTTTCAGGATGCACAGTTTACAACAGTAAAACCTTTCCAGTATTTAAAAAAAGAAAAAAATATTTTATAGATATAGTTATTTGGAGATAGAATTTTTATCTCCTTACACGTAGAGGATATTAAAAGAGAACCAAAACTATCTGGTCAGAAGGTGAACTTTTCTTGTAAGTGGACACTAATTATGTGTTTACATTTTAAGAGTTAGTACTCATGTACTCATGCATGTACTCATTTTGCAAGGTTATGAGGACCTTGAAGATGAAAAAATGTGTTTATTTCATTTTAGATATTAATGACAATAGCTTTTAGATGACCAGAAGATAGCATATCATCAAGAGTCCTTGAATCACTCAGAGGATCTATTAAGCTTATGACTGTTTCTTGGAAGCACAGGCTTCGGGTTGAAACGCAGTTGAATACCAACCTCTTTTAAAAATCAGTGAAGAACTAGGGATTGACAGCTAACCCAAAGAAAATCAAATTCACCTACAAGCTTACACCTGGCAAAGTCAACACCCAAATGAAAATCATCAAACGAAAACACCAAACGAAAATTATCATCATTAATGTAGAGTTGAATGATGTCATGGAATTTAACATGGTAGCCTATAGTCCAAAGAATCAAGGATAGATGGTAGAAAATCAAACCAGGAGGTTTTGAGAAGCAGTGTGGCCTAGGAGAAGGAGCACGGCCCTGAGAGTTGGAGGACCCGAGTTCTAATTCTGACTCTCCTAATTGCTGTGTGACCTTGGACAAGTCACTTAACTTTTCTGTGCCTCAGTTATCTGTAAAATAAGGGTTAAGTCCTACTACCTGTTGTTTAGACTGTGAGTCCCATGCGGGACAGGGTCTGTGTACCCCATTGCTTACAGTGCTTAGCACATAGTACCCCTGACAAGTACCACGAGAAGCAGCGTGGCTCAGTGGAAAGAGCACGGGCTTTGGAGTCAGAGATCATGGGTTCGAATCCTGGCTCGGCCACTTGTCAGCTGTGTGACTTTGGGCAAGTCACTTAACTTCTCAGTGCCTCAGTTACCTCATCGGTAAAATGGGGATTAAGACTGTGAGCCCCACGTGGGACAACTTGATTCCCCTGAGTCTACCCCAGCGCTTAGAACAGTGCTCGGCACATAGTAAGCACTTAACAAATACCAACATTATTATTATTATTATTACCATTTTTTAAAAAAAGTTATTGTGTTGTGTTCTGGGAGGAATTTCAATAAGCTATGTGACACTAAAATGCTGTCAAGACTCAGGTCAAGCTAAAATACCTTGGACAATTGTAGTGTCTAAATTTCTTTACATCTCTGACTGGGCTGGACTGGGCAGCAAATCCCATGTTTGACTTCTGAAGCCATTTCACCAGCACCCACTACTTGAAATAAGTAAAACCAGTTGAAAAGGAATAAGCGCAATAGAGTAGCACCTTGAGGTAGACTCTGAGCCTCATGTGGGTCACGGATTGTGACCCTTTTTTTTTTTTTTGGTATTTGTTAAGCGTTTACTATGTGCCGAGCACTGTTCTAAGCGCTGGGGTAGACACAAAGGAATCAGGTTGTCCCCACGTGGGGCTCACAGTCAATCCCCATTTTACAGATGAGGTAACTGAGGCACCGAGAAGTTAAGTGACTTGCCTAAAGTCACACAGCTGACAAATGGCCGAGCCGGGATTTGAACCCATGACCTCTGACTCCAAAGTCCGTGCTCTTTCCACTGAACCACGCTGCCTGATTTTCATGTGTCTGCCCCAGCACTTAGAACAGTGCCCAGCACACAATTAGCACTTAACAAAGACTATGATTTTTGTTAGACCTGGGAAGACTATAGTGTCGAAGCAAGGTTAGTTACATCATCAGTCAGTCTTAGTATATATAGAAAACATTTTGCAGAATACTGAACTCAGCACTTGGGAGAGCACGTTAGAGATAATATTGCCATCAAAGATTTTACTACAGAGAAAAGGAGATAAACACCCAATTAAATTACAGTTAAGGTTAAACAACTGAGTTTAAAAATATGTAGGTTTGGGGGAGGGTCTGCATGGGGGCCCTCAGCGTGGCTCAGTGGAAAGAGCACGGGCTTTGGAGTCAGAGGTCATGAGTTCAAATCCCAGCTCTGCCACTTGTCAGCTGTGTGACTGTGGGCAAGTCACTTCACTTCTCTGGGCCTCAGTTCCCTCATCTGTAAAATGGGGATGAAGACTGTGAGGCCCACGTGGGACGACCTGATTCCCCTGTGTCTCCCCCAGCGCTTAGAACAGTGCTCTGCACATAGTAAGCGCTTAACAAATACCAACATTATTATTATTAAAAGGAGATAAACACCCAATTAAATTACAGTTAAGGTTAAACTTTTGAGTTTCAAAATATTCAGGTAAGTGTTTTGCGGGAGGGTCTGCATGGGGGACCTGAGTGTTTAGGTACTTTAGTGTATGAGACAGTTCTATTCTCAGGCTCTTAACAGAGTGCTCTGCACACAGTAAGTGCTCAATAAATGTCACTGATTAGGTAAACCCCATTGATTAGGGAGTATAGACTCAATGTAGTTGATGCAGTTATAGGGCAGTTGGGTGGGGAGATAGATTAGTTGAGAAGGCTTCCTGGAAGAAGTGTGATTTCCCAGGTGCTTTGAAGATGGGAGAGTAAAGGTCTTTCAGATATGAAGAGATGGAGAGTTCCATGCAGGAGGGAAAGTGTGAGCAAAAGAGACAGGCAAAACGCAGGTCATCCAAACTGTTTTGGGGTGAGCCCAAGTGGAGCACCACGTTAGCAAGATGGGCAGAAAAAAAGGCTTTAAACAAAACCTCCAAAGAAGTAGCGTACCGGTGGCCGCTTAGAAGTCAGCCTGGCATGAAACAATCGGAAATGATCTGACTAGTGGGAGGCAGGGGCTTTAAGAAGCTCCGATTCTGGAGAGGACAAGTGAAAATAGTGCCAGGTCTGTTGTGTAGCAGATGCAATTGATCAGTGGAACATACTGAACACGAACTGCGTGCAGAACACTGTACTAAGCACTTGGAAGAGGACTGTATGTGGGAGTTAGCAGGCATGATGGCTCAAGAAGCTCACAGTATAGTGAGAGATTCAGGCATTAAAATAAATTACAGATAGTAGCAGAGTATAAAGGTAGATATTTTGTGGCTGAGGTGGATATGGATCGATCATATTTATTGAGTGTTTACTTTATGCAGAACACTGTACTAAGCCCTTGGGAGAGTGCTTAGTACATGCCTCCCCCACCCTCTTCTAGACTGTGATCTTGTTATGGGCAGGGATCGTCTCTCTTCACTGCTGTATTGTACTTTCCCGAGAAGCAGATGTCGAGAAGCAGCATAGCTCAGTGGAAAGAGCCCGGGCTTGGGAGTCAGAGGTCATAGGTTCGAATCCTGGCTCTGCCACTTGTCAGCTGTGTGACTGTGGGCAAGTCACTTCACTTCTCTGTGCCTCAGTTTCCTCATCTGTAAAATGGGGATTAAGACTGTGAGCCTCATGTGGGACAACCAGATTACCCTGTATCTCCCCCAGCGCTTAGAACAGTGCTCTGCACATATAAGCGCTTAACAAATTCCAGCATTATTATTATTTATTATTTCCCAAGTGCTTAGTAAGTGCTGTGCCCACAGTAAGCGCTCAATAAATAAGGTTGAAAGAATGAATGAGAGTACAGTATGACAGAATTGGTGAACACTTTTCTTGCCTTAAGGGGTAAAAACCTCTATATAGTTGCATAGTAGAGAAGTCACATGATGTAGTAGATAGACCACAGGCCTGGGAGTCAGAAGGTCATGAGTTCTAATCCTGGCTCCACCACTTGTCTGCTGGGTGACATTGGGCAAGTGGCTTCACTTCTCTGTTCCTCCGTGACCTCATCTGGAAAATGGGGATTGAGACTCTGAGCCCCATGTGTGGGACAAGGACTGTGTCCAACTTGATTTGCTTGTATCTGCGCTTAGTATGGTGCCAAGCACAAAGTAAGCGCTTAGCAAATACCCCAACTACTATTATCTCTATAGGTGATGAAAAAGGGAGGATGACTACAACAATGCTAGCATAGATAATGATTTCTTTCGAAGGGAGAGAAGAGATGATCAGTCCAGCTCTGATATTATCACTCATGTCCTCACACGCCGAAAAAATCTCAGCATCAATAACAGTGCTTTCAAACACGTTGGACCTGTAGAATTGTGTCTTTCTCCATGTGTACATAGCCATGGGTTCATCTCATTATTCCAGATTTACAAGTAATGTTTCACTTCTTTTTTTATTCATTCCTTTAATAATAGTATTTATGGAGTGCTTACCGTGTGCACACTATGCGTTTGGGAGAGTACATTATTACGATAGAGACGTTCCCTGCCCACGATGAGCTTACAGTCTAGACGGGGAGTTAATAACTCTATTAACTTAATAACACTATTAACTTCATTAATAACTTCATAATAAGATCTATGGGAAAGGCACACTAGGAAGAGATTACAAGCCTCATGACTATCTGCAGTTGCTGTAATGGCTGTGGGCTCACCTGATGGAGATAATATATTTTCAAAGGCTTCAAATATTTTTATATTTATATTGGATTTAGTACAGTGTCGCCAATGCTTAGTACTGAGAAGCAGTGTGGCTCAGTGGAAAGAGCCCGGGCTTGGGAGTCAGAGATTCGAATCCTGGCTCTGCCACTTGTCAGCTGTGTGACTGGGCAAGTCACTTAACTTCTCTGTGCCTCAGCTCCCTCATCTGTAAAATGGGGATTAAGACTGTGAGCCCCACGTGGGACAACCTGATTACCCTGTATCTGCCCCAGCACTTAGAACAGTGCTCTGCACATAGTAAGCGCTTAACAAGTACCAACATTTTATTATTAGTAGTAGTAGTACAGTCCCCGGCATATAAAGAAGTGCTTAACTAATACCATAATCATCATTAATGGCAGTACGTCCAGTTTTAATGGCACAGGGGTGTCACCTTTTTGCCAGCAACATTTAAGGCTTTGTCAATGTTTAAAGTCGGGTGGCAATGACCATGCCGTTTTGTTTGGTGAGCCTTATAGCCAGGAGAAATTGAAAATGACCGTTACCCGCATAATGTTCTCTTTCCAAACTTTCTGCCTAAGGAATTATGCTTACTTCAGGATGTATTGAGTCATTTCTCTCGGCTTACTTTGATTCCACTGCTAGTTTGATTGGAGTGGAATGCTCTTTCCTTTTGATCATTGCTGGATCATTACTGAGTTGCTAAATGGATCCCATGTTTCATTCCAGCCGGGATTGAAGCAGTTCTTAAAAACATTTGAAAAGAGAATGGCAATTAGGGTACTTGCTAAGCACACACTTTATGCCAAGCACTGCTCTAAGCGCTGGGGTAGATACAAGTTATTCAGGGCGTAGCTCTTTGGAGCATATTTATATATGTATGTTATATGTATATAAATAAATAGAGTTTACATATGTGTGTGTAAATATACATATATAAACAAGTATATGAACTCATTTATTTTGACCATTCTAGTTGTAAATATTTTCTTAGCATGAAAGCTCCTGGGCAGGAAATGTGTTCCATCTGTGTTCTGTAGTTCTGAAGTGTCTAGACTTTGCCACTTGTCTGTTGTGTGGCTTTGGGCAAGTCGTTTTACTTTTCTGTGCCTCAGTTACCTTATCTGCAAAATGGTGATTAAGACAATGAGTCCCATGTAGGACAGGGACTTTGTCCAACCCAATTTACTTGTATCCACCCTAGCGCTTAGTGCCTGACGTAGAGTAAGTGCTTAACAAGTAACACTGTTTTTTTTATTATTATTATTATTAGTGAAGTCCACTACACCAAGTGAGTGCTCAGTAAATACAATTAATACTTCTGTCCTTATTTGCTATTCTTTAGGATCTTATGTTTCTTTTGGGAGAGAGAAGTAAGGCCCAGTGGATAGAGTACAAGGCAGGGAGTCAGAAGTACCTCGGGTTAAATTCTGGCTCTACAACTTATCTGCTGTGTGACTTTGGGCAAGTCCCTTCACTTCTCTGGGCCTGAGTTACCTCATCTGTGAAATGGGGATTAAGACTGTGAGCCCCATGTGGGACAAGGACCTTGTCCAACCTAATTACTTTGTATCTACCCCAGTGCTTAGAACTGTGCCTGAAAAGTAGTAGCGCTTAGATACCATAAACAAATAATCTCTAAACCAAAGCAACGCCATGGATGCATCTCTTCCAGAACGCCCCACCTCCATCTGCAATCGTTCTGGGATTGTATCCTTAGAGTTTTCTTGGTAAAATTATGGAAGTGGTTGTGGACTTCTCAAATTCACATTAGGTGCAAGAATAAGAAAAGAGATGCATAGAACAGGCAAATACACCTTCTCACAAATACACAGATATGCACATACGTGCTAAAGTGGTTGAAGGGATGACATGATCAGGAAGATGGGAAATTAGGTAGGAATGCTTCTTGGAGTTAGCTCCTTGTGGGCAGGGAATTGTCTACCAACTTTTACATTATACTCCCCCAAACACTTATCACAATGCTCTGCACACCATAAGCGCTCAATAAATGCAATTGATTGATTGAATGATTGGAGGAGGTGGCCTTTCTAGGAGGGTTTTTATGGTTGGGAGTCAGGTATTGTTTGGCTCTTTGAAGGGAATTGGTCAGAGATCTTTGTAAACACCCGGTTTTTCTGCAATGTAACCACTCTATAGAGAGAAATTAGTATTTTTATATTTCTGTTGCATGTGTACTCCCTCTGCTTCCAACACCTCATCTTGCTTTATCTAGACACGCAGACTGTTGGAAGAATATTCCTTAAATTTGGTGTTGAGTTTTATCCAAACTGTTTTGAAAATGTTTTGTGGCACACCTGATGGTATTTTCCAACTTAGGACAACTAGGGAACCTTCTTGGTACTCCACTTTGACAAGTTTGCTTGCAAACCACAGCCTTTCTCCCTTCTTTTTCATCACTCTACCCATGGCTTCTTATGAGCTTGAAGGACTTCAATCACCTGTCCCCTTCCTATCTTACCTTGCTGATATCTTTCTACAACCCTTTGCTCCTTTCATTCATTCAGTCAGTCACATTTATTGAGTGCTTATTCTGTGCAGGGCACTGTACTAAGCCCATCGGGGAATAATAACAATAAACAGATTCCCTTCCCACAAAGAGCTTACAGTCTAGAGGGGCGACAGGCATTAATATAAATAAATTGCTTGCAGATATGTACCTAAGTGCTTTGGGGCTGGGAGGGGAGATGAATATAGGGAGCAAGTCAGGGTGACGCAGAAGGGAGAAGAGGAAAGGAGGGAAGGCCTCTTGGAGGAGATGAGCCTAAATTAAGGTTTTGAAGCAGAGAGGAGGGAGAAAGTCATTGTCTGTTTGATTGAGGAGGGAGGGCATTCCAGGCCAGAGGCAGGACGTGGTCGAGGGGTCAGCAGCGACATAGACGAGATCGAAGTTCAACGAGAAAGTTGCTCCTGTAACGCCAACCTACTCTCTGTACCTCAGTGTTGGTATTTGTTAAGCGCTTACTATGTGCCGAGCACTGTTCTAAGCGCTGGGGTAGACACAGGGGAATCAGGTTGTCCCACGTGGGGTTCACAGTCTTAATCCCCATTTTACAGATGAGGGAACTGAGGCACAGAGAAGTTAAGTGACTTGCCCACAGTCACACAGCTGACAAGTGGCAGAGCTGGGATTCGAACTCATGAGCCCTGACTCCAAAGCCCGTGCTCTTTCCACTGCGCCACGCTGCTTCTACTGCGCCACGCTGCTTCCTCAGTCTCTACCGATCCTTTGCTCAGGTCCTCCTGCTGGCCTCTGACTCCCTCCCCTTTCTTATCTGGCAGTCTACTGCTCTTCCTCCTTGAAAACCCTCCTAAATTCATATCTCCAAGAAGCCTTCCCAGACATTTTCCCATTCGTCCTCCCTTTCATGTCACCGATGCACTTGGATTTTTATCTCTTAAGCGCTAGATATTCACCCCTCCCCCGGAGTATTTACCTACATATGTCTATATTCCCTCATTTCCTCAATTTTTAATTAATATTGATGTCTGTCTACCTCTGTTGTGGGTAAGCTACTTGTAGTCAGGGATTATGTCGACATCACTTGTATTGTACTCTCCCAAGGGTCCCCCTCCAAATGTCCAGTTCTCTACCAGTCTCGACTACGGGAGGGAGAGTCAAGCAGAGGCCTGTCCATTCCATTCCGAGCTTGGCCAGTGGCTAGCGAATGGAAGGCAATCTGCTACAAGTCAAAACTCACCTGTGCTGGGCCACAGTGGCCTGGGAGAGCATAGAGGGCGAGACTCAAGTTTACTGCGTGGAAAGAGGCAATGGTAAACCGATTCTGGATTTTACCAACAAACTCTCTGGATCCACTACCAGAATGACTGGAGATGGAGATGGAGCGTTCTGGGAGAGATGCGTCCATGTAGTCGCTATGGGTCGGAGTTGACTCAACAGCATAAGAGCAGACTCCTCCGAGCACTTAGAACAGTGGTATTCAGTGAGCACACAATGAGCACTTACTAAATGCCCCTGGTTGGATGAAAGAAGATTAAACCCAAAGAAATTAATGTGTTAAATTTCTGGTGACTCCTCAGTCATAATTATATTACCCTGCCTCTTAACTCTGGTGTTGGAGAGCCATTTCATGTTGATTTCTCAAGAAACTCCAGGGAGCCAAGTAGTAACATTGTTCCAAACTTACCAGTAATAAGAATGCTTTTTAGCTAAACCTTCTTTTCTTTTATTTTTTTGTTCCTGAGTACTGCTTCGGGTGTCTTTCTCAGATCTGGTAAAAACATGTTTGAAGTCGTATATACTTGGAAATGTTAAACTGCTTATGCCAAATAGAACTTATTTTTCTAGGTAGCCTTAATTTACTTTGTAATTCTAAATGATTATGCACTTTTTTTCTTAAATGACTAAGTAAACTAGCTGTTGATAAACTTTTTTTCATGTTATTTGTTACACACTTACTGTGTTTGCTGGGTAGATACAAGGTAATCCTCTTGGACACAGTCCATGTCCCACATGGATCTGTCATCTCCATTTTACAACTGAGGCATAGAGAAGTAGAGGGACTTGCCCAAGGTCACCCAGCAGACATGTGGTGGAGTCGGATTAGAACCCAGGTCCTTTTGACTACCAGGCCCATGCCCTTTCCACTAGCTCACACTCTTTCTCTAAACTTAATTCCAATAATCAAACAACTCAGGTTAATTTGAGGAGTTGGCACAAGAGACTAGATTTGGTGTATCTGTTTCTTTGAGAGTTGTGAAAATTGTCAATTTTCCTTTCTTTACTAAACCGACACATTCAGTTTCATAGCAGATGTCCACACTATTTCCTTGTTGTAACGGATCGTGATAAAGTCAATTGCGTGATTATGAATTTTCAAACACAAGTAGTGTTAATTGCATATATGACGGGAGGCTACTTTAAAAGTGATAATCAACTGTGCCCTTTTCCACAACGTTGATTTTCTTTTTTCCCCTCTTTTTTTCCTCCACAGGGATCTGCGCTTTAATAGAATTAGAGAGATCCAGCCCGGAGCATTTAAGCAGCTTAAAAATTTAAATACACTGTAAGTGAAATGTGTCTTTTTTTAAGTAAAGATTTTAAAAAATTTCATAGATCTGATTTCAGTAAATACTAGTTTTTAGTGTCTAGTAATAAGCAATAATGTATATGTGGCCTTCGTTAAGTACAATGAAAGTGATGGGTCAAAATTAGGCCAACCATAAAATTTGATGAAGCTTCAGTGTGAGAACATGAAATGTACATAGCCTAGCGTGTCCAATCAGAGGTTTAATATCTATTCCCAAAGCTGCAGTAAACCAGGAAATTGTTAACCCGCAGACTGAGTTCATAGAGGGAATTGAATGTTTTGCTTGAGTACAATTGTAAATTGCTAACCACACTGGATTCCCTTTGCCCGCCCCACAAAGATAAGTCAACTATACTGACTCTAGGTGCTGTGATGAATGCATTGGGAACACAGTATTTTCTTTTGCAATTTGGGTTGAGAAAGTGTTGCGTGATAAAAATGAATTCAGTCCTCATAATTATGAGAAATATGACTGGTCATTTTAATAGTAATAATACTAAAAAAGACTGTGGTGTTTAAGCGCTTGTTATGTGCCAAACACTTGTACTAAGCGCTGGGGTAGATCAAAGCTAATCAGGTTGGTCTAAACTTCTAATTTACATTAAGAATTTAGTGTTTTACATTATGTTCTTTCATTTTTGTAGTTTTTAGAAAATGAATGGTCATTTTCATTTCTTTTTAGCCTTCTGAACAACAATCAAATTCAGAGAATACCTAGTGGAGCCTTTGAAGACCTGGAAAATTTAAAATATCTGTAAGTTATTTACTATTTTATCACCCAAATAGGGCAATATCCATCGATTCAATATTCCGAGCTTTCGTGGCTGTAGTTACCAAGACCTAGGCTACTATTTTAAGTTTCCCTGACAGTCTTTCCCTCTGCTGCAGGAGAATAGGACTGCTCCAGTATCTTGAAGCAGCATGGCATAGCAGATAGAACATGGACCTGGGAGGCAGAAGGTCATGGGTTCAAATTCCCGCTTCCACCACGTGTCTGCTGTGTGACCTTGGTCAAGTCACTTCACTGAGCCTCAAATACCTCATCTGCACAAAGGGGATTGAGACTGTGAGCCCCACATCGGGCCGGAACTGTGTCCAACCCGATTTGCTCATATTTACCCCATTACTTAGTTCAATGCCTGGAACATGATAAATGCTTTACAAATACCATTATTATTATTATTATTATTATCTGAGACTGTAGGCTCGTTTGGGGGTTTTTTTGTAGTCAATCAGTAGTAATTATTGAGCATGTTCTATGTGCAGAGCACTGTTCTAAGCACTTGGGAGAATGTAAGAGAAATTACAGACACGTCTCTGCCCATAATGAGTTTATTTGTTAAGTGCTTACTTTATACTAAGCACTGGAGTAGATGCAAGCTAATCAAGTTGGACGCAGTCCATGTCCCACAGGGGGCTTATTGTCTTAATCGTCATTTTACAGATGAGGTTAACTGAGGCCCAGAGAATAAAGTGACTTGTCCAAGGTCACCCAGCAGAGAAGTGGCGAAACTGGGATTAGAACCCAGGTCCTTCTGTGGCCCATGCTCTAACCATTAGTCAAAACTGCTTCTGGTTGTGGGTGAGGAATGTGTCTTCCAGCTCCGTTATATCGTATTCTCCCAAGCACTCAGTAGAGTGCTGTGCACACAGTAAGTGCTGACTGAATACGTTTGGCCTGAGGCTGTGCCGATGAGATCATCTTGGCATCTGACCATCAACTTGATATGCCTGGTGTTTCCACTCTTCCCCACTCGACCCCTCCGATCAGACTTCCTTCTCTTCCTCCATTCCTCTCTCTCCACAGACCCCCAGAAATCCTGGGAACTAGATTCATGGTGGAGACCACTAGGTCCCAAATTCATCCTACCCAACTTTGTGTTGAAGGTTGGGTATTTGAAAGCACCCAAGATATCCACACCTACATGCGCCCACCATAGTGAAAGCCCTTTTTTATAGTATTTGTTAAGAATTTACCACTGTAGTAAGCGCTGGGGTAGATACAATTAAATCAGGTTGGACAGAAACCCTGTCCCAAATAATAATAATGATAATAGTGGTGTTTTCTAAGCTCCTACTATGGCCAGACACTGTTCTAAGTGCTGGGGTAGGTACAAGATAAATGCGTTGGACACAGTCCCTGTCCCACACGGGGCTCACAGTCTTTATCCCCATTTTACAGGTGAGGTAACTGAGGCACAGAGAAGGGAAGTGATTTGCCCCAGGGCACAGCAGTACAATGGCGGAGCCAGGATTAGAATGCAGGTCCTTTGGACACCCAGGCTCTATTCCCTTGGCAATACTGCTTTTTTTACCCCACTCCCAACCACCTGGTACCCTGTTGTCCAGTTTGGCATTTTAGATCTGCCCAGCTGATCATTGCCGTGGTTGTGTTCATCTGTGGTGATGAAGGGTCTTTTTTATAGGTTGATACCAGCGAGGAGACTTTCTCTTTATTTGAAGTCTTTAGAAGTTGTAGTGTGATCACCACAGTTGTTTTCAACTTGACACTTGAATGTATTCTGTGAACAGGACAATGGTTAACTGAGTCACTCACAGGGCCAGGCACTTCAATAGCCCAGGAAATGACCACAGATCGTCAATGGAAACTCTGAGGGTGGACTTTAGTCATATATGTATTGTATTTTATTCTCGCAAACACTTAGTAAAGTGCTCTGCACACAGTAAGCCCTCAACAAATATGATTGTGTGAATGTGTGAATGAATGAATATGACGTTGGCTAAGGATATGTCTTGGTTGTTAGTGTCTCCCTGGGGCAGCAATGAGTTCTGGTCTGGAATTTATCTCCAGAATTGGTCTAGGTCTCCTAGGATTGGGATCCATTCCAGATCGATCCAGAACTACTTTCTTTTTTCATGGTATTTATTAAGCACTTACTATGTACCAGGCACCATTCTAGGCCCTGGGGTAGGTGTGTGGTGATCAGGCTGGACACAGTCTCTGCCCCACATGGGGTGCACAGTTTTCATCCCATTTTACAGGTAACTGAGGCATATTGAAGTGACTTGCCCAAGGTCAAAGCTGAAAAGTGGCAAGGCTGAGTTTAGAACCTAGGTCCTTCTGACTCCCAGACTGGTGCTTTATCCCTTTTCCCTCTGCTCCCTCTACCCGCCCCCACCTCTCCTCAGCTAAGCACTCTTTTCCCCCCTTTCCCTCTGCTCTTCCCCCTCTCCTTTCCCATCCCCTCAGCACTGTACTCGTCCACTCAACTGTGTATATAGAGAAGCAGCGTGGCTCAGTGGAAAGAGCATGGGCTTTGGAGTCAGGGCTCATGAGTTCGAATCCCAGCTCTGCCACTTGTCGGCTGTGTGACTGTGGGCAAGTCACTTAACTTCTCTGTGCCTCAGTTCCCTAATCTGTAAAATGGGGATTAAGACTGTGAGCCCCACGTGGGACAACCTGATTCCCCTATGTCTACCCCAGCGCTTAGAACAGTGCTCGGCACATAGTAAGCGCTTAACAAATACCAACATTATTATTATTATATATTCATTACCCTATTTATTTTGTTAATGAGATGTACATCACCTTGATTCTATTTATTTGCTATTGTATTAATGAGATGTTCATCCCCTCGATCCTGTTTATTGCTATTGTGCTTGTCTGTCCGTCTCCCCTGATTAGACTGTAAGCCCTTCAAAGGGCAGGGACTGTCTCTGTTACCTATTTGTACATTCCAAGTGCTTAGTATAGTGCTCTGCACATAGTAAGCTCTCAATAAATATTATTGAATGAATGAATAGGCCACACAGCTTCTCAACTTTTGTGGAATTGTGGAATTTTTCCAAGGTACATTGCAACCACTGAGAAAATTGAAGCTCAGGTTGGCCCTGCCTTTCAAATCTTTACTTCAGTTACGTAAACCAATGACTTAAAGAACTTTCTCCCTCAAAAATGTCCTTCACAATATCTTTATGGTCATTGTCAGGGCTTGGCCTTACATCTTTGTATTGGAATGAATGCATCTCTAATTTTACCTTCTCCTTCTATGATTTATTTCCATTTTCATCATTTCTTTTGTTTCTTTGGGATATAGGTTACAAGCCCCACACTTGAGAAGTTAGAGATGATAACATGAATATGGCTAGGGAATATTTCTACCAACTCTGTTCTGTTGGACTCTCCCAACTGCTTAATACAGGGTTGTGCACCAAGGAAGTACTCAATAAATCTCATGGATTAAATATGAAAGTGGTTGAAGGATAAGGCAGCATCTGAAGTTCAAGATAGAGTGTTTCACTGTAAACTAAACACCATATTTCTAAAGAAAAATGTCCAACAAATCATTTCAGCTCCAAATTAGCCATCTCTTGGCAGTAGTGCATAATTACGCCTTTGTTTTGGGGCACTTACTTTTAACAAATAAGAATATAAACAGCCAGCCAGATATAACTTACTGATTTATAGGATCATTCTTCAATGAAATCTCATTTATCATTTATCAGCTTCTATATGGAAATTTCACTTAAACCTAACAAAGAAGCCTGTTATATGACTCCTTTGTGCAAAGATTTTTTTGTCATTTTGGTATTTATTTGTTGATTTAATAATTATAATGATAATTGAGGAATTAAGCAATCAGTTTGTGTCAAGCACTGTACTAAGCATTGGGGTAGGTAAAAGATAATCAGGTCCCATGTGGATCTCAAATGAAACCCCATTTTACAACTGAGGAAACGGAGGCACAGAGAAGTTAGGCAACTTTCCCAAGTTCACACAGCAAGTCAGTGAAGAGCCTGAATTAGAACCCAGGTCCTCTGACTCCCAGGCCTGTACTCTTTCCACAGGAGTATGCTGCTTCCCGTATTCTGTATTGATTTGACGAGATAGGTATGTGTTTAATTTATAATCTCCCCTTTCTAGACTGTAAGCCCGTCCTTGGGCAGGGATTGTCTCCATCTGTTGCCGAATTCTACATTCCAAGCGCTTAGTACAGTGTTCTGCACATAGTAAGTGCTCAATAAATACTATTAAATGAATGAATGAATTTAATTTTTAACTGGCAATGATACTTTCTCTGGTAAGCCCGGCATGCCATCTCTGGCCTAACCTTGCCCTAGCCTTGTCCCTTTGATGTGCATTACCCGTTCCCATCTTGGGTCCATTTTCTAGACTGTGAGCCTGTTGAGGGTAAGAATTGTCCCTGTTGCTGAATTGAACTTTCCAAGCGCATAGTAGAGTGCTCTGCACACAGTAAGCGCTCAAGAAATGCAACTGAATGATTGAATGAATGACTGAATTATCTCCCCTTCATTCCAATCTCTGGCCAACCTCCCTATCCTGGCCCACCATCTTGTCTTTGTCAGTGAATCTGGAAAGGAACCAACTCCCCTCTACTTTTTTGGTATCTTCATCGTAATGCCAATTTTCTCAGTGTTCTATGAATGAAGAGTTGGGCAAAAAGTTGACCTAACTATAAAGGTAATCACTATATGTCATGAGACTTCGTATTGAACAAGTTACGTTTTGTCAATCACTTATAATTATTTTCCATGCGTCTCAGTGAAGTTGACTTCTACTACTGAATAGCTGGGAAGTAGATTTCTATTCTTTTTAGTTCACAGCACTTTTTGAGATTCTTCTTAATCACTGATTTCAGATAGATAGCCCCCTCCCCCAAATTTAAGTAGGTCTTGTATTTATTTCCAAAGTAAGAAACAATATTCAGCTCTCTAGGGATATTGCAAGGTCTCTGTAGAATTATTCCTTTTAAAGAAACGACTTAGAAATTGTTAAAAAAAAAAACAAACATTGTGCTCATTTCTCGGCTGCTCTGAAATGTGCTAACTCGTATTTGAAAATTCCATTTCTTAATTTTAGAAAGTTTTGAAAGTTGAACCTCATGGGCATTTCCCTTTTAGTTGCATTTGGCTGGAGTTAGACATCTAATTTTCTGTGACTCATGTATTCCCAAATTTCACATTTTTTAAATTTAAAAATACTTCAGCTAGTTTTCAAAGTTGGTTTAGTTACAAAAAGATAAGTATTGTAACTAGATTCCTATGTTTAAAGGTTTAATGACTATTTATCCGAGTGGTCTTCCACATTTTGGACAGGGGTCTTTATCCTTTAGAGGAAACTATGCAATAAATATATTCAGTGATTCAAGGCTGTAGGTTCAAGTATGTACTCTGCACGTAGTGAGCAAGACATATTTATCCATAAAGTTCATTAACCTACATCCTTAGAGATATGTATTAAATATAAAAAGGCAAGATTTAAATCAGTGTATATGAACTACAATTCTATTGACTAACTTTTCCTTTGTTTTGAAAATTTAAAGTGCCGAGTGCGCTAGCATTTGCACAGTTAGGGTCTGGAAAAAGAATTCCAGAGCGTGGGCTACAGAGCTGGGCTTTTTTTTTTTTTTTTTAAGTGTAAAGTGAGTTTAACAGGAAAATAGGAGGGAAAATATTCAACTTAATTTTCTTCAGAGTAATTGATCAATCGGGCAAGTGAAAACTTGAGTGAAAAGTGATGGTCTTAAATTACCTTTCATTTAAGTGTTCCTTGAATTCAGAGATTGACACAACACAAATTCTGTGATTGGACTGTTGGTAGCATGGCTCTCATAGTAATCGTAACTTCATATGTATACATATAGAAATTTAATGTATATACGTGTGTGTGTGTGCATATGTGTGTGTGTGCATATGTGTGTGGCATGTGTGTGTATGTGTGTGTGTGTGTAATTCCTTAATGTGTAACAAAGACCTTAAATGTTTTTTTCTGTTGTTGTTTTTTGCGGGAGGGAGGGCGTCATTACCTTTCTGAATTTCACCC
Source organism: Ornithorhynchus anatinus (assembly GCF_004115215.2). Lineage (NCBI taxonomy): Eukaryota > Metazoa > Chordata > Mammalia > Monotremata > Ornithorhynchidae > Ornithorhynchus > Ornithorhynchus anatinus. The sequence goes on from NC_041749.1 coordinate 5,401,595, forward strand.
AGTGTGGAGACTCTCCTAATTTTTTTTGCTTTGACAACTGGACATAATAACAGGAATCTAATCCTCTGATCCCCTGCAAATTTGGGAAGGGAAATTTGTATCTATCTGCATTTGTACATATGCATGAAAGATCCATAAGTACCTGAGCAGCTATGGATCTCTGATGCTTCCTTATGTATTTGTGTACTACTCGATTGCCGAAAGGATAGGGTTGAATTTAGAACTCTACTGCCAACATGAAATTTATCTACCTGGAAGTTATAAATGCACATCTGAATGTTGAAGCTTCTATTTAAAAATAGATGCATTGGATATTAATTGCATTTAGGGAGTGTCTTTGCTAGAAGTACAGGTATAGAGTGAGGGTGACGGGCTGGGGGGGGAAGGGGCCAGGACCGGGAGGGGGAGGAAGAGGTGGAAGAGGGAGGGAAGGGGGAACGAATTGTCCATTCCAAGCACTTAGTCCAGTGCTGTGCACATAGTAAGCGCTCAATAAATACAATTGAATGAATGTAATCAAATCCATCATTTTGAATGTTTTCTTCAACGAATAGATTAGGTAATTCCCAGTGCTTTGCAGTTGTTTAAATCCTCACCGGTACTTAGGGAAGATGGTGATTTGAGGACAGCAGAGGAGAGGAACTGGTTGTGTCAGAATACATTCACCTTTATTAAATAAATGTTTACAAGCTGGCTCACAGTAAACTGTAGTCACTTATACATTTTGCCATTTGTATTTCATTCCCATTTCATGGATGTGGAGAAAAGGGCTGAAGCAACTCTCTCCTAAGTCAATCTGGTGAAGAAGTTGACCAAATTCAAGCTTTAGCTCAGTCATAAGTACTCAGAATGAGTCTAGGGATTTCTTCCATCGAGGGAGGCGGACCTTAATTAAGTTGTGAGGGTGGGAGATGGTGAATTGAAAGAGTAGTATGAAGTGGGAGGTGACAGGAGGGAAATGCCAAGATAGATGCTTTTTGTTGGTGTTTGTATTTGTGATTGTTTCCTGCTGCTGGCCAAGAGCAGGGTGTCACCCCTAAGAGCGATACTTGGTTGTAAATGTTTTGTTTGTTTTCTAATACAGTTATCAGTTTTTTTAAAGCTGTCTTCACGCGTCAACTTCTTCTTTTCCCACCTTCATTTTGCTTTTGTTTGTGAACTAATATTCCCGAATGTTTCTTGTTTCAGCTATTTGTACAAGAATGAAATCCAATCAATTGACAGGCAAGCATTTAAGGGACTTGTCTCTCTAGAACAACTGTAAGTGGCCTTTCTCATCTGTGCTGAAGTGTCCCACGGTCTGCTCAGTTGCCTTTTGGGGGAATAGTGCATGCCTTGAACGGTGTCTGCTGCTTGCATGCCATGCATGTCTCCGCTCGATCGGACAGTTGTCAGGCCTGCGACTGTGTGCATGAAGAGGAGGAAAGGTGGAAATTGAGCTTTCTGTCCTGGGCTCCTAATCCGTGATGTGATACTTCGATGAAAGCAAGGTGACCGTAGTGACCTTTCCCAACTGTTGTCCTTTAAATTCAGATGAATGCCATCCCAGAACTTTTGTATTTTTCCCTCAGAACATTCTAGTTAATTGACCTTCCAACCCCTGGCAGTGACAGAACTGTCACACTCAAACACCATGTGGAGTCCGTCAAATTTTACTGGGGGATCTCTATGTCTAGTAAATGAATTTTGTTTCCTCCCAGTTATCTATCATCATCATCTTCTGAAGCTCGGGTTTGTGTCTCCCGGCTGACAGATCTTCTGTATAAATGTGAAATGAAAATACGTGAAGATTGTTGTAGCTGCATGTGAAATTATTTATTTGGAGCTGAGTAGGTCACGCCTCATTTAACCAGGACACAGCACACTCTAGTACATGCTTTCTAAATCACTGTGCAGTAACACGGCCTAGTGGAAAAAGTACAGTCCCAGGAGTCAGAAGATGTGGGTTCTAATCCCAGCTCTGCCCCCTTGTCTGCTGTGTGGTCTTGGGCAGGTCACTTTACTTCTCTGGGCCTCAGTTACTTCATCTGTAAAATGGGGATTAAGACTCTGAGCCCCATGTGGGACTGGACTGTGCCCAACCTGATTTCTATCTGACTATCCCAGCACTTAAAACAATGCTTGGCACATAGTAAGCACTTAACAAATACCACGATTACTATTATTATTATCAATATAAGAACCAGAAACAGCTCTGTGCCAATATAGGATATGTTTAAGTAGACATATATACCGATTCTTCTAATCCACAGCCATGTAAAGATTTTGCTATGAGAGAAAAGGAAAAATATAGTTTAGGTAATTACACTTTTAAGAAAATGAACTGCCTTCCTAAAAGTACTAGCTCATACTGAACTGAAAACACCCTCCCTCTTTACCACTTACTGTTTACCTACAATATACAGGCATCAGCTGGTAATTCTCTGGTACATCATTTTCTATGTTGTGTGTTAGTTTGAGGTAGTACTGTGGATCAAGGAAGCTTAATGGAAATGAGAAAGGTTGGAGATGCAGAGGGAAAAGGTAGGGATGTTATATGGTTTGTTCCCAATCTTTAGGATGGATAATAAAGACGGAAGCGATCGTATTGTTTCCTCTAGACTGTAAGTCCATTCTGGGCAGGGAATGTGTCCATTCTGTTGTAATGTACAGCTCCCAAGAGTATACTACAGTGCTCTGCACATAGCAAATGTACAAATAAATGCCAGGGATTAATATTATTCACCCAAGCATCCTGTTACTAGTGTCAAAAGGAAGAAACTAAGCTATATGAACTGTTGGTTAAACCCAGAATAGATGTATTGTTCACTTAAAGCGAAAAAGTAGATTTTTTTGTTTGTATAATGTTGACTTGGAAGAAAGTACACACCAGTAAAGGTATTTTGCAATTTGTCGAAATGCCAGGTTTAAGCCAGTTTTTGAAGTTTGCTACCTGACTAGTGATCTTAACTAAAATGAAAGACTGTCAGTTCATCAGTAATATTTATTGAGCACTTACATTAATATCAGTAAATTACAGATGTGTACACAAGTCATGCGGGGTTGAGAGGGAGGAAGGTGAATTAAATGGAGAGAATCAGGGTGATGCAACAGGGAGTGGGAGAAAAGGAATTAAGGATTTAGGGGAGGTCTCTTGGAGATGTGCCATCACTAAGGCTTGAAGAGGGGAAGAGTCATTGTCTGTGTTATGAGGAAGGAGGGTTTTCCAGGCCAGAGGCAGCACATGGGCGAGCGGTTGGCAGCGAGATAGATGAGATCGAGATACAATAAGTAGGCTGTCATTAGAGGACTGAAGTGTGCAGGCTGGGGTGTAATAGAGGAGTAGCAGAGTGAGGTAGGAGGGGGCAAGGTGATTGTTTGCTTCAAAGTAGATGGCAAGGAATTTCTGTTTGATGCAGAGGTGGATGGGCAACCACTGGAGGTTCTTGAGGAGTGGGGAAACCTGGACCGAATGTTTTTGGAGAAAAATGATCTGGGCAGCAGAGTGAAGTATGGACTGCAGTGGGGAGAGACAGAAGGCAGGGAGGTCAGCAAGGAGGCTGATGCAGTAATCAAGTCAGGATAGGATAAATGCTTGGATTAACATGGTAACTATTTGGATGGAGAGGAAATGGCAGACTTTAGAGATATTGTGAATGTTGAACCGACAGAATTTAGTGATAAGTTGAATATGTGGGTTGAATGAGAGAGAGGACTCAAGAATACCGCCAAGGTGAGACAGGAAGGATGGTGATGCTGACTAAGTAATGAGAAAAATCACGGTGAAGACATAGTTTGGATGGGAAAAGGATGAAGAGTTGATAATTCCTTGTTTTGTATTTTGATTGGGAGGAATAGATTTTTTTTAAAGTTAATTTTTGTTTTAATTTATGATTTGAGGATTATAAGCTTAACACCTGCCTTGTAGATGGCTACTCAGCCAGCAAAAATCACCATTCCTGCTGGGCAGATAAAGGAACACCTTTTTTATTGTTCTGTATACCTCTTGGTGGTAGAACTAGTGAATGTATTGCTTTAGATATATACATTTTTATTCTTATTTGCATGTTTGCATTTTAGGTTTTGTCTTTGGTTTGAATCCAACTATAAATCTCCTTTTTTTGCCTTTCAGCTTAAATTGAAACAAGTTAGGGTCAATTTAAATTCTCTTTTGCCTTTTTAAAACTTGAGTAGTGTTTTATGTTCAAAGTAAAATGTGGATAAATTGAATAGCGTTCCAAAACTAAAATGGCAGTGTTTAAAGAGATGAAAAATAGATTCCAGGCATGAAAGAGTTGGGATTGTTTAGTCAGGAGAAGAGGCATAAGGAGATTAAATAGTAGTCTTTAGATACTTGTGAGATTGCTTTGAAAGAAAATAGAGCCTAGAGATTCCCTGCCTTTAGAGAGCTTTGAATAAGGTAAAAGTAATGGAAATTGTAGCAAATCTATTTGAAGCATCCCTCAGAGTTTCTTTGATTGTGAGAGAAAAGTTAGTTGGTTTTTCAAAGGGGTGATGAGTAATACTGAAAAAATAGAATATTCGCCAAACTCTTTTGCCTAATGATAATAATTATAGTATTTGTTAAGCACTTACTATGGTGCTTAAGTTATAGGTGCTAGGTGGAGGTCGGAATATGAGCTAGATTATTATCGCCCAATTTTTCAATATGAGGGCTCACTGGTGCTATCACTCCTGCATGGTCTTGATCTTGATATGTTCTTGTCTTGGAGCTGAGATCTCTAAATCTGGTTGTCACCATTTTGATATTACAGGATCGTGGAGAACAGCCATTTTATGCAGTGAAATTAAAGATGGCAGAACCCAATTTTTCACACTTTCCCTTGAAGCCACTTGACTACACTCCAGTATAGCATTTGGGAAACATCAGATCAGTTGACATTTTGAGATGTCTTCAAGATTCATGATTACTGAAATCTCTCTAACTGGGGAAACAGAAGCCTCCAAAACCCTGGGTGGAGGGATCCTGGTCTCGAGACTGGAAATTACTGGCTTATTCAGCCAGGCCCAAGATGTCTGCTCTAATCCTAGGCACCTCAAAAAGTCTGGCCAGCCCTATCTACCCCATCTTTTGGACCCCTGGTAGCAAAGGCATTTTTATTTCCTGGGGGATTGAATCTGCTCTGGGGTAGAATGATTTATTGAACACCTATTGGGTGCAATGTACTGTACTAAGCACTGGAGAAGTACAAAATAAAGAAGGGGTCCATAAACACACAGCCTAGCTGTTTTTTGCAGATAGTTGGTTCTGATTAAACTAACATCGTTAGTAGTGAGCAGTGAGCGTTAGCTATTGTTTGCGAAGTTCTTACTGTGTGTCAGGCACTGTACGAAACACTGGGGTAGATAGAAGCTAATTAGGGTTGGACACAATCCATGTCCCACATAGAGTTCACTGTCTTGATTTCCATTTCACAGATGAGAAAACTGAGCCACAGAGAAGTAAAGTAACTTGCCCAAGGTCACACATTAGGCAAATGGAGGAGCCGAGATATTAGAACCCAGGTCCTTCTGACTCCCAGGTTCGTGCTCTATCCACTAGGCCGTGCTGCTTCCTCAGCAGCTCGATGAACAGCCAACAGTCTGGTGGATACTTTCACCGGGAGTTATTCTATCCCCCTAGTTGACCTGTAAAATTTTCCTTGACCGTGGGTGTCTTCCGTGGGTCTCGTAGTTTTGGGGAATTCTGTGTCCTAGAAATAGTGACAATAGGATACAGAGGAGCAGAAAGAGACAAATACAATAGTCCAGTGATGCTTGTGCAGTCAGGTTCATACGGTGAGAAACTAAGTCGTCTCGGAAACCCTTACGATCCATTCTGAAAAATTTAAACTGAATGATCAAAATCTTGGCCTCGAGACGTAGAAGGCGAAGAAGGAGGGAAAAATGAATTTGATGTTTTTCTAGGGCTTGAACCCGGTCCATGTGCTGAAAAATCGTTAAAAGTCTTGAGCCAAGACCACAGGTGATTTCAAGCGTGTGTGTTCTAAATGGACTGCTTTGTTTCCAGTGTTCCGAAAGGTCTTCGGAATGAGTAAAGGGACTGTCAAGTCGTGCACAGTTATGGTGATTTATGTTCATTCCTTTCAGAAAAAATGCACTCGGTTCCTCAGCTGGTTAAAAGCACTTGAAAAACTGACCTCGTAGAGCCATTGTGTTGTCTAAAAATATAGTGAAATCCATTTGATAGTCATTATACTTGATTTGTAGGATGCTGACATATTAATTTTCAAATTCATTAACCTAAAGCCTGTACAAGCAGTTATTTTTTAATATAGTTCAGGTAGATTTATAAACTTTGATAACACCAATGACAGAGCAATCCTGGGTGAGACTGCCTGAAAATATTTACTCATGGCAGAAAATCATTTTAGATAATGTTACTTTTATTCCAAATTTACTAGTGTTTCATTCTTATTGCAATTTCCTGCCCATTTTTTATTGGTCAGACAATATATATGATCTAGTGCCATTTTACTTATTATTTTCTATCATCTTGAAAATTTTCGATGAAAAATCTGGTCTGTTTGTAAAAAGGATAACTTTAAAAATGATTGAAAAATTCTGTTACTTGTTGTTCTAGATATCTGCACTTTAACCAAATAGAAACATTGGAACCAAATTCATTTAATCATCTTCCAAAGCTTGAAAGACTGTAAGTATCTTAAAAATCAAGACTGTATAAATCTTTTCTCTCTAACAGAAAACCAAACAGTATTTCATAAATGATATTGAAAATGTATTTATTGAAGTGACTTCAGAACAAAAGCAAAAGATGAGGTGTGCCTCCTGAGGCCAGGGACTATATTTTTGACTTCTGCGTTCCCAAGCACAAAATGCAGTGCTCGCCTGACAATAGGTGCTCGGTAACTAATACATAACGATAATGGTAATGAAATGAATGACATTTTCAAATTTTGGTCCCCAAGCTTAATTGAAATCTGTATTTTTTTAAAGGATACCAATACAAAATGCCAAAGATATTTCAATTTAATGATAAAAGCAGATCTAATTCTGAAACCCGTTGTTTGTTTTAATAGGTTTTTGCACAACAACAGGATAGCTCATATTGTTCCTGGAACATTTGGCCAGTTGGAATCTATGAAGAGATTGTAAGTAAATTTGAGATCAATTTTTTTTTAAAGTCTGTTCATCCCGTTGTATTTAAGTATGTTGTGATATGCAAGGATTCAATCTTTTTTAATTTTAATTTGCAATTTAGTAATAATAATGGTAGCATTCGTTAAGCGCTTACTCTGTGGCAAGCACTGTTCTAAGCGATGGAGTAGATACTCGGTAATCAGGTTGTCCCATGTGGGGCTCACAGTCTTCATCCCAGTTTTAGAGATGAGGGAACTGAGGCCCAGAGAAGTGAAGTGACTTGCTCGAGGTCACACAGGTGACACATGGTGGAGCTGGGATTAGAACCCATGACCTCTGACTCCCAAACCCGGGCTGTTTCCATTAAGCCACGCTACTTCTCTATTTGACATCAACATCTGTCGATAACTATGAAGGGTTTTTCTTGCCCAGAAAAGTTGTTAAAAGAGGAAGGTGGTTTGTCTCCTCTTGTTCATGAAGAATGAGATTTATGTTGCCGGTTTAGTGGTAAATCTTATTTCAAAAGGAGCACATGAGAAACAATTAGGAGGAAAGACTTCACTTTAAACTGCTCGTTTCATCAACTGTCTTCAGCAGTCAAAATATTGTGATGTATTTGAGGTGCAATAAAATGTTCCATTTCATAATGTTTCACTTCATGTATGAGACTATAAAATTGTAGGATGCTTGATCTCTTGCCATGAGTGTTACATTCAAACCATTTTTGTTCTGCTTAGATCTCAAAGACATGCCTTCCCCATCTCTAACTTAGATTATGAGCCCCATGTGAGACTAATGCTTCCTCTGATCTGATCCGATTATCTTGTATAATAAAAATAATGATGATGATAATGGTAGAGAAGCAGATGAGGATGATGGAAGAGAAGCAGCGTGGCTTGGTGGAAGGAGCCCAGGCTTGGGAGTCAGAAATTGCGGGTTTGAATCCCGCTCTGCCACTTGTCAGCCGTGTGACTTCGGGCAAGTCGTTTAACTTCTTTGTGCCTCAGTTACCTCATCTGTAAAATGGGGACTAAGACTGTGAGCCCCTTGTGGGACAACCTGATTACCTTGTATCTACCCCAGTGCTTAGAACAGTGCTCGGCACATAGTAAGCGCTTAACAAATTCCACTTTTATGATTATTATTTGTTAAGCGCTTACTGTGTGATGAGCACTGTTCTGAGCGCTGGGGTGAGCTAATCAGGTTGGATATAGTTGTCTTGTTTTTGGCCGTCTGTCTCCCCCGATTAGACTGTAAGCCCGTCAAAAGGCAGGGACTGTCTCTATCTTGCCGATTTATACGTTCCAAGTGCTTAGTACAGTGTTCTGCACATAGTAAGCGCTCAATAAATACTTTTGAATGAATGAATGAATGAATGAATGAATACAGTCTCCATACCACATGGGGCTCACAGTCTTATTCTCCATTTTGCATATGAGATAGCTGGAGACACAGAGAGGTTACTTGACTTGCCTAAGGGCACGCAGCAGACAAGTGGCATTGAGCGATTAGAACTCAGGTCCTTCAGATTCCCAGATTTGTTCGCACGAGACCAGTATCTTCCCCGGGGTTTAACCCCTATGAAGCGCTTAAGAAATGTCATCATTAATGTGATTTCTGCAATACTCTAACCCCTTTCCTAATGCCTCCTCAGTGGAGATAAAGGAAACTAGCCGAAATGATCTTCCCATCTCTTCTCATTTGTGCACATTATTATTGTTCCTCCTTTAGCTTGGGAAAGTTGGGGATTCAGTGCCTGTTCTTCCTCATTCATTTATTCATTCAATTGTGTTTACTGAGCACTTACTCTATGCAGAGCACTTTACTAAGCAATTGGGAGAGTATAATACAGCAGTAAGCAGTCACATTCCCTGCCCACAATGGGCTTGCAGTCTAGAGTCGGGGAAGCAGACCTTGGTACAAATAAATGAAATTACCTCAGACTGTGAACTCCGTGTGCTAAAGAGACTGTATCCAACGTGAGAAGCAGCGTGGCTCAGTGGAAAGAGCCCGGGCTTTGGAGTCAGAAGTCATGGGTTCGAATCCCGGCTCGGCCACTTGTCAGCTGTGTGACTTTAGGCAAGTCACTTAACTTCTCGGTGCCTCAGTTACCTCATCTGTAAAATGGGGATTAAGACTGTGAGCCCCACGTGGGACAACCTGATTCCCCTGTGTCTACCCCAGCGCTTAGAACAGTGCTCGGCACATAGTAAGCGCTTAACAAATACCATTATTATCCAACTTGATTATCTTGTACCTTCCCCAGTGCTTAGCACATAGTAAGCACTTAGCCGATCCCACTGTTACTATCATTGTCATAATTAAGATGGATTCCTAATTCTGGCATAAAATACTGTGGAACGCATACTGATTTCAAGGTGTTTTATTTTAGTAGCATTTCACACTTGCGCACACTGATTCAAGATGCTATCTAATGAGACTCAAAGGTCCGTCTTTGCCCTCTAAGCGTGCCAGATTTTAATTTTGAGGGCAGGGCTAACATCTTAGCAGAAGGGGTGGGTGGTGAAGGGGAGGCGGGCTTCTAAGAGCTAATGGGTTAGATAACCATAATTCTGATTTTGGGGGGTCTTGATTGAAAACACTGTCTTGGGATGAACAAGTTTAGGAGTCTACCAAAGTTGTGGGGGCTTTAGCCCTCTAAATCAGCATGAAGTGAAACTTTGTAGGTTCTATGTAAACTCCTTGTGGGCAGGGCAATAGTCTACTTTTCCGAGTGCTTAGTACAGTGCTCTGCACGCAGTGAGTGCTCAGTGAATACCATCAGTTGGTTGATTGTACACTTCTCACTCTAGGCTTCAAGGCTCTCCATCCCCTTGCCCCCTCCTATCTCTCCTCCCTTCTCTCTTTCCACCGCCCACCCCGCACGCTCCGCTCCTCCGCCGCCCACCTCCTCACCGTCCCCCGTTCTCGCCCGTCCCACCGTCGACCCCCGGGCCACACCCTCCCGCGGTCCCGGAACGCCCTCCCTCCTCACCTCCGCCAAACTGATTCTCTTCTCCTCTTCAAAACCCTACTTACAGCTCACCTCCTCCAAGAGGCCTTCCCAGACTGAGCTCCCCTTCTCCCTCTATTCCCTGTACCCCCCCTTCACCTCTCCGCAGCTAAACCCTCCTTTCCCCCCATTTCCCTCTACTCCACCCCCTCTCCCTTCCCATCCCCTCAGCACTGTACTCGTCTACTCAACTGTATATATCTTCATCACCCTATTTATTTTGTTAATGAAATGTACATCGCCTTGATTCTATTTATTTGCTATTGTTTTATTGAGGTGTTCATCCCCTTGATCCTATTTATTGCTATTGTTCTTGTCTGTCCATCTCCCCCGATTAGACTGTAAACCGGGCAAAGGGCAGGGACTGTCTCTGTTACCGATTTGTACATTCCAAGTGCTTAGCACAGTGCTCTGCACATAGTAAGCGCTCAATAAATACTATTGAATGAATGAATGAATGTACCCTCCGGCAGCATCATGGAGCGGAAGGGCCTGTAAGTCAATCTTTTTGGTTACACCGGCTTTTGTAACGAGCTCCCAACAAGGGCTCCTACCCGTGACATGTCCTCAGACGCTCGTACAGTTACCGTTCTAACTCTTCCTTCCCAAAGGCGATTGGATTCAAATGCTCTTCATTGTGACTGTGAAATCCTCTGGTTGGCAGATTTGCTGAAGAAATATGCGGAATCTGGAAATGCCCAAGCAGCAGCTACTTGTGAATATCCAAGGCGGATACAGGGACGAGCACTGGCAACCATAACTCCGGAAGAACTTAATTGTGGTGAGTTATTTCTTGGCGACAGCACTAAGCCTGAAATTTCATAAATGGGCCCGGGGTTTTTAGGCCCGTCCATGAAGTGGAACGCAATCCTGATGGGAATGATGTTGCTAATAATAAGTGTGGTATTTGTTAATCAGTGACTATGTGCCAAGCCCTGTTCTAAGTGCTGGGGTACAAACAAGGTAATTAGATTGTCCCATGTGGGGCTCACAGTCCCAATCCCATTTTACAGATGAGGAAATCGAGGCACGGAGAAGCTAAGTGGCTTGCCCAAGGCCACACAGCAGACAAGTGGCGGAACCAGGATTAGAACCCATGACCTCAGACTCCCAAGCCCATGCTCTTGCCAGTAGGCCATGTACTAAGCGCTGGGGTGGATACAAGCCATTCGGGTTGGACACAGTCCTTGTCCCACGTGGGGCTCACAGTCTCGATCCCCATTTCATAGATGAGGGAGCTGAGGCGCAGAGAAGTCAAGTGACTTCCCCAAGGACACACAGCAGGCATGTGGTGGAGCCAAGATTAGAACCCTTGACATTCTGACTCCCAGACCTGCGCTCTATCCCTTTCTTGGCTTTTTGAGCGTCGGTTCTAGTCTGTTACCTTGCTCTAGAAGCAGCGTGGCTCAGTGGAAAGTGCACGGGCTTTGGAGTCAGGACTCATGAGTTGGAATCCCGGCTCTGCCACTTGTCAGCTGTGTGACTGTGGGCAAGTCACTTAACTTCTCTGTGCCTCAGTTCCCTCATCTGTAAAATGGGGATTAAGACTGTGAGCCAACGTGGGACAACCTGATCCCCCTGTGTCTACCCCAGCGCTTAGAACAGTGCTCTGCACATAGTAAGCACTTAACAAATACCAACATTATTATTATTATTAGTATCATTTCTACTTCTGATTCAAATTGATCATCCCCAAATAAGGGATGCTTCAAAATGAAAAACACAATTCAAATGATCAGGCTATTTTAAGATGGGTCTTTGTTATTCATTGCTAAAATGGGCGAAGAGCCTGGCCTTGTTTTTGAGCAACATTATTTTGGTATCAGGGATCTTACTTAAAGCCTCAGTCTTGACTTTCACCCATTACAAGTCCAAGGCAATTTCAGTCCCAACCTGTGGTTTCACCTGTAAATTGAGCCAAGTTGGCTTTCTAGTTTATTCTCCCAAGAGTTAGTACAATGTTCCTCACGCAGTAAGAGGCCAATAAATTCCACACTGATTACGCTGGAGTGTGAGGAAAGAGGGGGAGAGGGTCCATTTCCATCAGCAGAACTCTAGTAAGTCCAACCGGGCCCCAATCATCTCTGGTCTGGATTCCTAAAGATAAGCCAAGGTGAGTCTAGAATTTTCCAAGCCCCAAACTTCTGGTTCCCAAAGAAGATGGGTAGTACCCCCTCTAGATTGTGAGTTCATTCCAGGCAGAGACTGTCTGTCTTTATTTATTCTTTTATTTATTTTTTTCATTGGAGACGGTCCCTAAGATGAGAGGGTACCTGATCTAGTTGGACTAACATTTGGTTCGAGTTAATTCGGAGGATGTTGTAGAGTCTGGTTCCTTTTTGAGAGCTCTAGGGTCAGCTTTGGCCTAGGAACTCCACAAGAATAATAATACTTGGGGTCCTTATTATTAATAGTAATGATAGTAATAATTGTGATATTTAAGTGTTATGTGTTGTTATTTATTATGTGCCAGGCATTATACTAAGAGCTGGGATAGATACAAGATAATAATGACTGTGGTATTTGTTAAGCACTATATGTCTGGCACTGTACTAAGCACTGGGTGAATACAAGCAAATTGGTTTGGACACAGTCCTTGTCCTACATTGGGCTCACGGTCTTAATCTCCACTTTACAGGTGAGGGAATTGAGGCACAGAGAAGCAAAATGACTTGTTCAAGGTTACACAGCAGAAACGTGATGGAGCTGGGATTAGAACCCAGGTCCTTCCTACTCCAAGGCCTGTGGCCTATCCACTAGACCAAACTGCTTTAGGGTAGACAGGCAGTCGCCGTCCCTCAGGGGACCCACACACAGTCTAAGTAAGAAGGAATAGGATATAATCTCCATTTTTCACATGTGGAAACTGAGAATTTACGTGACTTACCCAAGGACACAAGGGAGACAAGTAGTACAGCTGAGATTAGAACCTGGCCCGGGCTCTTTCCACCAGGCCACACTGCTTTCATTCATTCATTCATACAATCAATCATATTTACTGCACACTTACTGTGTGCAGAGCACTGTACTGAGCTCTTGGGAAAGTATAATATAGTAATAAAAAGAGACAATCCCTCCCCGGAACGAGCTCACGATCCAGAGGGGGTACTACCCATCTTCTTTGGGAATGGGAAGTTTGGGGCTTAGAAAAGTCTAGACTCACCTTGGTCTATCTTTAGGAATCCAGACCCGAGATGATTTGGGCCTGGTTGGACTTAGTAGAGTTCTACTGATGGAAAGTCATTCAATAGTATTTATTGTGCGCTTACTATGTGCAGAGCACTGTACTAATCGCTTGGAATGAACAAGTTGGCAACAGATAGAGATAGTCCCTGCCGTTTGACGGGCTTAGAGTCTAATCGAAATGGACCCTCTCCCCCTCTTTCCTCACACTCCAGCTCAATCGGTGGTATTTATTGGCCTCTTACTGCGTGAGAAACGTTGTACTAAGCTTTTGGGAGAATAAACTAGAAAGCCAACTTGGCCCGATTTACAAGTGAAACCCCAGGTTGGAACTGAAATTGTATCGGACTTGAAATGGCTTTAAATCAAAACTCTATTTGTAACAATCCTGTGCCTGCAGTTCTCTGTGTCCTTTCCCAAATTTAGATCATCTGCCCCTTCAAATACTGTATTGAACAATAGGAGGCTTCATTTTCCTCCCGTGTCTAGAAGGAGACCTCTATGGCAGGTTTATTTACCAAAAACAACATCACGTCAAATGGTTCTCCAGCAGCTACTGTCTTTTCAGAGTTCTGCTCGGGCCAGAAAGTTTTCCCGGCCCTCCTTAAGTTTAGCAATGACATCCCCTGTCACGGAAATCCCGCAAGAGGGAATTGAAAGAAGCGAGGAGCGGCAGACCCTGTTCCCTTTCTTCGAGGCCTGCTCCCAGGTTTTCAGCTTTGCGAGTTTGTTTTGCCCCGATCTTTTCTGGCCCGGCCCCTGATTTCAGCTCCTGATTGCCTCACCAGGCGCTAGCCCTCGGGGCCTCGGTTTGCTGGAGCAAACTGACGGAGAAACGTGTTCTCGGTCTTTGGTCAGACACCGTCTGTTTGTGTGGAATGAGTCTGTCTGGGGTTCGGAGTCATGGGAGTCTGGGCTTGCTCTCCTCTAGCTCAGCTAATTGAGTGTTGATTACGGCATCTTTTAAAATGAACCGTGCCGATCAGCGTAAGTAATAGAATCCGAGCCGAAAGCTCCACGTTTCTCTTTCCGACGCTGATGTTACGCACTGACGGATTTTCCACTCGTGAATATTTACTGGGGTGTAGAACTCTATGGCTTCCATTCTTGGGTTTGCAGTGTTGATCTGGACCCGGTTGTTAGGGCTTATAAAGTAATAACAGTAATAGTAAGCAAAATAAAGATATTTGTTAAGCTCTTACATGTGCCAAGCACTGTTCTAAACACTAGGGCAGCTACAAGTTGATCAGCTTGGACATAGTCCGTCCCATAGGGGACCCCCAGCCTAATAGGAGGAAGAAGAATTTAATCCCCATTTTACAGTTGCAGGAACTAGGTGCAGAGAATAATAATAATAATAATGGAATTTGTTAAGCACTTACCATGAAGTAAGTCAGAGGTCGTGAGTTCTAATCCCGGATCCACTGCTTGTCAGCTGTGTGACTTTGGACAAGTCACTTCTCTGTGCCTCAGTTACTTCATCTGTAAAATGAGGATTGAGACTGTGAGCCCCTTGGGGGACAACCTGATTACCTTGTATCTACCCCAGCGCTTAGAACAGTGCTTGGCACATAGTAAGCGCTTAACAAATACCATAATCGTTATTATTATAGTCTTGGTTGTCTTATGCCATTGAGTCATTTCCAGCCACAGCTACACCACAGACACATCTTTCCCAGAATGCCCCCCCTCCATCTGCAACATACTAAGCGCTCAATAAATAACATTGATATCGGACTCTCCCAAAAGCTTAATATGGTGCACTGTACACAGTAAGTGCTCAATCAATATGATTGTTGAGTGACTGACAGATTCATTTCTTCTCTTATAATAATAGTGATGATATTTGTTAAGTGCTTACTAGCCAGCCTCTGTGCTAAGCGCTGGGGACGATAAAAGCAAATTGGGTTGGACACAGTCTGTGTCCCACGTGGGGCTCACAGTCTCAATCCCCATTTTACAGATGAGGTAACTGAAGCGCAGAGAAGTGAAGCGACTTGGCCAAGGTCACACAGCAGACATGTGGCGGATCTGGGGTTAGAATCCTCAACTTTTTGACTCTCAGGTCCGTGCTCTATCCACAATGACATGCTGCTTCTTCATCACTAAATGCCATCGATTAAGCAAATGATAGAATCAATGCCTCTGAACAGGTTCTCCATCCTGAAACCTCAGGACTGAGATTTTACATCCTTCCTGATGGGTGACTACATCATTTTCCCTGCTTAAGGAGGGTTATCAGGTCACTCGGGTGTGCAGTGGATGTGGATGTGATGATGTGGAAATTTCTAATTTAGCTTGCAGCATCGTTTACTTTCACCAGACAACTTTAAAACTGATATGTTTCCTTTGTGTTGTTGATACAGAAAGGCCAAGAATTACATCAGAGCCTCATGATGTAGATGTTACTTCTGGGAATACGGTGTACTTCACGTGTCGAGCAGAAGGCAATCCCAAACCAGAAATTATTTGGCTTCGCAACAAGTAAGTCGGAAAAGAGGTCAGAGAATAAAACGGTGGTTGTGTGTTTCAGAGCAAAAGTGGTGTTTGCAACCAAATCTTTTTCAGAGACTTTCAGAAAAAGCCAAAAGCAAAGGAAGCAATTTTAGATGAGCAACCTAAATTTTCAGACTCTATCATCTTAGCCCCAGTCTGTCAGACTCAAATATGTTACTTCTCGAAGGACCTTTGAGGGTTTATTTTAACACATGTAATCTTTTTTTTTTATCTTTCTTTTCTTGGGATGTATTTGAGAGTCACGTAAGATTAAACATTCCTCAAGGCATCTCTGTTTTTTGAAGGGGGGAAGGGAAGAAGAGGAAAATATCTGGGAAAGGAGGAGAAAAGAGTGCATTAGATTTCCAACCCAGGGAAAAGAACTTGTATGAAAAAAAATTGGCTCTACCGACTTGCTAATGACTTAATAAAAACAGTAGGTTTCTTCTCAGCTCCATCTGTGATCCCATAGGATTTTGATTTTCAACTTTTTTTAGTACTTGTGGAAACTCTTTTCCTTGGGTCAGCGATAACCTTGATAAATAGTTAAATGTTGTGGGTTCTTATGTTCCGTTTCATCTTTCAATAAACCAAGAAATCTTAACTAAGTTATTACCAGCAAGATAAGCCGCAGAATAGGAATGATGTCATAATGCTTTCTTTGGAATTTATAGAGAGCCAGAGGAAGGTATTCTCTGTCCAAATATAGCTGATTATTGCACCAAGTTTTCAACTCGGCCATCTGGAGAGTAAATCTCTTAACTGCCCTGGGACTCAGGCATGTCAGGGTAGATGAAGTGTTAAGGGCAGTTGGGGAACACAAAATAATTTGCATCTTTAAAAGCAAGGTGCCAAAGACATGTGGAAACTTTGTTTCCTTACAATTTTTTTCTCTCCTTTTATCTCAGGTTTAATATAATGGTCATGCATTAGCAAATCCTAGAGCGGGAAATGCTTTGTAATTCCTTTGCATCTGTAATGTTCCTTACAGAAGAACCTGGGTTCTTCCCCAGCCCCACCACTTGTCTGCTGTGTGACCTTGGGCAAGTCACTTAATTTCTCTGTGCTTCTGTTACCTCATCTAGAAAATCTATAAAACATCTCTGAGCCCCATGTGGAACCTGGACTATGTCCAACCTGAGTAATTTGTATCTACCCCAGTGCTTAGGGCAGTGCCTGGTATATAATAAGCATTTAACAAATACCATTAAAAATCTGTCCATCATTATAGATCGATCTCATTTTAAGCCTTTCAAAAAAGAACCGAACACCTAGTGAAAAAACACTTCTTTTTCTTAAGTGTTGGAAGCCAGAGACAAATTAGAAAGTGCAGGAATAAAGATGTGAATGTCAAATTCGTGAACATATTTGATTAATTTAAAGCCTGACATAGGGCATTCTGGAAACCTTTCATCTTGATGTCTTTTGAATGGAATTATTTTTTCATGCTTATATGTGTGCAACTTTGGATCACCAGATTTTTATCTTCACAGTAACGAGCTAAGCATGGAAACAGATTCCCGTTTGAACCTGTTAGATGATGGAACTTTGATGATTCAGAACACTCAGGTGACCG
Organism: Ornithorhynchus anatinus; assembly: GCF_004115215.2. Classification (NCBI taxonomy): domain Eukaryota; kingdom Metazoa; phylum Chordata; class Mammalia; order Monotremata; family Ornithorhynchidae; genus Ornithorhynchus; species Ornithorhynchus anatinus. The sequence goes on from NC_041749.1 coordinate 5,418,964, forward strand.
ACCAAGGGATTTATCAGTGTATGGCAAAAAATGTGGCTGGAGAAGTGAAAACTCAGGAAGTTACCCTCAGATATTTTGAATCCCCAGGTAAGTTCATTTCAGCGAAGGAGTTTTACTCGGCATAAAGAGAAGGGGCTTGATGAGTAGTAATGATAATTATTGAGGGTCTACTGACTGCTCTACCAAGGGCTTAGGAGGTGCAGAAGAAGCTCAAGACAGTTCCTTGACCACAGAGTGTTTACACTCTACGGGAAGGTCAGAGATGAAAATATCTTGGAGGATGGGCATATGTAAATGAACGGTTAAGTGCAAGAAGCGGCTGAAAGGTTGATTAAAAATCTGGGGATGGATAATTTGTCATTCATTCAATTGCATTTCTTGAGTCCTTACTGTCTGCAAAGCACTGTAGTAAGTGCTTGGGGCTGTACGATGTAATAATAGACACATTCTATGCCTACAATGAGCTTACAGTCTAGAGAGGGAGACAGTCATAAATATAAATAAGTAAAGATACGTATATCAGTGCTATGAGGCCGGTGAGGGGATGAATGTTCAGTCATTCAATCGTATTTATTAAGCACTTACTGTGCAAAGTGTTTGCGGAAGACAGACGTGAGATAAAAATAAATAAAATACAGAAATGTGTATAAATGCTGTGGGGCTGGAACAGGGGGATGAACATTCAGTCGTGTATAATGAGTACTTACTGTATGCAGAGCACTGTACTAAGCACTTGGGAGAGTACAGTATAACAATAAAGACACATTCACTGCCCACAATGAGCTTACTGTGTAGAAGGAAAGACAGTCATTAATATAAATAAATCACAGATATGTACATAAGTACCGTGGCCCTGAGAATTGGGGAGTGGATGAAGGGAGCAAGTCAGGGCAAGCAGAAGGGAACAGGGGGAAGAGGAAAGGCAGGCTTAGTAGGGAAGGCCTCTTGGAGGAGGTGTACCCACGAGTACACTCATTTACACCCGGATGGAATTAGACGTCTTGCGGATCAGAGATAACACTGGGAGAAGCTAATTCTCGCATGGGGGCCGTTGTTCTTTGTCTTGGGATAGCTAGACCAAGTTTTGTGATTCAGCCCCAAAATACCGAAGTGTTGGTGGGGGAGAGCGTCACCTTGGAATGTAGCGCCACGGGCCACCCACAACCCCGGATCACCTGGACGAGAGGCGACAGGACACATCTGCCCGATGACCCTCGCATCAACATCACCCCCTCCGGGGGTCTTTACATACAAAACGTGGTCCAGGAAGACAGCGGCGAGTACGCCTGCTTCGCAACCAACACCCTGGATAACATCCACGCCACGGCTCTCATCATCGTGCAAGGTCAGTGCCGTTTGAAAGAGAAAATTCTTAAAATAGAAGATTTGACAGGGCTGATTTAGAGACAGACTGATGTGTGTATTTGTTTGGTGATTGCTCTTTGGTCAGCATTCATTCAGTGGGATTCATTGAGCGTTGTCAGTGTGAACAGCACTGAAGTAAGTGCTTGGCAACGCAACAGAGTTGGTAGTCATCGTCCCTGCCCACAAGGAGTTTACAGTCTAGAGGGGGAGACACACGATAAAATAAATGACAAATATGCAGTTTGGTGCTGTGGGGCTGAGTTGGGCTGAGTGTGCTTAAAGAGTTCACAGCCAAGTGCGTAGGGGACACCGAAGGGAGAGGGAGTGGGGAAAATGAGGGCCTAGTCTGCGAAGGCCCCTTGGAAGGGGTGTGATTTTAGTAAGGCTTGGGGAATGAACTAATCCCCCAATTTTCCTTTTTACCTTGATTTGTGAAAGTTAGTCCCTCCACTTTACCTCTCAATCGGTTGTATTTATCAAGCACTGACTATGTGCAGACCTCCGTGCTAGGCCCTTGAGAAAGTGCAGTATAATAGAGTTGGTAGACACGTTCCCTGCCCCCAATGAGCTTACAGTCTAGTCATTCTCATTCTTCCAATTAAGGGAATAGTAGTAGTACTATTTATTGAGTTCCACTTGGTGCACTGTAATAATAATAATGATAATACGTTTAGTTTTTGTATAGGACTTTCATTCCCAAAGTGCACTTTCATTACTTATCTCACTTTTGCCTCATAACAACCCTGTGAGCTAGTAGGCAGGTGGTATTATTCCCATTTCACTGATGAGGAAACTGAGGTACGGAGAGGCCGCACAGTAGGCCGGCAGCCAAGCTTGGCCTTGAAGCGGAGTTAAGGCCTCTGTGCCTCAGTTATTTCTTCTGTAAAATAGGGATTAAGACTTTGAGGCCCAGGTGAGATAGGGACCGTGTCCAACCTGATTGGTTTGAATCTACTCCAACACGTAGTAAAATGGCTAGTATGTAGTAAGCGCCTAACATACGCCATTTACAAAAAAATTGTTTTCCATCCCATAGCTGTGCCTCAGTTTACCGTTGCCCCTCAAGATAGAGTGGTTATCGAGGGCCACACTGTCGACTTCCACTGTGCGGCCCAGGGCTACCCTCAGCCTGTGATCGCCTGGACTAAGGGAGGTAAGTTGGCGTGTGGTAACGCTGAGCTGTTTCTCCTCAAGGATTGATAGAATCTTAAGAACGCTAATGGCCTTTGCTCTGTGTGAGTTTCTTGGAAGATATTTCTCCTCCACTCTTCGCGTCCTTAGCCCTTCTGAGAAGAAAATCCTGACCGGGCCTCACCTCCTGGATGGGAGGAATCAATGTCCACCTTTCTCCCTCCCTGCCAAGCCTTTCCCATCATCCACAACTAGGCCCAACCCTTCTAAACTCACAAGCAGATGGAAAGTTTTCCCACCTCACCAAGGCCCCGAGGTAATGGTTTGAACGTATTTTGTAATTGCGGCTGCAAAAGCTGATTCGCTTTCGATTTGCTTGTGTTCCAGGGAGCCAGCTCTCCGTGGATCGGAGGCATTTAGTTCTGTCGTCGGGAACTCTGAGGATTTCCGCCGTGGCTCTTCATGACCAGGGACAGTATGAATGTCAGGCTGTCAACATTGTCGGCTCTCAGAGGATCGCCGTCCAGCTGACGGTACAGCCTCGAGGTACTGTCTTTGTTTGTGCCGTCGGGGATGGTCAGAGAAGGAGCGTGGCCTAGTGGATAAAAGCACGGGTTTGGGAGTCAGAAGGACCTGGGTTATTAATAATAATAATAATGTTGATATTTGTTAAGCGCTTACTATGTGCCAAGCACTTTTCTAAGCGCTGGGGTAGATACAGGGTAATCAGGTTGTCCCACGTGAGGCTCGCAGTTAATCCCCATTTTACAGATGAGGTGACTGAGGCCCAAAGAAGTTAAGTGACTTGCCCAAGGCCACAGAGCAGAATAGTGGAGGAGCCGGAATTCGAACCTATGACCGCTGACTCAGCGTGGCAGAGCAGGGATTCGAACTCATGACCTCTGACTCCCAAGCCCGTGCTCTTGTTCTAATCCTGCCTTCTAATCTTCTGATCCTGCCTCTGCCACTTGTCTGGTGCGTGACCTTGGGCAAGTCACTTCACTTCTCTGGGCCTAAGTTACCTCATCTGGAAAATTCATTCATTCAATAGTATTTATTGAGCGCTTACTCTGTGCAGAGCACTGTAGTAAGAGCTTGGAATGTACAAATCGGTAAGAGATAGAGACAGTCCCTGCCCTTTGATGGGCTTACAGTCTAATCGGGGGAGACAGACAGACAAAAACAGTAGCAATAAATAGAATCAAGGGGATGAACATCTCATTAAAACAATAGCAAATAAATAGAATCAAGGTGATGTACATCTCATTAACAGAATAAATAGGGTAATGAAGATATATACAGAAATGGGGATTAAGACTGTGAGCACCAAGTGGGACAGGGACTGGCTCCAACCTGATGGTCTTGTATCTCCCCCAGCGCTTATAACAATGCTTGACACGTAACAAATACCATCATCATTATTATGACCCCAGTGCTTTTTCCCCCGAGATGGTACCAAATAAGAAGGACATCTAGCAAGGTGAGAAGCAGCTTAGCCTAGTGGAAAGAGTTCGGGCCTGGAAGTCAGAGGAACTGGTTTCGAATCCTGGCTCTTCCATTTGTCCGCTGAGTCATCTTGGGCGAGTCACTTAAGCTTCTCTGTGTCTCTGTTACCTCATCAGTGTAATGGAGATTCCACCTGGCAGTCCCGTGTCAGGGAACATGGTCTGTGTTCAGTGTTGTATCTTCCCCATTGCTTAGTACAGTTCCTGGCACATAGAGCTTAAAAAATACCATTAAAAAAACCAACAACAAAAAACCCACCTAGGAATCTGCTGCCTGTCACCAAATTAAGGGCCTTTAACTCATCCGTAAGAAGTGGCCGAGGTGGGAAATGTTACTCAGTTATTCTGAAAGGATCAAGATGGATTTCATTTATTTCATTCATTGTCATATTTATTAAGCACTTACCTTGTGCAGAGCACTGTTCTAAGCGCTGGGAAAGTACAGTTCAGCAGTAAAGAGAGGCAATCCCTGCCCACACCAGGCTGGATTTGATAGATAAAGAAGGAATCTTAAGAAGTCCCTCTAGGGTGTAAGCTTATTGTGATCAGGGAACCCATCTCCTAACTCTGTTATATTGTTCTCTTCCAGTTGCTTATTTCAATGCTTCACACAGTAAGCACTCGATAAATACCATTGATTGAGTGAGACAACAAAAACACACCACTGATCTTTTGAACAGGTCTTGCACCCTTGGGGATGCTTTTCAAAGTCAAGAAACTTTCAAAGCAACCCTCCAAATCACCTCCAAAATCCCTTGAAGCCTCTTCTGATCAGATCCACCGAAGAGTTCATATCTACAGCTCACGGTGAAAGCTTTAGCTTTGTTCTATGTTTTAGATCACTTGTTGGTCAGAGGCATTGCTCATTTTAGAATGCAATACTGAATTACATTTAAGCCACCATTTTTAACTTTCTGTATCATTTTGTACATCAGCATGATTGTTCTTCACAATATAAAATGCCTTAACAGAACAAGATTTGAGGTAACACACAATTGCGTGCGGTTTTGGTTAACAAAAAATCAAGTATTTAGTTGTGTTAAGAGCTAATGAATCATTTAGATCCTTGTTCCTATGGGAAAATGGGTCTAACTTAGCCACGGTCTTCAGGGACAAATTCATTCATTCTTTCAATAGTATGTATTGAGCGCTTACAATGTGCAGAGCACTGTATCAAGTGTTTGGAATGTACAATTCGGCAACAGATAGAGACAATCCCTGCCCAGTGATGGGCTCAGAGTCTAATCGGCACACAAATTAAGATGTAAGGACAGAGACTACCTTTACTTTAATAACCATATTCTTTGGACACATACTTGCAGATGGTTAATCTTTCAGTCGTATTTATTGAGCGCTTGCTGTGTGCAGAACACTTTACTAAGTGCTTGGAAAGTACAATTCAGCAATAGAGACAGCCCCTGCCCACAACAGGCTTACAGTCTAGAAGGGGGGGAGATAGACATCGAAACAAGTAAACGGGCATCAGTAGCATCAATAGCAATAGCATTATAGATATGTACCCATCAAAACAAGTAAACAGCCATTAATGTAAAAAGAATTATAGATATAATAATTTTGGTATTTGTTAAGCGCTTACTATGTGCAGAGCACTGTTCTAAGCGCCGGGATAGACACAGGGTAATCAGGTTGTCCCACATGAGGCACACAGTCTTTATCCCCATGTGACAGATGAGGGAACTGAGGCATAGAGAAGTGAAGTGACTTGCCCACGGTCACACAGGTGACAAGTGGCAGAGCTGAGATTCGAACCCATGAACTCTGACTCCCATGCCCGGGCTCTTTCTGCTGAGCCATGCTGCTTCTCTGAGATATGTACATATAAACACAAGTGTTGTCCCACGGGTTGGGGGAGAGCAAAGGGAGCGAGTCAGGGTGATGGGGAAGGGAGGGGGAGCTGAGGGAAAGGGGGCTTAGTCTGAATTACTTCCCAGAATTAACAAACGCCTGGATCTTGTCTATAACACCAGGCAGCATGGTCTATTGAAAGATTGGGAGCCTATCAGTCAGTTGACCCGGGTTCTAATCAGTCGATCATTGGTATTTACAGAGCACTATACTACGCCCCCCCCCCCTTTCCCCTCCTTCGAAGCCCATATCATTCGCCTCTACCACCCACTCCAGTTACTTGTCGCCGTCATCTACCGCCCTCCCGGTCCCACCTCCGACTTCTTCGACCACCTTTACCCCTTTCTCACCTTCCTTCTCTCCTTCTCTCTGCCCACTCTGATCCTCGGAGACTTCAACATCCATACGGATGTACCCGACGACTCCTCTGCCGCCCGCCTGCTATCCCTCCTCGACTCTGCCGACCTCCTCCTCCACCATACCGCGCCCACTCACCGACTCGGTCACACCCTCGATCTCGTCATCTCCTACCGCTGCACTATCTCCTCCGTCACCGACTCTGAAATCCCTCTCTCGGACCATAACCTTCTCACCTGCCTCATCTCTCACACTCCCTCCCCCTGCAGATCTTCGCTACTGCCCCACAGCGACCTCCTCTCTCTCGATCCCATCTGTCTTTCCAATAGCATCTCTCCTCACCTCGCCGCCCGGTCCTCTCTTCCCACTCTCGACGAGCGGGTCTCCGCTCTCAACTCCACCCTCTCTACTCATCTCGACTCTCTCGCCCCCCTTTCCCTCCGCCGCTCTCGCTCCACTAACCCACAGCCCTGGATCACCTCCTCCGTCCGCCTCCTACGCTCCTATGCTCGAGCTGCTGAGCGCTGCTGGCGAAAGTCCAAGCACCGAGCCAACCTCAAACACTTCAAATTTATCCTTTCCTGCCTTAACTCTGCCCTCTCCTCCGCCAGGCTAAGCTTCTTCTCCTCCCTCATCGACACCCATGCCCGTCACCCCCGCCGATTGTTCCGGACCTTTAACTCTCTCCTTAGGCCCCCTGTTCCTCCCCCTCCCCCATCTCTCACCCCCAATGATCTGGCCACCTATTTCCTCACGAAAATCAACACGATCGGGTCTGAGCTCCCCAAAGTCACCCCTCCGCTTCTCCCCTCCCCCCCACCGACCCCCTCCCCTACTTTCCCATCCTTCCCTGCAGTATCCTCAGAGGAGATCTCCTCCCTCCTCGCAAGTGCCACCCCCTCCACCTGTGCCTCGGACCCCATTCCCTCTCACCTTCTTAAAACTGTCGCCCCTGCCCTCCTCCCTTCCTTAACTTCTATTTTTAACCACTCAGTCTCCAAGGGCTCCTTCCCCTCTGCCTTCAAACATGCCCACGTCTCCCCCATCCTAAAAAAACCCGCTCTTGACCCCACTTCCCCCTCCAGTTATCGTCCTATCTCTCTACTACCCTTCCTTTCCAAAATCCTAGAACGAGTCGTCTACAATCGATGCTTAGAATTCCTTAACTCCCATTCTCTCCTAGACCCCCTCCGATCTGGCTTCCGTCCCCTCCACTCTACCGAGACTGCTCTCTCTAAGGTCACCCGTGACCTCCTTCTCGCCAAATCCAATGGCTCCTACTCCATTCTGATCCTCCTTGACCTCTCTGCTGCCTTTGACACTGTCGACCATCCCCTCCTCCTCCGTACCTTATCTCACCTTGGCTTCACGGACTCTGTCCTCTCCCGGTTCTCCTCTCACCTCTCTGGCCGATCATTCTCGGTCTCCTTCGCTGGAGCCTCCTCCCCCTCCCATCCTTTAACTGTTGGAGTTCCTCAAGGGTCAGTTCTCGGCCCTCTTCTGTTCTCCATTTACACTCACTCCCTCGGTGAACTCATCCGCTCTCACGGCTTTGACTACCATCTCTACGCAGATGACACGCAGATCTACATCTCCGCCCCTGTCCTCTCCCCCTCCCTTCGGGCTCGCATCTCCTCCCGCCTCCGGGACGTCTCCACCTGGATGTCGGCCCGCCACCTAAAACTCAACGTGAGCGAGACTGAGCTCCTCATCTTCCCTCCCGAACCCGGTCCTCTCCCAGACTTCTCTATCACCGTGGATGGCACGACCGTCCTTCCCGTCCCGCAGGCCCGCAATCTCGGCCTCATCCTTGACTCGTCCCTCTCGTTCACCCCACACATCCTATCCGTTACCGAGACCTGCCGGTTTCACCTCTACGATATCGCCAAGATACGCCCTTTCCTCTCCACCCGAACGGCTACCTTACTATTATGGGCTCTCGTTATATCCCGGCTAGACTACCGTGTCAGCCTTCTCTCTGACCTCCCTTCCTCCTCTCTCGCCCCGCTCCGGTCTATTCTTCACTCCGCTGCCCGGCTCATCTTCCCGCAGAAACGATCTGGGCATGTCACTCCCCTTCTTAAACAACTCCAGTGGTTGCCTATCGACCTCCGCTCCAAACAAAAACTCCTCACTCTAGGCTTCGAGGCTCTCCGTCACCTCGCCCCTTCCTACCTCTCCTCCCCTCTCTCTTTCTACCGCCCACCCCGCACGCTCCGCTCCTCCGCCGCCCGCCTCCTCGCCGTCCCTCGGTCTCGCCCATCGCGCCGTCGACCCCCGGGTCACGTCCTCCCGCGGTCCCGGAACGCCCTCCCTCCTCACCTCCGCCAAACCGATTCTCTTTCCCTCTTCAAAACCTTACTTAAAAATCACCTCCTCCAAGAGGCGTTCCCAGACTGAGCTCCTCTTCCCCCTCTACTCCCTCTGCCATCCCCCCTTTACCTCTCTGCAGCTAAAGCCTCATTTTCCCCTTTTCCCTCTGCTCCTCCACCTCTCCCTTCCCATCCCCACAGCACCGTACTCGTCCGCTCGACTGTATATATTTTCGTTACCCTATTTATTTTGTTAATGAATTGTACATCGCCTCGATTCTATTTGGTCGCCATCGGTTTTTACGAGATGTTCTTCCCCTCGACGCTGTTTATTGCCATTGTTCTCGTCTGTCCGTCTCCCCCGATCAGACCGTAAGCCCGTCAAACGGCAGGGACCGTCTCTATCTGTTGCCGACTTGTTCATCCCAAGCGCTTAGTACAGTGCTCTGCACATAGTAAGCGCTCAATAAATACTATTGAATGAATGAATGAAAAGAAAGTCCAAAGCAAGAGAATTAGCGGACGCGTTCCCTTTCTGTAACGCGCTTAGTCCTGACAAAGCTGCTTGCCTCCGATGTGATCTTGGCCAAGCGATCTGGCAAATGAGGATCAAATTCCTGTTTTCTCTGCCTCTTGGGCAACAGTCCCAGTGTAACTCCGGGACTGGGTCTAATCTGATTATTTTGTATCTATGTCAGTACTTAGGACAGTGCTTTGTATAGAGTAAGTCCTGAAATGCCTTTATCGTTACACCTGGTTAGTCCTATACATAACGAAAGGTTTCCTCAACAACCAGAGCATAGAAGAAGCAGCGTGGCCTAGTGGATAGAGCAGGGGCCTGGGAGTCAGCAGGACCTGGGTTCTAATCCCTGCTCTGCGACCCGCCATGTGACTTTGGGCAAGTCACTTTACTTCTCTATGCCTCAGTTCCCTCATCTGTTTAAAAAAAAAAAAAAAGGGAATTAAGGCTGTGAGTCCAATGTGGGGCAGGGACTGTGTCCAACCCAATTACCTTGTATCTTCTCCAGCACTTAGCACAGTGCCTGCCTGGCACATAGTAAACACAGAAAGCTCACCTCCTCCAGGAGGCCTTCCCAGACAGCCCCCATTTTCCTCGGCTCCTCCTCCCCTCCCCATTCCCCCTACTCCCTCCCTCTGTTCTACCCCCCTCCCTGCCTTACAGCACTTGTGTATATATGTACGTATTTATTATTCTATTTTATTAATGATGTATAAATATATCTATAATTCTGTTTATATTTATATTGATGCTATTGATGCCTGTCTACTTGCTTTGTTTGGTTGTCTGTGTCTCCCCTTCTAGACTGTGAGCCCGTTGTTGGGTAGGGATTTTCTACTCTACCCTAGAGAAGCAGCGTGGCTCAGTGGAAAGAGCACGGGCTTGGAAGTCAGAGGTCATGGGTTCGAATCCCTGCTCTGCCACTTGTCAGCTATGTGACTGTGGGCAAGTCACTTAACTTCTCTGTGCCTCAGTTCCCTCATCTGTAAAATGGGGATTAAGACTGTGAGCCTCACGTAGGACAACCTGATGACCCTCTATCCCCCCCAGCGCTTAGAACAGTGCTCTGCACATAGTAAGCGCTTAACAAATACCAACATTATCATTATTATTATTTTCTGTATTTGTTGCCGAATTGTACTTTCCAAGCCCTTAGTACAATGCCGGGCACAGCAAGCGCTGAATAAATACGATTGAATAAATGAATAAGAAATATCACCATTATTATATCTACCTTCCATGAAATTGCCCTAATCTACCAATTACAGCTCCGTTGTATTCTGCTCTTAGAAGACATCTCTCCGGCCCCTGTGGGTGTGTCAACATTTGGTCTTCTCTTGGAGCCTATCTGTCTGGCCGGTTGCATCACAGGAAGCCTTAGGCCAAAGGGCATTAAATTCAAAAAGTTGTTTACACAAGGTGCAAACGTTGCTCTTCCACAAGCTAATCCGGTTGGACTCAGTCGATGCCCCACATGGGGTTTGCAGTCTTAATCCCCATTTTACAGATGCGGTAAGTCCCTTGACTTGCCCAAGGTCACGCAACAGACATGTGGCAGAGCCGGAGCCGGGAGGGGAATCCAGGTCCTTCTGACTCCCAGATCCCGTGCCGTAACCTCTAGGCCGTGCTGCTTCTCATAAGGCAGGATGCCTGGAAGAATGGATGATTTCCAAGCACCTCTATGTGGGGAATGGAAAGGAAAGTGTGGGCAGAGTTTTAAGGACTTACGAATCACCGTCTCTAACAATGTGGAAGCTCTTTGATATTCATCTCTCTCCCAGGCCCACAGCACTTATGTCCATATCCTTATACTCCGCCATTTCCCATGTCTGTAAGTGAACATCTGTCTCCTCTTTCAGTCTGTAAGCTCTTTGTTGGCAGGGCATATTCACCTACTCTGTTGGGTTGTAATAATAATAATTAATAATGAGGGTATTTGTTAAACGTTCACTATGTGCCAAGCACTGTTCTAAGCACCGGGGTAGATACAAGGTAATCAAGTTGTCCCATGTGGGGTTTACAGTCTTAATCCCCATTTTAGAGATGAGGTAACTGAGGCACCTCCTCACCATCCCCTGTTCTCGCCCATCCCGCCGGCGACCCCCGGGCCGCGTCCTCCCGCGGTCCCGGAACGCCCTCCCTCCTCACCTCCGCCAAACTCATTCTCTTCCCCTCTTCAAAACCCTACTTAAAGCTCCCCTCCTCCAAGAGGCCTTCCCACACTGAGCTTCCCCTTTTCCCGCTGCTCCCTCTGCTCCCCTTCTACCCCCCCTCCCCTCTCCTCAGCTAAGCCCTCTTTTCCCCCCTTTCCCTCTGCTCCTCCCCCACTCCCTTCCCCTCCCCTCAGCACTGTACTCATCCGCTCAACTGTACATATCTTCATTACCCTATTCATTTTGTTAATGAGATGTACATAGCCTTGATTCTATTTATTTGCTATTGTTTTAACGAGATGTTCTTCCCCTCGATTCTATTTATTGCCATTGTTTTTGTCTGTACGTCTCCCCCAATTAGACTGTAATTCCGTCAAAGGGCAGGGACTGTCTCTGTTACCGATTTGTACATTCCAAGCACTTAGTACAGTGCTCTGCACATAGTAAGCGCTCAAAAAATACTATTGAATGACTGAACGAAAGTTCTTCCCCTCTTCAAAGCCCTACTGAGAGCTCACCTCCTCCAGGAGGCCTTCCCAGACTGAGCCCCCCTTTTCCCTCTGCTCCATCTCCAACCTCTGCTCCTCCCCCTTCCCCCTTCCCTTCCCCTCAGCTGAGCCCCCTTTCCCTCTGCTCCTCCCCCTCTCCCCTTCCCCTCCCTTCAGCACTGTGCTCACTTGTATATATTATTTATTACCCTATATATTCTGTTAATGAGGTGTGCATCCCCTTGATTCTATTTATCGTGATAATGTTGTCTTGTTTTTTTGTTCTGTTTTGCTCTGCTGACTGTCTTCCCCGATTAGACTGTGAGCCCGTCATTGGGCAGGGATTATCTCTATCTGTTGCCGAATTGTACATTCCAAGGCGCTTAGTAAGTGCTCTGCACATAGTAAGCACTCAGTAAATACCACTGAATGAAATGACTTGCCCAAAGTCACACAGCTGATAAGTGGAGGAGTCAGGATTAGAACTCATGACCCCTGACTCCCAAGCCCAGGCTCTTTCCACTGAGCCATGCTGCTTCTCTACTCCCTCTACCTTCTGTGTCACCTGTGCACTTCAATCTGTTCCCTTTTAGTCCCGAGGAAAATGAGAGCTTAGTCAGGAAACCTGAATCAAGGCGCAGGCCTGGAAGAGATTCTTATCATCATTATATAGTGGGGGTTTTTTAATTATGATATTTATTAGGACCTCACTTGGTACCAAGCACGCTGTGTTCCCCGCCGAGGTTGATAAAAGATGATCAGATTGGACCCAGTCCCTTACGTGACCTGAAGCTCTCAGTCTAAGATTAAGGTCTAACAAATTCAAGATGAGGCTAATAGCCCTACTTGAGACCGCTGTTATTCAAAATGGAATCGCGACAAGTTTCCAAGCCTTCGCTGATCTCCTGTCCCTTTTCTTCCAGTCACTCCGGTGTTCGTGAGCATTCCGAGCGATATGACGGTGGAAGTTGGCACCAACGTACGGATTCCATGCAGTTCTCAAGGAGAGCCCAAGCCAGAAATAACATGGAATAAGGTAGTAAATTCATGGGATTAAATCTTCTCAGCATCCAGAAGTGTTATTTAGACTTTACCGCTGTCCAGTCAAACTGTTTATTAAGTGCGGAGTAGCCCGGTACCTGCATTCCTCATCTCTGAATATGTTTAACGACTCATCATTTGGTCCGAGCATGTTTTTATCAGGTCTGAACATTTATCTTCTTAACCTCCACATTTCCTCAGTAAATGACGGACCTGCACATGTGGGGCAAATTGAGTTTCTAAATCCTTCATCCAAATGAAGATTTAAAAAAAAAAACAGAGATGATTTGCTATTCTCATTTTATCTCTCTGGGGCAAGTTGCAGTGGGTAATTTTAGGTTAGTGGGCAGAATCTAATTGTTTTATATGTATATGCATATATATTCATTCAATCATATTTATTGAGGGCTTATTGTGTGCAGAGCAGTATACTAGGTGTTAGGCAGAGTACAATAAAATAGACGTACTCCCTGCCCACAACAAGCTCACATCTAGAGCGGGGAGAAACACATTAATATAATAAGTAAATTACAGATATGCACATAAGTGGTGTGGGGCTGGGAGGGGAGAAGAGCCAAGGGAGCAAGTTGGGACGATGCTGAAGGGAGTGGGAGAAGAGGAATGGGGGCCTTAGAGAAGGCCTCGCGGAGGAGATGGGACTTCAATAAGGGTTTGAAGGCGGGAGAGTAATGAATCTGTGGGATTTGAGCGGGGAGGGCGTTCCAGGCCAGAGGCTGGACGTGGGCCAGGGGTCGGTTGCGAGATGAGACGTGATCGAGGCACAGTGAGAAGGTTGGCATTAGAGGAGCAAAGTGTGCGGAATGGGTTGTAGTAGGAGAGTAGCGAGGTGAGGTTGGAGGGGGCAAAGTGATTGACCGCTTTGAAGCCAATGGTGAGCGGTGTTTGTTTGATGCGGAGGTGGATGAGCAACCACTAGAGGTTCTTGAGGAGTCGGGAGACGCGTCTTGAATGTTTTTGAAGAGAACTGATCCAGGCAGCAGAGTGACGTATGACCTGGAGTGAGGAGAGACAGGAATCTGGGAGGTCAGTAAGGAGGCTGAGGCAGTAATCCAAGCTCAATAGGATGAGTGAATGTATTAATGTATCTGTTGCCGAATTGTACATTCCAAGCGCTTAGTACAGTGCTCCGCACATAGTAAGTGCTCGATAAGTACTATTGAATGGTGATGGAAGGGCAGATTTTAGCGACGTCCTCAAGGTGGGACCGACAGAATTTAGCAATGGATCGATTATGGGTTGAATGAGAGAGACGAATCAAGGATGACCGCAAGGTTACGGACTTGTGAGACAGGAAGGATGGTGGTGCCGTCTGTAGTGATGGGAAAGTCAAGGAGAGGACAGGGTTTGGGTGGGAAGATAAGGAGCCCTTTTTTGGATATATAAAGCTTGAGTTGAAGTGAGGACATCCTCAAGCATAAGTGGTTGGATTAACGTGATGGCCGTTTAGATAGAGCGGAAAGGGTGGATTTTAGTGATGTTGTGTCGTTGAGTCACCAGCAGTCTTTTCCTTCAATTGTATTTATTGAGCACCAACTGGGTGCAGAGCACTGTACCACCCCCTTTGAAGAGCAGAGCAGAATGAATAGACAGGGTTCCAGCCCTCGATACTGTGCTCATGTAACAATGATGGGATTTGTTAAGGGCTTTCTGTGTGCCAAGCACTCTACTAAGCGCTGGGGTGGAGACAAGCAGATCAAGTTAGATGCAGTCCCTGTCCCACCTGGGGCTCCCGATCTCAATCCCCATTTCACAGATGAGGTCACTGAGGCCCGGAGAAGTGAAGCGACTTGCCCAGGGTCACACAGCAGACAAGTGGAGGAGCCGGAATGAGAACCCATGACCTTCTGCCTCCCAGGCCTGTGCTCTAACCACACGCCGTGCTGCTTCTCCTAAGCATTCATTCATTCAATAGTATTTATTGAGCGCTTACTATGTGCAGAGCACTGTACTAAGCGCTTGGAATGTACAAGCAGCGTGGCTCAGTGGAAAGAGCACGGGCTTTGGAGTCAGGGCTCATGAGTTCGAATCCCAGCTCTGCCACTTGTCGGCTGTGTGACTGTGGGCGAGTCACTTCACTTCTCTGGGCCTCAGTTCCCTCATCTGTAAAATGGGGATTAAGACTGTGAGCCCCACGTGGGACAACCTGATTCCCCTGTGTTTACCCCAGCGCTTAGAACAGTGCTCGGCACATAGTAAGCGCTTAACAAATACCAACATTATTATTATTATTACAAATCGGTAACAGATAGAGACAGTCCCTGCCCTTTGACGGGCTTACGGTCTAATCGGGGGAGACGGACAGACAAAAACAATAGCAAATAAATAGAATCAAGGTGATGTACATCTCATTAACAAAATAAATAGGGTAATGAAAATATATACAGTTGAGCGGACGAGTACGGTGCTGAGGGGAGGGGAAGGGAGAGGGGGAGGAGCAGAGGGAAAGGGAGGAGAAGAGGGCTTAGCTGAGCGGAGGTGAAGGGGGGGTAGAAGGGGAGCAGAGAGAGCGTACCATCCTTGGGTCAGCTCTGTGCCTGATGCCGTTTATAAACTCTGCCTCTTTGACTCGCGGGCTGGGCGAAGCGTTACTCTGAGGGATCCTCCCCATCCTCGAGATCGGATTTGCGCAGCTCATCTCTCTCCTCTTGTTGTCGCCCAGCCCGCCCATACTTCACCGCACTGAGGCAGAAATTGTGCCTTTACTGCACCTTTAGTAACCAAATGGTATTTGTTAAACGCTTCTTAAGTGTCAAGACTGTAGTAAGCGCTGGGGGGGATAGAAGGAAATCAAGTTAAAGCCATGCCCGCTAGGTTATCAGCTCCCACTACATTGTAAGCTCCTCGGGGGTGGGGATCATGATGTAGTGGATAGAGCACGGGCCTGGGAGTCAGAGGCTCATGGGTTCCGATCCCGGCTCCGCCATCTGTCTGTTTATGGCCTTGGGCAAGTCGCTTCACCTTTCTGGCCCTCAGTTACCTCATCTCTAAAATGGGGATGAAGACCGTGAGCCTCACGCGGGACAGGGGCTGCATCCGATCCGCTTAGCTTCCCAGCGCTTAGGACAGTGCCTGGCTCTTAGCAAGTGCTTAACAAATACCGCATTTATTATTATTACCGATTCCATTCTATTTTACTTTCCCAAGTGCTTTGTACGGTCCTCTGCACGTAGAAAGCACTCACTAAATACCATGGATCGATTGATCGCCCACGCTTTCACCAGCTATTTTGGTCCTTCTCTTGTCATTTAAGTCTTCATCCTGGTCTTTTCAGCAGAGTTGGGTTGCAACAAGCTTCGGTGGCCGTGCTAGATTACACTTTTTTCTGTGAATGTCTCGGTCCTATCTTATCTGACTTCGAATGAGAAGGAAGAGGCAGCGTGGTCTAGTGGATAGGACACAGGCCCGAGAGTCAGAACGGCCTGGGTTCCGATCCCGGCTCTGCCGCTTATCTGCTCTGTGATCTTGGGCATGTCACTTCACTTCTCTGTGCCTCAGTTACTCAAGTGCTTGGTACAGTGCCTGGCACATAGTGCTTTACAATTACCATGATATTTATTATTATGACTAATAATAATCTGTAAACCGGAAGTGGAGACTGGGAGCCCCATGTGGGAAAGAGACTGGGTCCAGCATGATTTGCTTGTATCGACCCCAGCGCTTAAGGCAGTGCCCGGCACATAATAAGATCTTAACAAATGCCACAGTTATTATCTTTAAGACATAATCCCTGCCCTCGAGGATTTTGCAGTCTAGCATGGCAGGCAAAGCAGGATGGAGGGAGTGCTCAAATAGCAAAGTATGTAAAACGCAATGAGAGGTAATGGGTGCAAAGCTGCCGAAGGGAAAGCAGGCGGACTGGGATCTGTGGAGAAGAAACACTGAGGTAGGGGAGGCCTCCAGGAGGAGGTGGGATTTTAGAAGGGTATTTGGACATGGAGAGATTTGTTCCCTGGTTGTTTTGAAGTGGGTGGAGGGTCAATCGGTCATATTTATTTATATAGGGAAGCAGCGTGGCTCAGTGGATAGAGCACCGGCCTGGTCGGCGGAAGGACCCGAGTTCTAATCCCAGCTCCATCACATGTCTGCTCCGTGACCCTGGGCAAATAACTTCACTTCTCTAGGCCTCGGGTGTCACATCTGTAAAATGGGGGTGAAAACTGTGAGCCCCAGGTAGGAAATGGACCGTGTTCAACCTGATCAGATTGTAGCTATCCCAGGGCTAGTACGGTGCCTGGCGCATAGTAAGTGCTTAACAGATACCTCAGTTCATTTATTGAGCGCTTGCCATACGCTGTGCACTATACTAAGCACGTGGAAGAGTACAGTATAACAGAGTTGGTGGACACGTTCCCTGCCCACAACCAGCATACTAGAGTCTAGAGAAGCAGCGCGGCTCAGTGGAAAGAGCCCGGGCTTGGGAGTCAGAGGTCGTGGGTTCGAATCCTGACTATGCCCCTTGTCAGCTGTGTGACTGTGGGCAAGTCACTTCACTTCTCTGTGCCTTAGTTCCCTCATCTGTAAAATGGGGGTGAAGACTGGGAGCCTCACGTGGGACAACCTCATTCCCCTGTATCTACCCCGGCGCTTAGAACAGAGCTCTGCACGTAGTAAGCGCTTAAAAAATACCAACATTATTATAGTTCCTGGCAGGAGGGGGGTTGTGAGTCAGCGGTTGAAGATGAGAGAGTTGGGAATGAGTGATAAGGAAGGTGAGTTTGAGAGGAATGGAGAGTGCAAGCTGGAGTAAAGTGGAAGAAGAGAGTAGATGGTTAAGAGGGAGAGGTTTCACAGAGGACCTGAAAAACAATGGTGAGTTTTAAAGCTTTTCCATTCAGGCTTATTCCTCTCCTCCGTTTTCACTCTTCATTTTCTTCTCAGTAACGATTTCAGCTCTTTAAATTACTGAAAATTGTACGCAGGTTGGCCCAACACAGTGGTCTTTTAAAACCAATCAGTGTCTTTATTTTGATCTAGGATGGAGTTCAGGTAACTGAAAGTGGAAAGTTTCACATTAGCCCAGAAGGATTTCTGACCATAAACGATGTGGGAACGGCCGACGCCGGGCGATACGAATGCGTCGCCCGGAACACTATCGGATATTCCTCCGTCAGTATGGTCCTAAGCGTCAATGGTGAGATATTCTGTGTTTCCCCTAAAAGGTTGCGAAGAGGAATTTTAATTTCACCGAAGGGGATTTTTCATTTCACAACGGGGGTAATCATGAAGCTGCATTAGAAAGGGCACAACGACTGTATTATTACCGTTATCATAAGACTCTTGACACGTTTTCAAACTTCAGTGCGTTAAAAACAAAACAGGTTGAATATGAAAGAAGACTCGTGTTCCGTGGGAAGAAAGTATATTTTGTGCTTTGTTTAATAAAGGCTGTAATGATGACAGCCTTTATTAAGTGCTTATTGTGTGCTAACGCCCGGGTATATAACTTGTCGACTGTGTGACTTTGGGCCAGTCACTTAACTTCTCTGGGCCTCAGTTACCTCATCTGTAAAATGGGGATGGAGACTGTGAGCCCCACGTGGGACAGGAACTGTGTCCAACCCGATCTGCTGGTATCCACCCCAGCGCTTAGTACAGTGCCTGGCACATAGTTGAGCGCTTAACAAATACCATAATAATAATAATAAGATAATCAGGTCAGTCGCAGACCCCGTCCCAACTGGGGCGAAGAGTAGGTGTCTTAAAGATGAGGAAAGCGAGGCCCAGAATGGTTCAGTGACTTTCCCAAGGTCACACGGCAGGCCAGTGGCAGAGCTAGGACTCATATTGTGTCTCTCAGGCCTGTGCCTTGTCCAGAAGGCCATGATGCCTCCATGTCACGTAACCTCTGTGGTCGTCCACTGAGACTGCTCTATCCATGCCCAGCCTTAACATTTAATAATAATAATGTTGGTATTTGTTAAGCGCTTACTATGTGCAGAGCACTGTTCTAAGCGCTGGAGAGACACAGGGGAATCAGGTTGTCCCACGTGGGGCTCACAGTCTTCATCCCCATTTTACAGATGAGGGAACTGAGGCCCAGAGAAGTGAAGTGACTTGCCCACAGTCACACAGCTGACAAGTGGCAGAGCTGGGATTCGAACTCATGACCTCTGACTCCAAAGCCAGTGCTCTTTGCACTGAGGAATTTGGGCAGGTACTGGAGGTAGGGCCAGTGTTCCCGTGGAATCGGAGAACCCCCAACTGTTCCACTCCTGCTACTACTTCAGCTTCCCTGCTGTTGAGCTCCCCGTAGACTGTAAGCTCCTTGTGGGCAGGGAAGGTGTATGTTTTTTTGTATTGTATCCTCAACTGAACAAGAACAAGAGAAGCAGCGTGGTTTAGTAGAAAGAACCCGGGCCTGGGAGTCAGAGGACGTGGGTTCTAATCCTGGTTCCGCCACTTGTGACTTTGGGCAAGTCACTTAACTTCTCTGTGCCTCAGTTACCTCATCTGTAAAATGGGGATTAAAAGTGTGAACCCCACGTGGAACAACTTGATTGTCCTGTATCCACCCCAGCGTTTAGAACAGTGCTTGGCACATAGTAAGCGCTTAACAAATACCATCATTATTATCATATTCTCTCCCAGGCCCTTAGTACGGTAACTCGGCACTTGGTAACTACTCAATAAATACCATTGATTGGTTATGTGAACTGGAATGAAAGGTGATTTTTCAAGGGAGAGGCCTCTTGTTAGCAAAGTGCCTTGCTAGGAGATTCCCAGAAGAGAACCAGGGCCAGTCCCACCTTTCTCAGGAGATTCGTGATCAGTCAGTCAATGGTATTCATCATTATAATTATCAACAATAATAATAATGATTGTGGTATTTGTTAAGCGCTTACTCTGTGTCAAGCGCTGAAGTCAGTGCGGGGGTAGATTCAGGAGAATCAGATCCCACATGGAAGTCAAGGTACGGAAGGAGGAAAGGTATTGAATCCCTATTTTGCAGAGGAGGGCACAGAGAAGTGAAGTGACTGTCGCAGAGCGGGTAAGTGGCGGAGCCGGAATTTAGAACCCAACATAGCCTATTAAAAGTCTCCCTTTCCTCAACCAGAAATTATTATTAGTTGGTTGTGAGAGGTTTACACCTCAGTTGAAAAAACTGAGAACAGGAGTGTGGCTTTTTAAGTAAAAATGAGGTAGCGTCTAGACATTCTTTTATGAGCAACGTGTATAGTTCCTTTCCGGTAATATGCAACTCCGTGATTTCCTAGTTCCCGATGTCAGTCGAAATGGAGATCCCTATGTAGCCACCTCCATTGTTGAAGCAATCGCCACCGTTGACAGAGCTATAAATTCTACCCGATCGCATTTATTTGACAGGTATGCCTTTTTGGGTTTTTCTCACCCCCACCCCTGACCCTTCTCACACCCCCCAAAAAAGCTCAGGCTATTGCAGATATTCATACATGCCAACTCTTTGCATTTCCACAAAGAAACTTCACCGCCGAGATGAATAACAGCTTGAACATCTGGTTGAGCTCCAAAGTTAAGCAGTGCAACGGGAAAGGCTCGTGCCCTCCAAATAGAATCCGTGCTATGATTCATGAATAAAAAAATTCACCTAATAAGGCCGATGTTATTACTTTAGTCATTTGGCAGAAGCGGAGCATTTGAAAACTATTAGAATTTTAATCACTCTCTGACATTTCCTAAGGGAATCTACCGAGCCTTAGACGTTGTTGGCCTTTGCATTCAAACGTGATCCCAACTTTGACCTGTAACTGCGGATCTCCCGTGAAGTCCCGGGCTGATGTGTAGTTGACTCTGAATCCATGCGAAGCACCTGGCGTTCTCTGATTTCGTATTAATCGTGCGCTTATTTTATTTTATGCATTCAGTTTGGGGATAAGGAAATAAGGTACAGTAGTACATCCTACCTCTGGACTCTTAAACTCTCGAAAGGTCTAAAAGTGGCTCCTTTGCGTCTAGATGGTGGTAGCTTCTTATTCGCTCAATTGTAGCTTCATTCTTTCCTTTCTTTTCCTCCCCAATTATTATCAGCCGTCCTCGTTCGCCTAATGATTTGCTGGCTTTGTTCCGGTATCCAAGAGATCCTTACACCGTAGAACAGGCGAGAGCGGGAGAGATTTTTGAGAGAACATTGCAGCTAATCCAGGACCATGTACAGCATGGTTTGATGGTTGACCTGAATGGAACAAGTAAGTATTCTCTTTCCTTCTGACTTTTTCTTTTCCTGGGCCAAACTCTGAATTTTATGAAACATTTTTTATTGTCATTGTTTTTAAATGGTATTTATTGAACACTTACTATTCGCCAGGTGCTGTACTAAATGATAGGATTGGTACAAACAAATCAGATTGGACATAGTCCTTATCCCATATGGGGCTCAAGGCTTAATCTCCATTTGTAGATGATAACTGAGGCACGGAGAAATCGAGTGAATTATTCATAATAATTATGGTATTTGTTAAGCGCTTACTATCTGCCAAGTACTGTTCGAAGCGCTGGGGTAGATACAAGTTAATCAGGTTGGACACAGTCCCATTCCCACATGGGGCTCACACTTTTAATCCCCATTTTACAGATGAGGTAACTGAGCCCCAGAGAAGTTAACTGACTTGCTTAAGGTCACACAGCAGACAAATGGCGGAACTGGCATCAAAACCCAGGTCCTTCTGACTCCCAGGGTTTGATGATACCCCAAGAGAAAATTTGTAGTGATTCTACAGTTGTTTTTAAAAATAGCCTAGGAATTCACCACAAATTCTGCTATGGTGGTTTAATTTTAATTTTGAAGCTATTTATATCGTCATCTAATCGTTACACACTTTGGACTTGGAGCTTTTCATTTTCTCAAAGCTTTGGCTTCGTTTGTGAAGCTCTTTCATTTTCCAAAAAGAAATGTTGGCTGTGCCCAGTTAAGGCAATTTTTGATGTATCATCCCAATTTCTGCTGCAATAAGTAACTGTTCTTGTGGGGCCAAATTCATCCTAACACATTGAAGGCAGCACCTAGCGGGGGCTGTGTCCAGATAGGCTTGCGAGGCGGGACATTTGTGTGGTTGGACTCGATCGCCTTCAAGGGCTAGGAGTAAATCTCCCAGTTACTACCATCGACAGACCTGGGTGCCAGGGAGAAGAGAATCCGCCGCTTTGCTTGTCCCGTGACTGTTCTTCATCATCGTGTGGATGAGTGTGGCATCTATTAGGCGCTTACTGCGTGCAGATGGCAAGATAATTTGATTGGCTACAGCCCTTGTCTCACTCGCTGATCACAATCTAAGAGGGAAAGGAGAGCGAGCATCTTATAAGGAAACTGAGGCACAGGGAAGCTACGTAACTTGTCCCTCAGTGGACTAGTGGCAGTGCCAGGATTAGACAGATTCCCTATCCTGTGTCCTGGCCACAAGACCTCTTTCTAGAACTCAGTGTTCTGTTGTACTTTTCCAAGTCTTTGCACGCAGTCGGCGCTCATCAAATGCGATGGACTGACTGAGTGATTATCCATAGGTGCCAACCTTTCATTTGGGGGTGGAAAAGCGATCAGAGATTTAGAAGTGGGTGAGGACTGGAAACAAAGACTTGAGAGAGCAAACAGGGAAGCAGCGTAGTGCAGTGGATAGAGCCCGGCCCTGGAAGTCAGAAGGTCACGGCTTCTCTTTCCGGCTCTGCTGATCGTCTGCTGTGTGACCTTAGGCAAGTCACTTCACTTCTCTGTGCCCCAGTTACCTCATCAGTAAAATGGGGAATGAGACTATGAGCCCTATACGGGACAGAGACTGGATCCACCTCAATTGGCTGGTATCCACCCCAGCCCTTAGTAATAATAATAGTGATAATATTTGTTAAGCACTTACTATGTGCCAAGCACCGTTCTAAGCACTGGGATAGATATGAGGTAATCAGATTGTGAGCCCCATTTGGGACACTCTTATTCCCCACTTTATAGATGAGGTAACTGAGGCACAGAAAAGTTAAGTGACTTCTCCAAAGTCACACAGCTGATAAGTGGCAGAGCCGGGATTAGAACCCACGACGTGCGACTCCCGAGCTCGGGCTCTTTCCACTGAGCCACGCTGCTTCTCATAGTATGGTACCTTGCACATAGTGAGCGCTTAACAAATACCACAAATGTTATCGTTTTATCAGAATGGCACCATTTAGCTTCTTTTCAGGCCCTGATTGGAAACTCTCAGGTCCGGTGAGAAGCCCAGGATGATCACGTCTAGTCAGCCGACCAGGAGGCTGTGGGAACGTCACCCCCGTAGAGTGGGCAGTTGAAACTTGAAAAATGGGGGTGACTCTAGGAGCGATTTCAATTCTGCATTGGAAAAGTGACCGTACGTGGACATTCTAAGCTAATTGTGGAAATGCCCTGGCAGGGAGTAGGCGGGGGGCTGTTCCCAAGATGTATGACCAAAGCTTTGGAAATAATGAGAATATTTCAAGTGTATCATGGAGTTTTGGCAAGTAGCCTATAACAGAAACAGCCAAGCGGAAACATTCTTCACATAGTCTTTTTTGATGTGCGCAATTTAGAATTCTTACTGTAACTTCCGACTACTGTTAACTGTGATGATGGGGCCAGAAGTATCAATCCAAACATTCTAAGTTTGGGGAACTCTACGCTGTCGAGAGCATTGCAAATAAACTCGGGCTCTTCCTAGTGATTTGGATTTCATGGGAAACGGAAGGGCTTCTCCTCCTCACCCTGTAATGCCTCTTTCTCATGTGAAAGACTCCGGATTCTCTTCTGTCTAGTTTTTGGGCAAAGAAATTTATTTTTCCTTTTGGGGGGAGGTATTTAAAAGATCCTCTAAAAAACTAGAAAAAGGAAATAGGATTCCTCTTGAATTTCACTCATATTAGCTGGGAAGCTGACCTCAGCTAGAATTACATTCCTGTGACCTCGACTATGGGGTTGTAGCCAATAGAGCCTAGGGATATTTCCTGCAGAATTTCTCCCGGGCAGCTACGCCATTAGGAAAACATCCATGGGCAATTTTCCCTTTCAAGAAAATCCCCGCAAAATGCCACACCCTTGATAATTCTTCCATTCGAAGAGGGTTTTTATTTTTCCAAAACATCGGCACACCCTAATCCCATCTTTGGTCAAGCCGCTAGACATTGACTGAATTCAGTCCCATTTTACAGATAAGGAAGCTGAGGCACAAAGAGATTGAGCCACCTTTCCGGGATCACGCTGCAGGACTCCAGTGGTCACCCGTCCTCCTCCGCCTTAAACAGAAACTCCTCACCATTGGCTATAAAGCAGTCAGTCACCTCGCCTCTTCCTAATACTAATAATAATGTTGTATCTGTTGAGCGCTTACTACGTGCCGAGCACGGTTCTCAGCGCTGGGGTAGATAGAGGGTCGTCAGGTTGTCCCGCGTGAGGCTCGCAATCTTAATCCCTGTTTTACAGATGAGGTAATTGAGACACAGAGAGGTGAAGTGATTTACCCAAAGTCATACAGCCGACAGGTGGCGGAGCCGGGATTAGAACCCAAGACTTTTGACGCCTAAACCTGTGATCTTTCCACTGAGCCACACTGCTTCTCTGCCTCACCTTACTATTCTCCTATCACAACCCAGCCCGCACACGTCGTTTATCTAATGCCGACCTTCTCGCCGTACATCCATCTCATCTGTCTCGCCACCGACCTCTCGCCCACGTCCTGCCTCTGGCCTGGAACGCCCTCCCTCAGACAGACGACGACTCCGTCCCCCTTCGATGCCTTCTTGACTACCCATCTCCTCCAAGAGGCCTTCCCTAAGTCCTCCTTTCCTCTTCTCCCACACCCTTCTGTGTGTGATTCGCTCCGTTTATTCATGGCGTTCTAGGCCAGAGGGAGGACGTGGGCCAGTGCCGGCAGTGAGACGGGCGGGATGGAGGCACGGTGAGGAGATCAGTGGCACCGGAGGAGCGGAGCGTGCGGGCTGGGCTGGAGCAGGAGTGAAGGAAGGTGAGGTAGGAGGGAGCGAGGGGATGGACGACTTTAAAGCCAACGGCGAGGAGTTTTCGTCTGACCCGGAGGCGGATGGGCGACCGCTGGAGCTGCTTGAGGAGGGGGAGACGTGTCCTGAGCGTTTCTGAAGACAGACGATCCGGGCGGCGGAGCGAAGTGTGGGCTGGAGGGGGGAGAGGCGGGAGGTTGGCGCCCTCCAGACGGGGATCCCGCGTCTCCGGACCCCGTCTCGCTCCCCGGGGTTCTCAGCGCGGTGCTCGGCACCCAGTAGGAGCTCAGGGGATGGCGCTGACGGGAGGGCTGTGCGTTTCAGGCTACCACTACAACGACCTGGTGTCGCCCCAGTACCTGAGCCTGATCGCCAACCTGTCGGGCTGCACGGCGCACCGGCGCGTCAACAACTGCTCGGACACGTGCTTCCACCGGAAGTACCGCACCCACGACGGCACCTGCAACAACCTGCAGCACCCGATGTGGGGGGCCTCCCTGACGGCCTTCGAGCGGCTGCTCAAGGCCGCCTACGAGAACGGCTTCAACCTGCCGCGGGGCGCCGACCCCCACCGCCTTTACCACGGCCACCCGCTGCCGCCTCCCCGCCTGGTGTCCACCGCGCTGATGGGCACGGAGGCGGTGACCCCGGACGCCCGGCTGACCCACATGACCATGCAGTGGGGCCAGTTCCTGGACCACGACCTGGACTCGACCGTAGCGGCCCTGAGCCAGGCCCGCTTCTCGGACGGGCGGCACTGCGCCTCGGTCTGCACCAACGACCCGCCGTGCTTCTCGGTCCTGGTGCCCCCCGACGACCCCCGCGGGAGGAACGGGGCCCGCTGCATGTTCTTCGTGCGCTCCAGCCCCGTGTGCGGCAGCGGGATGACCTCCCTGCTGATGAACTCGGTCTACCCGCGGGAGCAGATCAACCAGCTGACCTCCTACGTCGACGCCTCCAACGTCTACGGCAGCTCGGACCACGAGGCCCGGGAGGTGCGCGACCTGGCCGGCCACCGCGGCCTCCTGAGGCAGGGCGTCGTCCAGCGGTCCGGGAAGCCCCTGCTGCCCTTCGCCACGGGCCCGCCCACCGAGTGCATGAGGGACGAGAACGAGAGCCCCATCCCCTGCTTCCTGGCCGGGGATCACCGGGCCAACGAGCAGCTGGGCCTGACCAGCATGCACACGCTGTGGTTCCGGGAGCACAACCGCGTCGCCGCCGAGCTCCTCCGCCTCAACCCGCACTGGGACGGGGACACCGTCTACCACGAGGCCCGCAAGATCGTGGGCGCCCAGGTCCAGCACATCACCTACAGCCACTGGCTGCCCAAGATCTTCGGGGAGGCGGGCATGAAGATGCTCGGGAGCTACCGGGCCTACGACCCCGCCGTGAACTCGGGCGTCTTCAACGCCTTCGCCACGGCGGCCTTCCGCTTCGGCCACACCCTCATCAACCCCCTCCTCTACCGGCTGGATGAGAACTTCCGGCCCATCGCGCAGGGCCACGTCCCCCTCCACAAGGCCTTCTTCTCCCCGTTCCGGATCATCAACGAAGGGGGCATCGACCCTCTGCTCAGGGGGCTGTTCGGGGTGGCCGGGAAGATGCGGGTGCCGTCCCAGCCGCTCAACACGGAGCTGACCGAGCGGCTCTTCTCCATGGCCCACGCCGTGGCGTTGGACCTGGCGGCCATCAACATCCAGAGGGGCCGGGACCACGGCATCCCTCCCTACCACGACTTCCGGGTCTACTGCAACCTGTCTTCGGCCCACACCTTCGAAGACCTGAGAAACGAAATCCGGAATCCTGACATCCGGGCCGAGCTGCAGAGGTGAGGTTGGTGGTGAGCTTGGTGGGGTTTACCTCGGTTTTTTATATATATATATATATATATATATATATATATATATATATATATATGGTTTGTCAAGCACTTACCGTATGCAACGTGGGGCTCACGGTTCTTGATCCCCATTTTCCAGATGGGGTAGCTTAGGCACGGAGACAGGGATAATAAAACGATGGCGTTTGTTCAACGCTTACTATGTGTCAAGCACTGTTCTAAGCAGTCAGTTTGTCCCACTTGGGGCTCACGGTCTTAATCCCTATTCTACACATGAAGTAATTGAGGCACAGATAAGTGGCTGGCCCAAAGTCACACAGCTGACAAGTGGCAGAGCCAGAATTAGAACCCATGACCTCTGACTCCCAAGCCCGGGCCCTTTCCTCTAAGCCACGCTGCTTCTCCTACCGTGAAGTGAAGTGACTTGCCCAAGGTCCCACGGCAGACAATTCACTGAGCTGGGATTAGAACCCAGGTCCTTCTAACTAACAAGCCTATGATGTATCCACTAGGCCACACCGCTTCTCATTCAGTTATTAAGTTTAGGGGAAGTAAAAACGAGCTCGTTTTCAGCTTCATCTGTTCTAGGTGTTTTTCTCACTGTCCGCTCTCAGCCAGTGGACCAAAGGGTCATGTTCTGATTTACCTTAAAAACTAACTGTCAGAGGTCAGGGTAATTCAGCCTGATCGAAAGTAATGCCCAGAAAATGTCCTTTGGTTCTCAAAGCAAAATATTCAGCAGTTGTGAAATCTTCCAGATGTTTTCTGGGGGAAAGGCACAGAATATATATAAATCATGGGGAAAAAAAGAACACAAACCACTTCAGATTTGGGAAGTGATCCCTAGGAGACAGTGGGTCACAGGTCAAATCCGGTAAATTCTGCAGAGAAGCAACGTGACCTAGTGGATAGAGAAAAGTTTGGGAGTCAGAAGAACGCGGGTTCTATTTCCGGCTCTGCCAATGGTCTGCTGTGTGACTTTGGGCAAATCGCTAAACTTCTCTGGGTCTCGATTGCCTCATCTGTGAAATGCTTCTTAAGACTCCGAGCCTCATCTGGTACAGGGACTGTGTCCAATCCGATTTGCTCGTATCTACCCCAGCGCTTAGTACGGTGCCTGGAACATAGCACTTAACAAATACCATAAAAAGTGTATTTCCATTGAGAATGCTGGCTCTCCAGCCACAGTGAAATATGGACCAGCTTGATGGGTTCATTATTGTGTGTGTGTCACAGGGGGAAGAGAATGGGGGGAGTGGAAAGGGGGTGGGGGAAGGGAGAGCACATTTTTCTTAACAAATACCATCATCGTCTTTCTGTTGGGTTAGACTCTAAATACGAAATGCGTAAGTTTCAGTGTGTCTTCGTCATCATCTTCCTACATTATAGAAAAGAGAAAGTGTGCTCTGATTTCTCTTCTTCAGATAGCAAATTTCTGTCTGGCGGAAACTCAGATTTAACTCCAGCACTACCATTTATGAAAAAGGCCTGAATGATGTAGGGACACAGATATGGGGGAAGACCATCCTTTGCTCTGGTCTTTAATAGCTGGTGTGTGTCTCTGGGAACAAAGTCACTAAGTTCCGTATCTTTCTCCTAGGTTGTACGGCTCGCCACTAAACATAGACTTGTTTCCTGCCCTCGTGGTGGAAGATTTGGTTCCTGGGAGCAGATTGGGCCCTACGTTGATGTGCCTGCTAAGCACACAGTTTAAGCGCCTCCGAGACGGAGACAGGTACACGCCAATCCCCCGGATTTTCTTTTTTAAAGGTGTTAATTAAGCGCTTATTGTGTGCTGAACCCTGTCCTAAGCGCTGCCCAGACTAAGCCCCACTTTTCCTCATCTCCCAGTCCTTTCTGCATCACCCTGACTTGCTCCATTTGCTCTTCCTCCCACTCCCAGCCCCACACCACTTATGTACATATCTATCATTTTATTTATTTGTATTGCTGTCTGTCTTCTCCCCCTCCTCCCCATCTCCACAAACTGTGAGCTTCTTGCGGGCAGGGAACGTCACCGTTTATTGTTGCATTGTACTTTCCCAAGTGCTTCGCACAGTGCTCTGCATACCGTAAGTGCGTAATAAATACGATCGAATGAAGGAATGAATGGGTAGAGCCAAGCTAATCAGGTTGGACACAGTCCCTGTCCAACATGGGGCTAACAGTCTCAATGCCCATTTTACAAATGAGGTAACCGTGGTGCAGAGAAGTGAAGTGACTTGCCCAAGATCACCCAGCAGACCTGTGGTAGAACCGGGATTAGAACCCTCGTCTTCTGACTCCCAGGCCACGTGCTCTTTCCGCTAGACCCTGAACCTTGCCCATGGCAAAGTTGCTGAAGCGAGAAATGATTCTAGAATGCAGCAGGGGTTTTTAGGAGGGTGGCTTACCAGTCTTCTGATAAAAGGCTGAAAGAGCTGGGATTGGGTAGCCTAAAGGATGAGGAGACCGAGGAGTGGACCTCATAACCGTCATCAATCAATCAATTACTACCTCAACTCGAGGAGCTTAGGGTTGGAAATGTTAAGCTCCTTGAGGGCAGGGAATGTGTCTGCTCATTGTTATATTGTACTCTTCCAAGCGCTTAGTACAGCGTTCTGCTCACCGGAAGCTCTCAATAAATGCAACTGAGTGAATGAATGAAGTATGGGAGGCTGCTGGTTGGTTTATCCTCCATAAACAGGGTGGCTGGCGAGGAAATGGGCCTACATTGCAGCAGTAGATTATCAGAGGGATAAAGCAGTTTTATTGGGTTCCAAGCAAAGTTGAGAATACTCCATTTGTTGCTCCCTTCAAGGAAAACGTAGTCAGTCTTCTGCTCCCCCCAGATGGTTAAATAATTATCTTTCAGATAAACTCGGGTGTTTCCTTTCTGCCTCGGGATTTTATCCATCCTTTAAAGAGATTTTGATTCTCAGTTACCTGTACAGTGATTGGTCATGATGAATTGTTCGGTCAACTGAGTTAATGTACTGATTGTTAAAAATCCTTGCCCTTTGGATTTCCCTTGCCTTTTTCTTTTAAAGAAATAATGGCATTGGGCTATATGCAAAGCCAATCGGATAATAAGGTCATTTTTATTTTCCCTTCATGAAAACATAGGCTGTGGTATGAGAACCCTGGAGTGTTTAATCCCGCTCAGCTGACTCAAATAAAGCAGACCTCCCTCGCCAGAATCCTCTGTGACAACGGAGACAACATCACAAGGGTGCAGAGAGACGTCTTCACCGTGGCCGAGTTCCCTCACGGATATGGCAGCTGTGATGAAATTCCCAAAGTGGATCTCCGGATGTGGCAGGATTGCTGTGAAGGTCCGTCCGGAGAGGGAGGGCCTACTTGGGGGTGGCATTTTGTAGTGTGCCGTTTGTGTCTTCCGTCGCCTGTTTTGGGAGGAAAAATGGACCCCACGCTGTCTCTCCCTAGTCCCTCAGCTCAGAATCACGATGGCGGTGAAAACCTTCCAGACTGTGAGCTCGTTGTGGACAGGGAATGCGTCTGCTCATTGTTATGTTTTACTCTTCCCCAGAGCTTAGTACAGTGGACCCGAAAGTTCATGTCCTCATTTAACTTAAAAACTAAATGGGTCAGAGGACAGGTTAATTCAACTTGATTAAAAAGTGGTGCCTAGAAAATTGTCCTTCGGTTATCAAACCAAAATATTCAGCAATTGTGAAATCTCCCATTTGTTCTCTGGGAGGAAGCCACAAAATATATACAAATCATGGGGAAAAAAAACAACACACTTCAGATTTGGTAAGTGATCCCTAGGAGGCAGTGGATTACAGGTCACCTCCGGTAAGTTCTGCAGAGAAGCAGCCGGTCCTAGTGCACACAGTAAGCGCTAAATAAATAAGACCGATTGAAAACCTAGAGCGGAGAAGCAAGTAGTGAGTACAGAGATTCTCTCTCTGGCCTAGAAGTATTGATTTGGGTCAAGATTTTGATTTAATTGGGGAATAGAGAAGATTTGGGTTTTGATGTAGGAGTAGCATTCATTTAGAAAGTTAGATTTACCTCTCCACCCCTTCCAAAGTGTACTTCTTCATACGCGCTTATAATTCCATCAATGGGACGGTGTGGACGAAGCTCTTTGAAGTTAGACTCAAAGTGGACAAGATGCCTCATTTTCCTCAAAATAAGTTGTGTATAGTCCAGAGATTGTCCCTCATGAGAGGGATCTTTTGGGGTTTGACCCATATTCCTCTCCTGAAAATTTCCTAATGCTGAGGTGAACAGATCCTTCCGCTCGGAGTTCCCCTGTTTACCTCTAAAACAGTTGGAAAACCCAATTTTTTTTTTTATCAGAGATTAGTAGCAGCATGTGTCCGGTGAAAGGACAGATCCAAAGTGTTGACAACACGAGCAAAAACAGGAAGAACCGTCATGCAGTGGTGTTTTGATTTTCCTCTGTCAGTCTAGAAGGTCTCAATCAGCCGAAACCCGTGTCAGCCATTTAGATTCTGTTTCCTTATCTCTTTATCCACTCATACATCATTGAACAGCACTGAATTTTGATGAAAAAATAGTTCTGTTACTGATGAAAACTTCTGGTTGTGGATACTGTTGCCCCAGTATGAATCCATAAATAACCTGCTTTTTCTTCCATTTCTTGTTAGCCCCTAGCTCTGTGCACAATATCCAGAGTGGTCACTGGCTGGGTGCCTCTGTGTGTGTGACTGTTCAGCAGAGCCACATGCTTAAAGCAGTTCAGACTTTTCAAGGCACTCCTACACCCAGCTTGACAGGAAACTGTTGAAGATAACTGTATAATGTTTGTTTTTTCCCTGAGGTCTTATTCAGATTGGGACACTCCGGGTTAATATCGCAATATAAGATTCTCAGTGATTGGCAACTCTGTTGGATATTCCTTTCATTTTCCGCCATTTGCATTCCACTAGATATCCAAGAATACATTGTAGTGGGACACTTCAGTCATTCCATCTAGGAAATATAGATTCACACCAGAACTTTGATTTTGATTGCTATGAAACTAATTTTCCTAAATAGGTACTCTTTGAACACTTGCTGAGGACTGTACTAAGCACTCAGGAGAGTTCTAGAGAATGAGTATGTGTGGTCCC
Source organism: Ornithorhynchus anatinus (assembly GCF_004115215.2). NCBI lineage: Eukaryota > Metazoa > Chordata > Mammalia > Monotremata > Ornithorhynchidae > Ornithorhynchus > Ornithorhynchus anatinus. The sequence goes on from NC_041749.1 coordinate 5,450,569, forward strand.
TCTTCTTGAGGAGTTTACAATCTAGCAAAGCAGGTACTACAATAAATTGCACCTAGGTGGAAACAAAGTGTAAATGTCCAGAAGAGGTAAGGCATAAGTGGTTAAGTGGTCCAGAAGCTAGTGGTCTAGACTGTAAACTTAATGTGGTCAGGGAATGTGTGGGTTTTATTGTTGTGGCCCAAGATCTTAGTACGGTGCTCTGCGTACAGTAAGTGCGCAATAAACACGATTAAATGATTGAAGTGGTGAATTTGCGGTTGGAGAGATCGGCTGGAGAAATTAGAAATCCATCAGGAAAAACTCTTGGGGGTGATGTGATTTCCCAAGGGCTTTGAACATCAATCGATCACTCGTATTTATTGAGTGTGTCATGTGTGCAGAGCATCGTACTAAGCGCTTTGGAGGGTACACTATGATAGAGTTGGTAGATATGTACCCTGCCCACGTTGAACTTACAGTCTAGAGGGAGAACGGTGAGAACACTCCATTGTCAAACCATTCCCTATTCAAAATTTGCCACAAACCCCATTCCCTGAAGCTTTCCTAAATTTGCTTTTCACTCTTTGTGTTCTTTTTCTAATAACTGTGCATATCCCCATTTAATGCTTTGATTTTTCTGAGCTTGTGTGCTTATCTACTTAGTGTTTCTTGTTCTGCTCCATTTACTTTTATAACTGAGTTAAATAGGGTACTTATTAAGTGCTTACGATGTGCCAGGCAGTGTACTAAGCACTGGGGTGGACACGAGATCATCTGGGCAGGCACAATCCCTGTCCCACATGGAGCTCATCGTCTAATTGGGAGGGAGTAGGAGTTAATTTCCATTTTACAGATGAGGAAATGAGACACTGAGAAGTGTGAGTCATTTGCCTAAGGTCTCATCACAGGCAAGCAGTTGAGTAGGGATTAGAACCCAGGGCCTCTGACTTCTAGGCTCTTGTTTCCCCCTGCCCCTTCGAAGCCCTACTGAAGGCGCGCCTCCTCCAAGAGGCCTTCCCAGACTAAACCCCTCCTTTTCTTCACTTCCCCCTCCCCATCACCCCAAATTGCTCCCTTTGCTCTACCTCCCCTCCCCGCCCCACAGCACTTGTGTATATATGTACATATCTACAATTGTCTTTATTTACATTTATTTACTTGTTTTGATGTCTATATAACTATAATTCTATTTATTTATAGTGTTGCTTGTTCACTCGTTTTGATGTGTGTCTCCCCCCTTCTAGACTTTATGCCCGTGGTGGGCAGAGATTGTCTCTCGCTATTGCTAAACTGGACTTTCCAAGCACTTAGTACAGAGCTCTGCTTACAGCAAGCGCTCAATAAATACGATCGAATGGAAGAATAAATGTTCTTTCCGCAAGACCACACTGCTTCCCTACACTGCTTCCTAAGGTGGAAATGCATCAAGTTTTCACTCAGCTACTTCCAGTGAGCACACAAAGTTAGGAAGGAAAGAACACAAAGGGATGACTCAGAATCATCCTTAACATTTTTGGGGAATGTTGATCTTTCCCTGAAGCCACCGGGTTAATTAATGTCCCCTTATCTAAAATATCTTATCGCAGTTGTGAAGAGCCCAGGGGTGAAAAGCTATAAAGAGGGCAAAGCCAATCGCATCAGGAACCTCATTTTGCCTTGGTTGAATTCAAGCACATAGGGAAACAGTGTGGCCTAGTGGATAGAGCACAGACCTGGAAGTCAAAGGACCTGGGTTCTAGACCCAGCTCCTCCAGGTGTCTGTAATCTTGGGCAAGTCACTTCACTTCTCTGTGCCCGTTATCTCATCCGTTAAATGGAGATTATGACTTTTAGCCCCTTGTGGGACAGGGACTGTCCAACCTAAATAACATGTATCTACCCCAGCGCCAGTACAGTGCCTGGCACATAGTAAGTCCAAACTAATTCTCTTCCCCTCTTCAAAACCCTACTTAAAGCTCATCTCCTCCAAGAGGCCTTCCCAGACTGAGCTCCCCTTTTCCCTCTGCTCCTCCTCTACCCCCCTTCACCTCTCCTCAGCTAAGTCCTCTTTCCCCCCCTTTCCCTCTGCTCCTCCCCCTCTCCTTTCCCATCCCCTCAGCACTGTACTCATCTGCTCAACTGTATATATTTTCATTACCTTATTTATTTTGTTAATGAGATGTACATCATCTTGATTCTATTTATTGGCTATTGTTTTAATGAGATGTTCATCCCCTCGATCCTATTTATTGCTATCGTTCTTGTCTGTCCATCTCCCCCGATTAGACCGTAAGCCCGTCAAAGGGCAGAGACCGTCTCTATCTGTTACCGATTTGTACATTCCAAGTGCTTAGTACAGTGCTCTGCACATAGTAAGCGCTCAATAAATACTATTGAATGAATGAATGAATAAGTGCTTATAAATGCTATGAAATTATAAAAAAAGCCCCACAGATGATAAGAATACTCCCTTGCATCTTTCTTTGCAGACTGTAGAACCAGAGGACAGTTTAATGCATTTTCATTTCATCATTTCCGGGGGAAACGCTCCCTTGACTACAGCTATCAGGAGGATAAGCCCCTGAGGAAAATGAAAGCACGGAAGACCCGAAGGTAAGGTGGGAACTTTACATAAAGGAGATACCTGGGGCATCACTGAAGCTCAGGATTCAGGGAAGAGCAGAAAAATATAGAACCATCTCGACCCCGTTCTCATGCTCCACGCAGTAGGTTATCAATCAGTCATATTTATTCATCGCTCACTGTGTGCCGAACACTGCGCTAAGAACTTTGGGTGAGTACAATTTGCCAGAGTTGGTAGAACTGTTCCCTGCCCCAGGTGAGCTAATATTGTAGACGGGGAGACCGACATTAATATAAATAAATAAATTAGAGCTATGGACAGAAGTCCTGGGTGGTTGAAGGAGCAGGGAATAAAAGGAGCAAATTCAAGTGCAAGAGTGATGCAGAAGGGATTGGGAGAAGAGGAAATGAAGGCTTAGTCAGGGAAGGCCTCTTGTATATGTTTCCTTCAATGATGTTTGCAGGTGGGGAGTGTAATCGTGTGTCGATTTGAAGAGGGAGGGCGTTCCAGGCAGGAGACGGGACATGGCTGAGAGTTTAGCGGTGAGACAGATGAGATAATATTCTGCTATTTGGGAACGAAGCGTTAGAATCACCTGCTCCTGCCCTTTTGGTGGAAACAGCAGCCTCTGCGGCAAGCCCGCTGGGTGCGGGACACCGAATCGGATGTCCAAAGGGGGAGGCAGAGTAGGTACTGAATCCCCATTTCACAGATGAGGAGCTGAGGCTCGAAGAAGTTCAGTGACTTGCCCAAGGTCGCACAATCGGAAAGTGGCAAGAGCCGGGTTTAGAACCCTGGTCCCTCGACCCCCCCGGGCCCATGCTGTTTTCACAGCAGAGCTCCTTTAAAATCTCGGTCATTCTATCTGTCCAATATCTGAAGTACTTATGTTCCTAAATATTTGGCCATGTTTTGTTTTACATACCAAACTCTTAATTTCAAAGAAATCAATCTATAAACAGTTTGAATTGCTTTAAGAGCGGGCAGGAGATCTCTTGAGAAACAGCTGCGGAAGAAGAGTAGGAGAAGGAGAGGGTGGAGAGGAGGGAGGAAGTAATGGAGAGGCTTGGGGAAGGTCAGTGCTTAATGGCTTTTACATAATCGGCTTCATCGTAATAATCATTGTGGTATCTGTTAAGCTTTTACTATAGATAGAGAAGCAGCATGGCATTGTGGATAGAACCTGTCTGGGCCTGGGAGTCAGATAATAATAATAATATTGTTGGTATTTGTTAAGCGCTTACTATGTGCAGGGCACTGTTCTAAGCGCTGGGGCAGATACAGGGGAATCAGGTTGTCCCATGTGAGGCTCACAGTTAATCCCCATTTTACAGAGGAGGGAACTGAGGCCCAGAGAAGTGAAGTGACTCGCCCACAGTCACACAGCTGACAAGTGGCAGAGCCGGGAGTCGAACTCATGACCTCTGACTCCGAAGCCCAGGCTCTTTTCCACCGAGCCACGCTGCTGGTCATGAGTTCCTCCACTCGTCTGCTGTGTGACCTTGGGCATGTCACTTCACTTCTCTGGGCTTCAGTTACCTCATCTGGAAAATGGGGATTGAGACTGTGAGCTCCATGTGGGGCAGGGACTGTGTCCAAACCCATTTGCTTATATCCACCCCAGCACTTAGTACAGTGCCTGGCACATAGTAAGTGCTAAACAAATACCATAACTATTATTATTATTATGCTAACCACCGGGTAGATAAGGGACACTCAGATCAGACACATTCACTCAATCCTATTTATTGAGTACTTACTGTGCAGAGCACTGTATCATGTGCTTGGGAGAATCCAATACAACACTAAAGAGACACATTCCCTGCACAGTCCCTGTCACACGTGGTTCATGTCGAAGTGGGAGGGAGAACAGGTATTAAATGCCCATTTTAAAGATGAGGAAACTGAAGTGCAGAGAAGTAAAATGACTTGCACAATTAGAATCTGTGTATCCTGAAACCCAGCCCCGTCCTCTTTCCCCTGGGCCCCCCTCCTTCAGGAAGGAGTTATAGGTTTGGAACAGTTGTACGCTTTGAACCAGAGGAGAGGGAGACCTCTCCCTTTAGCTCAGCAATGCCGAAGTCTAGCAGGGTTGAGTGAATCTGGAGGCCCCATTAGTTGTCCCGATAAGCCGGAAATCTGCCAGAAGTTTTTAGCTGTGGGAGGAGGAGCAGAGTGGCTGTGATCCCACCAGATGCCCCTCAGCGGGCGGGTGGTTGGCGAGAAAAGGTTAGCAGGAAGTTAGGAGTTCGGCGAAGAGAGTAGGAGGAAAGCGAGAGCTGAAGAAATCAACTAGAGAAGCAGTGTGTTCGTAGAGGGTAGACATGGATTGGGTCCCATGTGATTGGCTCGCATCCACCCCAATGCTTAGTACAATGCCTGGCACATACTAAGTGCTTAACAAATACCATAAAAAAGAAATATTATTACATAAAGAATATGTATCTGCGAACCCGTAGACTATATACTCTACTCCAGACTGTAATCTCCCCATCGCGGGCAGGAAACGTGACTATCAACGCTGTTATATTGAACTCTCTCAAGCACTTAATTCAGTGCTCTTCACGCAGCACTCAATAAATACCACTGATTGGTCCATAAAGTTTTCATCTGAGATTCCCAGATAGCTGTATTCTCAAAATTCCAACAGAAATTTCATTGTCATTATCCACCTTTGTGGGGGATGGTTTTGATGGTGTTAATTTCAGTAGTCTAGGACAGCGTTCTGTTTTTATATATGACCATGAGAATTTCTTATTCAGGGAGTGCGAAATCAGTCAATCAATCATATCTGTTGCACACTTACTGTGTGCAGAGCACTGTTTTAAGCCCTTGGAGAATATACTATAACAGACAGGTTCCCTTTCCTCCACAAACTTACAGTATTAGTCTCAATCCTTTAGGATAGGTTCTGTGAATTTTTCCTTTTCTCCACTAAAGTGGCCCAGTTCTCATTTCAAAAAAATGACCACAGCAATAGAATGAATGCACCTCCGTCACGAGAGCGTCTAACTCTCCATCCGGGTATCTTTGATGCTGCTGTTGGACAGAAAATGCTCGGCTAAAATAGATCTTTGGCCTGGTCAACGTTGGCAGGGAAAAAGGAGTTTCCCAAATAACGAGTCCACCATGAAATGTTCCAACGGCTTTGGCCAGAGAAGTAGCGTGGCATAGAGCATGGCACTGGGAGTCAGAAGGTCATGAGTTCCAATTCCAGCTTCACCACTTTGCTGTGTGATCTTCAGCGAGTCATCTTCACTTCTCTGGGCCTCAGTTACCTCATCTGTAAAATGAGGATTGAGGCTGTGAGCCCCACATGGGACAGGGACTACATCCAAGCGTGTTTGCTTGTATCCACCCCAGTGCTTATTACGGTGCCTGGCACATAGTAAGCGCTTAACATATACCACAAAAAAATAATAATTCTGGTCAATTTCAAGTGGAAGAAGTCTGCTGATGGTGATATTTATTTCTTACAGGGTGTAGCAAATACTGGGATAAGCCTTGGGGTAGATACAGAATCATCAGATCAGAAACAGTTTTCGTCCCTTACAGTCTACAAAAAAAGAAACATTGGGTATCCTCCCTATTTTACAGAGATGGAAACAGCCCCAGAGAAGTTAGATGACTTTCTAAGCAAGGAATTAGTGCCAACCCTGTGCCCTGAAATAGGTTTGCATTTCTTCTGCTCTCTGACATGCAATTAATTTCAATATTGAAAGATACTTTTTATTTTGCTCTCCAACCCGCTGCAGGACCCCAAAGCAGAGTCCAAATTTCAAGAATGGCACTTGGGCCTCCGATGAGCAAACAGATGGACCGGTGATAAACGACTTCAAAGAATTTGTCCTGGAAATGCAAAAGACCATCACAGGCCTCAGGAAACAGGTGGACTAACCAGGCAGAGCGAACCAGCATATTGAATGCCACATTTTCCATTTTAAACTATTTTGTTTCGCACGTGGTTCCACACCCTATTTTTTAAACAGTTCTCGTTAACCGCTTACTATGTGCCAGGCGCTGTTCTAAGCGCTGGGTAGATATGAGATAATCAGGTTGGATACAGTCTCCGTCCCACATGGGCCTCACAGATGACGTGGAGGGAGGAGGATTTAATCTCCATTTTTCATATGAGGTAACCAAGGCACAGGTAAATTAAATGACTCCCCCAAATTGGGATTAGAACCCAGGTCTGGACTCTTTCCACTAGAGCGTAATGTTCACCATCCTCCTCATATAGTCCTGAAACCACTTAAAACAAATGGCCCAGAGTCTATGGGAAGCACAGGTTTATTTGCTTTGCCTTCAAGCCCCACCTTTGTTCTCTCATCCTTATGGTTTCTACCATCTAACCAGAGCCAGGTAGATGATTAATTGGTCTAGTAATAATAATAATAACTGGGGCATTTAAGTGCTTACTGTGTGCCAGACACTCTTCTAAGCAGTGGGTTGGATACAAGCAAATCGGGTCGGACACAGTCCCTGCCCCAAATGGGGCTCACAATCTTAATCCCCATTTTACAGCTGAGGTAACTGAGGCCTAGAGAAGTGAAGTAACTTGCCCAGGGTCACATAGACAAGTAGCAGGGCCGGGATTAGAACCCGGGTTCTTCTGACTCCCAGGCCTGTTCTCTTTCTTCTAAGCTGCACTGCTTTTAAGAGACCCTACCAAATGGACCCCAAGATTTCAGCGCAGGCCTGGAAATCATTGCGGAGTGCAGTCTTCCACTGGGAGCAGTGGGCAAGCCTTGTTGCTGAGACCTTAAGAAAGAGAAGCCTGAAAAGGAATTCCTTGTCATGCTAGTGACTTGCATAATATCCAAGAGCATTCTCTCTTTGCTAATAATACTAATTATAGTAATTGTTATTTGTTAAGTGCTTACTTTGTGCCAAGCACTGTTCTAAACCCTGGAATAGATACAAGTTAACCAGGCAGGACACAGTCCCTGTCCCACGTGGGGCTCCCCCTCTTAATCCCCTTTTTACAGATGAGGTAACTGAGGACCACAGAAGTGAAGATCACACAGCAGACCCGCAAGCTCGTTGTGGGCAGATAATGGCTCTGTTTATTGTTGTATTATACTCTCCCAAGCACTTAGTACAGTGCTCTGCACGCAGTAAGTGCTCGATCAGTACGACTGAATGAAGGAATCTGGGAGAGACGGGATTAGAACCCAGATCCTTCAGACTCTCAGGCTCATGTTCTAGCTATTAAACCACCTGATGCTCAGGTGCAGTCAGCAGATACGTGGCAGACCGGAGACTAGAGCCCAGGGCATGTAGTACAGTGCTCTGTACGCAGAAAACGCTCAATAAAAACCATTGATGGATCAAAATGAAATCACGCAATAAGGTCATGTTCATTTTCGAAGGATTAGATCGTAAAAAAGGTACAAGGGGTAAGTCGGTTACAACTTGTTGAGAACAATCCTTCAATCTGACTTGATTCATCAGAATTAATCTCTCTGCAGATAAAGAAACTTGAAGTGCGCCTCAATAAAAGCGAATGTACTGATGAGACGGGGAAATCCTACTCGAGCAATGAAAAATGGAAAAGGGATCCCTGTACTGTATGTGAGTGCAAGGTGAGGAAATCACATTTTAGAAGTTGGGATTAACCATTTCCTCAAACTGGTCTTAGTTAGCTTTTTGAGGCTTCGTGAAGTCTTTTGAATTATTCTGCATTTCAGAGTCTTAAAAATCTCACCTCCTCCAACATGCCTTCCGCAGTTCATATACCAGCAATATCATCCCATCGGCCAACTCTAGTAATTTTAAACTAATCCATATTAGCCTTTGCTGACTATGTGCAGGTTTGTGTATGTAAATATTAAATTTATAGATGTATATTTAATACATATATATGTTCATTGTGGGCAGGGAATGTCTGTTATATGGTACTTTCCCAAACATTTAATACAATACTCTTCACAAAGTAAGTGTTCAATACAATTGATTATTTCAACCAATCTACATGCCAAGCACTTAGTACAGTGCTTTGCACATAATGAGCGCTCAATAAATATGATAGAATGCATAAATTGCAATTATTTTTTGTTTGCCCTTCTGGTTATAATGCGAGAAGCTTGTAATAGTACTAATAATGATTATTATTATCATTATTATCATTATGGTATTTGTTGAGTGCTTACTATGTGCCAAACCTTTTATACTGTGAGCCCGTTGTTGGGCAGGGATTGTTTCTATCTATTGCTGAATTGTACATTCCAAGCACTTAGTACAGTACTCTGCACACAGTCTGCGCTCAATAAATACGATTGAATGAATGAAGGTGCCAAGCACTGTTCTAAGCGCTGGGGTAGATGCAGGGTAATTAAGTGTCCCACGTAGGGCTCACAGTCTGAATCCCCATTTTACAGATGAAGTAACCGAGGCCCAGAGAAGTAAAATGACTTGCCCAAGGTCATACAGCAGAGATGTGGCGGAGCCAGGATTAGAAACCATGTTCTCTCACTCTCAGGCCCGTGCTCTTTCCACTGTGCCACGCTCCTTCTCTGCCTTGCAGGCAAGAAATGTGTCACTTCATTATTTTTATTTCCTAAGAGCTTATGTCAGTGCATGATATCGAGTGAATGCCCAATATATAAACAGTACTGCTGATTTCTTACAACTTAATTTCGATGGAGTACTTTATCTTTCCATAACTAATCCCTCTTTAGTAATGAAATCAGAAGTGTACCAATCCTGTAAAAAAATAAAATACCATCTCGGGAAGGACAGGTTCGTTCAAGTGGCTTATTCGTTGGTGGGAATGGGACTAAGTCAGTCAGTCAATCATATTTATTGAGCACTTACTGTGTGTAGAGCACTGTACTAAGCGCTTGGGAGAGTACAATACAGCAATAAACAGACACGGTCCGTGCAGAAATGTGCCCGTCTATTCGTCCTACTTATTTAATAATCATAATGTTGGTATTTGTTAAGCGCTTACTATGCGCAGAGCACTGTTCTAAGCGCTGGGGGAGATACAGGGTCATCAGGTTGTCCTACGTGAGGCTCACACTTAATCCCCATTTTACAGATGAGGTAACTGAGGCACAGAGAAGTGAAGCGGCTCGCCCACAGTCACACAGCTGACAAGTGGCAGGGCCGGGAGTCGAACCCATGACCTCTGACTCCGAAGCCCAGGCGCTTTCCACTGAGCCACGCTGCAAGGGTGTAGAGTGAAGTGTATATATTAAGTTGCACTCATTTTCTTTTTTTTTTTATGATTTGACCCTCTTTGACCATTATAAAATCTTTGTAATCCAGGGTGGCCAAGTTACCTGCTTCGTAGAATCTTGTCATCCAGAAAAATGCGCGGCTCCAGTGAAGATAAAAGGAGCCTGTTGTCCCATCTGTTTAAAAGAAACCGCTGGCAAAAATGAGGAGCCATAAGAGGGGCCTTCCAGGTTTGGGGGAGTTACTGTGTCTCCTCATCCCGCCCAGAGAACTCCACCCTCTCGAGAGAGAGAGAACGAGGAATGAAGATGTATCGGGGACAACCTCCAATTGGTGAGATTCCAGAACGTAACACGGTTCAAGTCGATTTCATTGCCCACAAAGAAGGAGAGAACAGTGCAACTATCCAGAAAGGGATGTAGGTCAAACGGTCATGATAACTTTGTGTTAGACTTTCTCAGGTTTTGCAAATTAAATTTGGTGCTACTCAAAGCGATGGGGGCTGAGGCCTCGGTTGAATCATGTGGACTGTGACACTATTTTAATTTAAACTCCACGCGACATTTCCAGGAAGCAGAAAGAAGAAGAAGAATGGTGGGATCAGAGCTGTGCTTGTTTGTTTTTTTGTCGATGTGGAAAGGGTACAGAGGCTGGGGTGTCATTCACTCTACGCGGAGAGGGAGTTGGAGTGTAAGAGGAGAAAGCAACGAGCTCTCTTCATTTCAAGTCACAGCGGAACACTGAATAAAATCAATGGTCGCCGAACTTAAAATATATATTTTATGAGAATGTAAGCGTAGGTTTTTTTTTCTAAGGCATATTTGGGGTTCCTTGAATGTTTTTATCTCAGTGGGTGTGACATTTCACAGTTTTTTATTATTGTATTGTACTCTCCCAAGCGCTTAATACAGTGCTCTGTAAGCGAACTTAACAACACTGAACCATAAGACAAAGCAATTCTTTTACCCAACTGTACGTAAGTCTGTTTCACACTGGGTTTCACCCTTTTTTGAAAGCATGAGACATCACTGTAGTGAAGACGAATTCAGACTGGGATGCTGCTGCGTCCAAACTCGAGACATGCATATGGGTAGCCTGGTTTGGAAAAGAATGTGAAAAAGATCGGGAGTTACGTTTTGTTTCTGAAGTTACCTGCTGATTTATTTTTTGTCTTGCCAAAGCTAATCAATAAATCGCAGACTGATCTATGGAGGGGCCTTGTTTGGAGGCAGAACAAACCCATCGAAGGAGCAATATCCATGGCTCGCTACCCCGTGCTACTATTTGGGCTTGGTATTTGAATTAAATAAGTTTTCTACCTTCAGTATCTGCATCGTTTTTAAGTCAATCCAGTACCTCATTTGTATTTTTCCAAAGGTCTTGCATTTCCCAAAGATGATGCATTTTGATGATGTTCATCTTTTCCGTTAAGCCACGGCTCCCCGTCATTTAGCATTCCAGCGGCGTGTCGGTTGAATGGATGTTTATGAGAAAAATTTAGTGAAAAACAACCATCATACCTCATGTGACAAACTTTTTTTTAAAAAACTTACTTTGTTCGGTCAATACCCCCGCACGTTCACAGAACGTAATTAGTTACAGTATTTAGGAAAGTTGCACACACACACACAAAAAAAAACCCAACCATCATTACCGGTCTGTGAAAATGATGAATGTTCATTTAGTAAGGAGGCCCAAAAATAAAAGATCCGTGCAGGAGTGTACAAAGAAGATCCACTCAAATTTACTCGGCGCATCAACATTTCAAACACTCGATACTGTACCCTTTCGAATACCTGTAAGACGGCGTCATGATTCAAATTCAAATGCTATAGACTGAGGATGGTCTTTGTACACAGTTCTTGATTAGCACAATAGTATCTGAGTTGTGCTTGACCACGTATTTTGGAGGTACAATCGATTTTTCCAATTCATATTTTTCTAACTCTTTGGATTGGTTTTAAATCTAGAGTTTGGTTCTAAAACCTTATATATGATATCGTTAGAAGCCATAGAGAGATTTTTAGGGCACCATAGAGTGTCCTGAGTCTCTGATGGTGAAGTGTTTGCAAATACAGATGTGTCATTAACTGTGGAGGTGGTTATATAAACCAGGAAATATATATATTTCTAGTTATCCTTTTAATTTTACATTAAAATGCTCAGGTATGACACATATCAAATGACTCTCCAACTAAAATATTATAGTCTGATTGTTTTACTTTGAGGAACTTGTTTTTATTCTATTTTTGTCATTCACTTCTTAGTATAGGTGGGTTGAAAAAATACAAATAAAAAAATCAAGAAAAGACTCCAGGCTGGTTTTAGGTCCTCAAACCAGCCAATCAGTGCGTTTTCCAAGAAATTCCTAAAACTACAGGAGAAAATGGAGTCTGAGATTTTGCGCTCAAATTCTGTAACTTAAAGGGACGTATCTGCACCACCAATTTGGATTAAAATGTTCTAAAAGAGTTACAAAATAACAGCCAATGACTGACCGAGTCCTTTTCGGTGGCCATAAGATTATCGTTGTACTATGTGGCAAACTGTACATATTTATTCACTTTTCTAAACTTACCCGAAGCAAGGATACTTCATCATTCTTATTGTAACCAGTACATGTACCAAAGAAGAGTGGGCACTTTGTAAGGATGCTTCTCAGTTAAAATAAATGGGTCACATTTTCAAATGAAGACTTGATTCTTTTTTCTTTTTTCTTTCAAATCCCTGTCGGCCTCTCTCAGGGCAGTAGTGCAGGCCAGTGGTGTTTTCTCTGGATTGACATCTGTTGGAAGCAGCGTGGCTCAGTGGAAAGAGCCCGGGCTTGGGAATCAGAGGTCGTGGGTTCTAATCCCAACTCTGCCACTCGTCAGCTGTGTGACTTTAGGCAAGTCACTTCACTGCTCTGGGCCTCAATTCCCTCCTCTGTAAAATGGGGATTAAGACTGTGAGCCCCACGTGGGACAACCTGATTACCTTGCATCTACCCCAGTGCTTAGAACAGTGCACGTAGTAAGAGCTTAATAAACACCGTCATTTCCAGAGGACCAGAGACCCCCACGTCCTCTGACTCCCAAGCCCAGGCTCTTGTCACTAAGCCGAGCTGCTTCTAATCCTGCCTCCACTGCTGTTCTGCTGTGTGACCCTGAAAGAGTCACTTCACTTCTCTGGGCCTTGGTTTCCCAATGGGGAAAATGGGGATTAATACAGTGGTTGGCACAGAGTAAGTGCTTCACAAATGCAATCATTATCATCATCATTATTATTCGTGAGTGGTCTGTGATTCACTATTCTTTGATTGGGTATGTTGATGCTTGACCATTAGACATGTGTGAGAGAGATTTCACGGTGTTTCTCAGGCCCAAGAAGTGTCTGTTTTGTCCTTTTGCTCTCCAGATACCCTCTTGCTGGGGCTGGCCCCGCCCCACGAGGTGACGAGCCCCAAACCAAAAATATGACACGGCCCATAACCGAGATCCCAAACTCACTTAGTTCATCGTATTTGTTGAGCATTTACTGTGTGCAGAGCACTGTATTAAGTGCTTAGGACGGTACAATATAATATTCCCTGGCTACAACTAGCTCACAGTCTAGAGGGGGAGACAGACGCAAATATAAATAAATGAATGACAGATGTGTACATAACTACAGTGGGGTTGGGAAGGGGGATGAAGAAAGGGAGCAGGTCAAGGCGACACGGAAGGGAGTGGGAGAAGAGGAGAGAATGGCTTAGTCAGGGAAGGCCTCTTGGAGGAGACGGGCCTTAATTAAGCCTTCGAAGCGGGCAAGAGTCATTGTCTGTCGGATATGAGAAGGGCGGGCTTTCCAGGCCAGAGGCATGATGCTGGCGAGAGTTTGGCGGCGAGAGAGACGTGATGGAGGGACATTGGGAAGTTTAGCATTGGTGGACCTAAGTCTGCTCGAATTCTAGTTAAATTCCCTTTAGCTGTAATGGTGACCGGGTGTCTGGGATGGTGGCAAGCAGGCAGTCCCGGGATGGAGGGAGACGGGAGCCGAGTGGTTACGAGGTGTTGCGGGTTTGGGGAATTGGTTTGGGAAGCAGGGGGCAAGAGATAGGGCCGCGGATGTCATGCACCCCCGGTCCAGACCTGCGTGTACAAACTTTGCAATGGCGGCTCACCAGGACCACCACGGGGAGTGAAGAAAGCCTCAGTCAAGTGGCTGCAAGCGGCAGTGGTTTTTGTTTTCTTTTCTTTGTTTTTAATAGCACTTTTTAAGCACTCGTTTTGTGTCAGGCGCTGTTCTGAGCGCTGGGGTAGATATGAGTTCATCACGTTGGACACAGTCCCCGTACCACAAAGGGCTCCCAGTCTTAACCCCCATTTTACAGATGAGGAAACTGAGGCCCATAGAAGTCAAGAAGACTTGCCCAAGGTCACACAACAGATAAGTGGCAGAAATGGGATTGGAACACAGGTCTTTCTGACTCCCAGGCCCATACGCTATCCACTAATACTAATAATAATAATGTTGGTATTTGTTAAGTGCTTACTATGTGCAGAGCACTATTCTAAGCTCTGGGGTAGAGACAGGGTAATCAGATTGTCCCACATGAGGCTCAAAGTCTTAATCCCCATTTTACAGATGAGATAACTGAGGCCCAGAGAAGCGAAGTGACTTGCCCACAGTCGGCTGACAAGTGGCAGATCTGGGATTCGAACCCATGACCTCTGACTCCCAAGCCCGGGCTCTTTCCACTAAGCCATGATGCTTCCACTAGGCAGTTAGATACCAATACATCCCTCTGAGAACATTTTGCTGAGAAAATGTACAATTTTCTCACTGTAGAAGGCTCTAATTTCAAATTAGCTCAAATCATTTTCAAGATAACCATGTTAGCCTTTGAGAGTTACCATTTGTTAGCACTGAGCCATGTTCTCATGTTTTTTGGTCTTTAAAATTATACTACTTGACTTTGGAAGCCCAGTTAAAAAATATATACATATATATACACACACACACACATATATATATATATATATTCCCTGAAACTACGTATTTGATGTTCAGCTACTCTCCAATTATGCAGTGACTTTTACTCCCTTGTCCCCCTTCCCCCTCCCCCCACCAAAAAAAAAAAAAAATCCCAAGGAAGACTAACTAGCCAAATGGTTTTCATTACATCAAATTTTAACTGGGCTTCCAAAGGCAGCAGTAAAAAATAGAGACTGGAGAAGATGGCTCATACAGCTAAAAAGCTAAAAAGACATCTCATTAGTGTCTGCAAACTGGCATACAACTTTAATTCTGCTCAAAAGAAGGCTTCCTGAAATCTCATCCTTTGAAAGATCGCATTTTTGATTGCTTAACAAATATCTTCCCTTAAATACTCCTAATATCGTCAGGGGGAGAGTATATAATTTGCATATTTCTGGCTTCATTGAGATCATTTCATTCTTTAGGGTTTTGAGCGCAAGATTTTCAGACGTCTAAGTTGGTATAGTTAAAAATTCCAGTGCTCCATCTGGTTTTTCAGTCTGCATCTGCTTTCTTTGTTTAAGCAACTGAATCATAACGGAAGGAAGCAAATATCTTGCCTGAAATTATCCAAGATCCCAGGACAGCGAAACTCTAGAACTATTTTTTTTTTCTCGCATAATAAAGAAGTTGCAGTGTAGACTGAAAAAATGGTACCTCTAAGTGTATGTGTAAAAAAAAAAAAAGAAAAGTTCAGCTATTTTTAAAATGTTATAACTATGCATGAGAAGCAGCCTGGCATAGTGAGTAGAGCCGGGGCCTGGGAATCATGGGTTCTAATTCCGGTTCCGCTACTTGTGTGCTGTGTGACCTCGGTCTAGTCGCTTCACTTCTCTGGGCCTCAGTTGTCTCATCTGGAAACTGGAGCTTGAGACTGTGAGCCCCAAGTGGGACAGGGACTGTGTCCAACCCAATTTGCTTCTTTGTATCCACCCCAGCGCTTAATACAGTGCCTGGCACATAGCGTTTAACACATCTTCATTCAGTAGTATTTATTGAGCGCTTACTATGTACAGAGCACTGTACCAAGTGCTTGGAATGTACAGTTTGGCAGCAGATAGAGACAATTCCTGCCCAATGACGGGCTCACTATCTAATCGGGGGAGACAGACGGACAAAAACAAGACAACATAATCACGATAAATAGAATAAGGGGATGTACACCTCATAAAGACAATAAATAAGGTAATATATACAAAAAAGCACAGTGCTGAGGGGAGGGGAAGAGGGAGGAGCAGAGATTGGGGGGAGGGGAGGGGGAACAGGGAAAGGGGGGCTCAGTGTGGGAAGGCCTCTTGGAGGAGGTGAGCTCTCTGTAGGGCTTTGAAGAGGGGAAGACAGTCTGGCAGAGGTGAGGAGGGAGGGCATTCCGGGACCGCGGGAGGACGTGGGCCAGGGGTCGACGGCGGGATGGGCGAGAATGGGGGACGGTGAGGAGGTGGGCGGCAGAGGAGCGGAGCGTGCCGGGTGGGCGGTGGAAAGAGAGATGGGAGGAGAGGTAGGAGGGGGCAAGGGGATGGAGAGCCTCGAAGCCTAGAGCGAGAAGTTGTTGTTTCGTGCAGAAGTTGATAGGCAACCACTGGAGGCTTTTGAGGAAGGGAGTGACAGGCCCAGAGCGTTTCTGTAGGAAGACGATCCGGGCAGCGGAATGAAGAATAGACTGGAGTGGGGAGAGACGGGAGGAAGGGACATCCGAGAGGAAGCTGACACAATAATCCAGTCGGGATAGTATGAGAGCCTGTACCGGTACGATCGCCATTTGGTTGGTAAGGAAAGGTCGGATCTTGCTGATATTGTAAAGGTGAGACTGGCAGGCGTTGGTGACGGATTGGGTGTGTGGGGTGAATGAGAGAGCCGAGTCAAGGACGACACCAAGGTTGTGGGCCTGTGAGACGGGAAGGATGGTCGTGCCGTCCACGGGGACGGGGAAGTCAGGGAGAGGGCAGGGTTTGGGAGGGAAGATAAGGAGCTCAGATTTAAAATAACCATGTGAATCAACTCCTTTTCCCACTCCCCCTCCCCACCCCCTGCACTGTTTACACTTGTCGAATGATCAGTGTTATTTATTGGACACTTCCTGTGTTCACAACACAGTACTAAGACTTGGGAAAGTAAAATCCAACAGACTTGGTAAGTGCAATCACTCACTTCCCCCCTTCAAAGCCCTACTGCTAGCTCACCTCCTCCAGGAGGCCTTCCCAGACTGAGCCCCCCTTTTCCTCTGCTCCTCCTCCCCTCCCCATCGCCCCGACTCCTCCTCTCGGCTCTATCCCCCTCCCCACCCCACAGAGCTTGTGTATATTTGTACATACTTATCATTCTATTTGATTAATGATGTGCATGTATCTATAATTCTATTTATTTATTTTGATGCTATTGATACCTGTCTAGTTGTGTTGTTGTCTCTCTCCCCATTTCTAGACCGTGAGCCCATTGTTGGGTAAGGATCGCCTCTATCTTTTGCCTAATTGAACATTCCGAGCACTTAGTACAGTGCTGTGCACACAGTAAGTGCTCAATAAATACGATTGAAGGAATGAATGAATATATATACACACAAACACATTTGTTGTTGTTGTCTTATGCTGTCGAGTCACGTCGGATCCATAGCGACACCGTGGACACATCTCTCCCAGAAGGTCCCGCTCTCCGTCTGCATTCGTTCTGGTCGTGGATCCAGAGAGTTTTCTTGGTCAAAATCCGGCAGTATTTGCCTCCTTCGGCGCAGTCAACTCAAAAGTCCTCACCCTCGACTCTCTCCCGGGCCGCTGCTTCCCAGCACGGGGGAGTTTTGACTTGTAGCCGACGGCCTGCCCCTCGCTAGCCACTGGCCAAGCTAGGAATGGAACGGACGGGCCTCTGCTTGATTCTCCCTCCCATAGCCGAGACTGGTAGAGGACTGGAAACTCTCCAGATGCCACCCTGAGAGGGGAAACGCACATTTACCTCCTTATTAATACGTGGTTTATACAAGCTTGTCATTTCAGGATTTTACCTCTTCTTGTCCGGTGGATGAGCTTGTACCGTTTCCATGAAAATTGTACCTGGAGTCTCGAAATTACGGAGAAGCAGCGGGGCTTAGTGGAAAGAGCCGGGGCTTGGGAGTCAGAGGTCGTGGGTTCTAATCCCGCTTCTGCCACTTGTCAGCCGTGTGACTTTGGGCAAGTCACTCAACTTCTCTGGGCCCCAGTTCCCTCATCTTTAAAATGGGGATGAAGTCTGTGAGCCCCATGTGGGACAACCTGATTCCCTTCTATCTATCCCAGGACTTAGAACAGTGCCTTGCACATATTAAGAGCTTAGCAAATGCCATCATTATTATTATTCTCTACTTGAACCGTCTCAGATTCCGGACTAAAGGACAGAACTGCTAAGGAAATTCAAATTCTCTACTTACGGTCTCTTGAAGTGCCCTCCCGCATTCAAAGGGGCTGCGAGATACTTAAAGCTGTGCGGGATACTTAAACCCAGGGAAAATTCAATTACTCTCTTCCTAATCCACTAGAGGGAATGGAATCCAAGTTTCCCCCAAGCTCAGAGGGGGCGGAATGTACCCTAATATGCTCGAGTGCTTGTTTGATTGAAGATAGAAGGTGCCTGAGGAGGTCAAGGTAAAAAAAGCAGAAGTGTTTCATACTTGCTGCTTCCTTGTCCCTTTAGAAGTTCCACCACAATGGATCTATCCCAGTGTAGAAATCTTGTGAAGAGGTGAGGAATTCGCCCCCGTGACCACATTAGATGCCTTCAGTATCCATTCAGTCACTCGATCAAATTTACTGAGCGCTTACTTGTGCAGAGCACTGTACTAAAAGCTTGGGAGAGTACAATATAAAAATAAACGGAGCCATTCCCTGCCCATGACTACAGTTCTGTGCCATCTGAACACTGAACGTTTCTGCTAATTCTGATGTATGGTACTCTCCCAATCCCGGCTCTGCCCCTTCTCAGCTGTGTGACTGTGGGCAAGTCACTTCACTTCTCTGTGCCTCAGTTCCCTCCTCTGTAAAATGATGATTAACTGTGAGCCTCACGTGGGACAACCTGATGACCCTGTATCTCCCCCAGCGCTTAGAACGGTGCTCTGCACCTAGTAAGCGCTTAACAAATACCTACATTATTAAGCCCGTAGTACAGTGCTCTGCAGATTGCTATCGTTTTTGTCTGTCTGTCTCCCCCAATTAGACTGTAAGCCCGTCAGTGGGCAGGGACTGTCTCTATCTGTTGCCAATTTGTACATTCCAAGTGCTTAGTCCAGTGCTCTGCACATAGTAAGTGCTCAATAAATACTATTGAATGAATGAATAGTAAGCACTCAATAAATGCAATTGATTGATTTGATTGGTGGCTTACAGAGTAGCTTAGTGGAAAGAGCACACAGGCTTGGGAGTCAGAGGTAGTGGGTTCCAATCCCCACTCCGCCACTTGTCTGCTGTGCGACCTCGGGCAAGTCATTTCACTTCTCAATGCCTCAGTTCCCTCATCTGTAAAATGGGGATTAAGACTGTGAGCCCCACGTGGCACAACCTGATTATCTTGTATCTACCCCAGCGCTTAGAACAGTGCTTGGCACATCGTAAGCGCTTAACAAATACCATCGTCATCACTACACACCAATTACTGCCTGTATCTCCTTTTCCTTCTTCCTTCTAACTGCACATTATTTTAAAGTTACTCTTCCTTGCTGTATTGTAAAATCTTTGACCATGTCTAATAACTCTGTTGTATTCTCCCAGGAGCGCAGATCAGAGCTTAGGACAGTGCTTGACACATAGTAAGTGCTTACCAAATTCCATGATTATTATCCCCCTGCATACAGTAGGTGTTTTATAAAGAATACTGATTAAACAATTAAAGTGATGATGAGGGAAGACAAAAATTTCTCATTGAGAGGGCTAAGCAAGTGGTAAAAGTGGTTAAGTAATTCGATTTATTCTTAGCAGTTCCCTCATCTGTAAAATGGAGATTAATGATAATGATAATCATTATGGTATTTGATAAGCGCTATGTGCCAGACACTGTACTGAGCTCTGGGACGGGTATAAGCCAATCTAGTTGGACACGGTACCTGTCCCACATGACTCACAGTCTCAATCCCCATTTTACAGATGACGTAACTGAGGCCCAGAGAAGTGATTTGCCCAAGGTCACACAGTAAACATGTGGCAGAGGTGGGATTAGAACCCAGGTCTTTCTGACTCTCAGGCTCATGTTCTATCCACTAGGCCAGGCTGCTTCAGTCCTCTGTAACGCATCTCAGTAACTGTTGATTGATTGTTTGAAGCAGCGGTGAAGCTCTAGGCATGGAAAATCAACATACTTTTCCCTTCTAAAAAATGCCTAGGGCTCCCTATTCTCAAAAGCTACCTTAGATTTTGAAATTTTCTTTGCAACTCTTTAAACCCTGAGATGGAAGAGTAGAACGCTAGCCATATACTTTTCAAATCATTTATCCCTAGCTTTCCAGGGGAAGACAGGGGAGAGCACAAGGCAGAGTCGAGAGCAGAGTGGTGTATTTTTTACCAAAATAGCACGAACGGGATCTCCAAGGATTGAAATCTAGCGTGCGAGATGGTTCGATGGAAGGCCGCTGGGAGCTCTGAAAGCTGCAGCTGGATTCAGAAACAGGTGTCTTATGATGAGTAGAAGCCAAGCACTCGAGGAAATGCCTTCAGGACTTGTGTAGAGAAAATTTCCACTTGGGGATCAGGCACGGCTAAGGTTTTAGTGTGTGTTTGGAAACCCAATCTCTATCCTGCAGTTTTAAGGTTGGAGTTGAGTTTTTACCTTTACCTTTTAAGGATCGACTCTTTCAATATCCTTTCTTTTTTCAGTTTTGTAAATGGCTTAAAGCTAGTCTTTGAAATTGGGATTGATTTTTCTGGGTCAGGTTCCCTCAAATAGGTCCTAATGTATATATATATATATATATATATATATATATATACATAGAATGGAACTACTGAAAAAGACATCACAAACTGAAAAATAGCAGATATTAAACAAACCACCATCTTTGATAAGCAAAAAAATGTCAAACCCCCATGGAGGAACATGACCTAATACTGATTTAGGGGCCAATTTAGTCATCCTGACAAATAGTAAGGCCCAGGCTGGTGAACAATAATAATAACAATTATGGTATAATAATAATAATACCTCTGTATCATTTGTATTTGTGTATAGATATTTGTATATATATAGGCGTATATACATACATATTTCATATATATATATATATATATATATATACAGAGTGGCCTAGTGGATAGACCACGGGCCTGGAAGTCGGGACCTGGGTTCTAATCCCTGCTCCACCACTTGTCTGCTGTGTGACCTTGGGCAAGTCACTTCACTTCTCTGGGCCTCAGTTCCCTCCTCTGTGAAACGGGGATTGAGACTGTGAGCCCCAGGTGGGACGAGGGTGAGGTGATCCTTTGCCGGATGAGAAAATGGAGTCCCTTTCTGAAATAAGATCTTTCTAAATGTAGAAACTGAGAAGGTCTACACTTTACAGTCCAGTCACACATCCATAACAATTAAACTGAATGGCAGTCCATGTCTGAAAATGTTCCCTAGTGTTTGTCAGTTTAGCCTTTTCCCTCTTAGGAATGTAGTGCCCTAGAGCATATTTGGCAAGAGTGTGTGTCCTCTATTTGATCAGAGTACATAGGAGGGCCCACTATTGCCAAACTCGCTGGATATCAACAACCAAGAATTCTTTATCACATTCTTTTCATCCTTCAAAAGATACATTAAAGTCCTCCAGTCTGCTGTGTGACCTTGGGCGGGTCACTTCACTTCTCTGTGCCTCAGTTATTTCATCTGTAAAATGGGGATTAAGACTGTTAGCCCCAATGGGGCAGGGAGTGTGTCCAACTCAATTTGCTTGTATCTACCCAAGTGCTTAGTACAGTGCCTGGCACATAGTAAGTTCTTAACAAACACCATTATTATTATTATGCTTGTTCACCAGCCTGGGCCTTACTATTTGTTAGGATGACTAAGTTGGCTCCTAAATCAGTGTAAGGTCATGTTCCTCTACTGGGGTTTGACGTTTTTCTGCTTATCAAAGACGGTGGCTTGTTTAATATCAGCTATTTTTCAGTTTGAGTGATGTCTTTTTCGGTAGTTCCATTCGATAGTTGTAATGACTGAGGTTACAGATGACCTTACGGCAAGATGAGTTGTTACCGGGCAGAGGGCCAAACTTTTCTACTTGAATATGGAAGCGTTAAGGGGTTAGGGATTTTAAGAAGGGGGAGGAATGGAAGGGGGAGGCTTCAAGGAGCAATAGCCAAAATCGTATCATCTGGGCGGTTTTCAGCTCTGGAATCTTTCACGTTTTGTCAGAGAGTGGGGTTAAACAAGGCGGAGGCGACTCAGAGAAATGGGGGGGGGGGATTTGGGAAGGGGCATAAATGAACACCCGATCATTGGGGGCTACTTCTTGGGTGCATCTGCAATGAAATAGCCACCTGTGGCAGGGTGTTCGTTTATCCGTTGCCCAGTGGAAAAATCCAAGCATATCTGCTGGGTTTCACCTCTCAGGGTCTCACCTGGAGAGTTTCCAGTCCTCTACCAGTCTCGACTACAGGAGAGTCAGGCAGAGGCCTGCCCATTCCATTCCTAGCTTGGGAAGTGGCTGGTGAGTGGAAGGCCATCTGCCGCAAATCAAAACTCACCCTGGCAGGGGAGAGAGTCGAAGGCGAAGACTCAAGTTGACTGCGCGGAAGGAGGCAATGGTAAACCGCTTCTGTATTTTGATCAAGAAAATTCTGGATCCGCTACCAGAACGATTGCAGGTGGAGGTGGGGTGTTCTGGGAGAGATGTGTCCGTGGCATCGCTGAGGGTCCAGGCGACAACGACATAATAATGTCGGTAATGTTGGTATTTGTTAAGCGCTTACTACGTGCCGAGCACTGTTCTAAGCGCTGGGGTAGACACAGGGGAATCAGGATGTCCCACGTGGGGCTCACAGTCTTAATCCCCATTTTACAGATGAGGTAACTGAGGCCCAGAGAAGTTGTGACTTGCCCACAGTCACACAGCTGACAAGTGGCAGAGCCGGGATTTGAACTCATGACCTCTGACTCCAAAGCCCGTGCTCTTTCCACTGAGCCACGCTGCTTCTCTGCTGTGTCAACAAAGGCAGAAGAATATTGTCCCCTGCATTCCCCACGAAACAAAAGAAAAGAAAGAAAAGGATTGGAGAATCCTATACTTATCTTGAAAGGGACCGATAAGGAGAAATGACTGAGTACAACGCAAATATTTAACATGCAGGAACAGACCTGACTGACACTGGAGAAGTACACCGCTTCCTCATATAGGCCTAAGGGTCTGTTTCCTTCATTCAATCGTATTTATTGAGCATTTACTTTATACAAAGCACTGTACTAAGCGCTTGGGACAGAGAAGCAGCACGGTTTAGTGGAAAGAGCCTGGGCTTGGGAGTCAGAGGTCGTGGGTTCTAATCCTGACCCCGCCACTTGTCACTGTACCTCGGTTACCTCATCTGAAAAAAGGGGATTAAGACCGTGAACCCCACGCGGGACTTGTATCTACCCCAGCGCTTAGAACATTGTTTGGCACTTAGAGCTTAGCAAATACCACCATCAGCAGCATCATTACAACAACAAACGGACGCATTCCTTCTCACAGTCTAGAGCTGACCAGGGAATGAAGGGAAGATTAAAGTTCTGTATAAAACTAAGAATCAAATTATGCCCTAAATGGATCCATGACCGAGGTATTCCTTTTCTGCCCAATTAGGAAAGAACACTCTTCTCTAAGTAGAAACCGTACCTTTGAAAAGCCTCATACCATGGTACTGGTCATTTTGGCCTCAACGGAAAAGTCACAAAGAGCAATCTGGTATTCGTCCTAGATTCGGCATTGGATTGAAACCTCCTAGCTCACGTGAATGTTGGTACTTGGGCTGAAAGATATTTATTTTTTTATGATATTTGTCAAGTGCTTTCTGCATGCCAGGCACCATACTAAGCCCCGGGGGCAGATACGAGCTAATGAGGTTGGACACGGTAATCCCCATTTTGCAGATTAAGTTATTGAGGCCCAGAGAAGTGAAGTGACTTGCCCAAGGTCACACAGCAGACACGTGGCGAAGCCAAGATTAGAACCGAGTCCCGGGCCAGTGCTCTAGCCGCTAGACTATGCTGTTTCTTAGTTGTTTACCACAGATAACTCATGTCCGTATTCCTTCCCGTGCTCGGGAAACTATTATAGCATCCGTCTCCCTCAGGAGACTGTAAAATGTTCGAGAGTAGAGATTGTGTCTATTAATTCCCACCACACTCCACTGACCCCGCTACACTCCATTATCTCCGCTACGCGGGCCTGGGAGTCAGAGGACAGGGGTTCTAATCCTGACTCCCACATGTCTGCTGTGCGACCTTAGGCGAGTCACTTCTAACTTCTCTCTGTTTAGGTTACCTCATCGTTGCAATGGGGATTACGACTCTCGGCTTTATGTGTGACTGGGACCGTGTCCAAACCGATCATCTTGTATCTACTCCAATGCTTAATACAGCGCCCGTCACATAGTAAGCGCTTCATAAATATCATTTTATGCTTGTCCAGGCACTTTAGAAAAGTCCTCTGAACACAGGAGGGGCTCAATGTATAAGCTTGGTGAAGATGAGGTGGGTTTTTTGCGGTATTTGTATTTTATTCATTTATATTAATGTCTGTCTCCCACTCTAGACTGTAAAGCCTCTGCGAGCAGGGATCGTGTCTGTTTATTGTTATATTCGACTCTCCCAACCACTTAGTACAATAAGTGCACAATAAATACAATTGAATGAGTGAATGAATGACTGAATAAGCGGTTACGATGTATCAAGCACTGTTCTAAACTCTGGGGCAGATACAAGTCAGTCAGGCCATATAGAGTCGCTGTCCCACATGGGGCAGGTTTCGTTAGTGATAGGGACCTGAAGGGAGAAGAAAAGAAATCGAAGGAGGAATCTTCCTGTAAAGGCCACCAGGGATCCAGTGTGGCTTTTCATCCATTAAATGGTTCAGATTAAGAGCCTTTAAATCTTCAAGGACTGTGATTTTGACTGTTTGCCCAGTGGAGAGAAATTAAGGGGAAGAGCTGGGCCCTTTGGAAAGATTGAGACTAATGGGGATTAAGTAATAGCATGAACCTAACACAGAGAAGCAGCGTGGCTTAATGGAAAGAGCTCGGGCTTGGGAGCCAGAGGTCATGGGTTCTAATTCCGGCTCTGCCACTTGTCAGCTGTGTGACTCTGGGGAAGTGACTGCACTTCTCTGGGCCTCAGTTCCCTCATCTGTAAAATGAAGGAACCTTTTCCCTCTGCTCCCTCTGCTCCCTCCCCTTTCCCCCATTCATCTCCCCTCAGCTAAGCCCCCTTTCCCCCCCTTTCCCTCGGCTCCTCCCCCTCTCCCTTCCCCTCCCCTCAGCACTGTGCTCATTTGTAGATATTTTTATCACCCTATTTATTTTGTTAATGAGGTGTACCTCCCGTTGATTCTATTTATCGTGATTATGTTGTCTTGTTTTTGTCTGTCTCCCCCATCAGACTGTGAGCCCGTCATTGGGCAGGGATTGTCTCTGTCGCCGAATTGTCCATTCCAAGCGCTTAGTACAGTGCTTTGCACATAGTAAGCGTTCAATAAATACTACTGATTGCATAAAATGGGGATAAAGACCGTGAGCCCTACGTGGGACAACCTGATTACTTTGTATCCCTACCCCAGCGCTTAGAACAGTGTTTGGCACATAGGAAGCGCTTAACCGATACCAACATTATTATTACCTTGCAATCACCCTAGTGCTTAGAACAGTGCTTGACACGTAGTAAGTGCTTAACAAATATCATCATTATTATTGTTATTATTGTCACTGTGGTGAGAAGCATCGTGTCGTAGTAGATAGAGCTCGGGCCTGGGAGTCAGAAGGTCATGTGTTCTGATCCCGGCTCCACCACTTGTCTGCTGTGTGACCTTGGGCAAATCACTTCACTTCTCTGGGCCACAGTCACCTCATCAGCAAAACGGTGATTAAGACTGTGAGCCCCCTGCGGAATCCGGACTGGATCCAGCTTGTCGAGCTTGGATCTGCCCCAGCGCTTAGAACAGTGCCTGGCACAGGCGAGCTTTTAATGCATAAAACGATTACTATCATGGATAGAACATAGGCCTGGTAGTCAGAGGACCTGGGTTCTGATCCCCGCTCTGCCGCTTGTTGGCTGTGCGACTTGGGCAAGTCATCTCTCTGGGCTTCGGTTACCTCATCTGGAAAATATGGATTAAGACTGTGAGCCCCACGCGGAACTTTGACCAACCTGATTAGCTGATCTACCCCAGAATAATAATGTCGGTATTTGTTAGGCGCTTACCTTGTGCCGAGCACTATTCTAAGCACTGGGAGAGATATAGGGTAATCAGGTTGTCCCACGTGAGGCTCACAGTCTTCATCCTCATTTTACAGATGAGGGAACTGAGGCACCGAGAAGCTAAGTGACTTGCCCAAAGTCACGCAGCTGGCAGGTGGGGGGGCTGGGATTAGAACCCATGACCTCTGATCCTAAATCCGTGCTCTTTCCACTGAGTCAGGCTGCTTCTCAGAACTTCCTACAGTGCCTGACACATCATCAGTGCTTAACAAATGTCTCAAAAAAAAAAAAGAAAAAAAAAAGAAACCCTTAAAAAAGGAACTTGGTTCTCAGGGTATTAAAAATCAACGGGAAATAAGGAATGACCACCCTGGAGGAGGACTAGGGAATTTTGTATTGTTCTCTGAGCCCTATTATTGATGTCAATATGGGAAATAAACCCTGCTGGACTTAATCTGTCTGGGCTGGGTCTTCTTGAGAATCTGCTGAAGGAATAATGAAGGATAAATGGACTGAACTAATTGATTGCATTCTATAAAAGGGGAAAATGACCATGACTGTTGGAAGGGGTGTGACTATTTTACTTGGGAATTTTCCTATAGCCACAGTGGTGAATCCCATTGGAGGAGTCTCCGATGAAGTAATTAGTCAATCAGTGGTATTTATTGAACACTTACTGTGTGCAGAGCACGATACTAAGTGCTTGGGAGAGTGCGATGTAATCAAGTTGGTAGACAGGACCCCTGCCCACAAGGAACTTACATTCTAGAGGACTCTGGAGCCTAGAGTAATTAACAATAATAATAATGATAGTATCTGTGAAGCATTTGCTATGTGCCAAGCACTGTTCTAAGTGCTGGGTAGATACAAAGAAATCAAGTTGCCCCAAGTGGGGCTCACAGTCTTAATCCCCATTTTACAGATGAGGTAACTGAGGCACAGAGAAATGAAGTGACTTGCCCAAAGTCACACAGCTGGTAAGTGGAGGAGCTGGGATTACAACCCTCGACCTCTGACTCCCAGGGCCGTGCTCTTTCCACTAAGCCACGCTGCCTATCTGCCTGATAATGATAGTATAGATAGACATAATAATAATGATAGTATCTGTTAAGCGCTTCCTATTTACAGGCACTGTACGAAGCGCTGGGGTAGATCTAAGCAAATCAATTTGGACACAGTCCCGGTCCCACGTGAGGCTCACAGTCTCAATCCCCATTTTTCAGAAGAGATAACTGAGGCCCAGAGAAATGAAATGACTTGTCCAAGGTCACACAGCAGACAAGTGGCAGAGGTGGGATTAGAACTCATGACCTTCTGACTCCCGGGCCCGTGCTCTATCTGCTACACTATAAATTCCCAGTAAGGGGCACGTAGAGGTCTGCCCCTGCTTGAGTGCCCTACAGTAAATGAACCACTGCTGATGTAACCCAGGATATTTAAACACCAGCCTGGCTTTATTTGCTGTTGCCCTGTTCTTATCCTCCCTCACCCTCCTGTTCCTGGCCTCCTCTCAGTCACCGTCCACGCTCTCTGTGAGTTGAATTCCATGTTTGGCACAGATTAAAACTGTGAAATTCAGTCATGCCTCCTAAAGGTCACCTCCTCCAAGAGGCCTTCCCAGACTGAGCTCCCCTTTTCCCTCTGCTCCCTCTACCCCGCCTTCACCTCTCCGCGGCTAAACCCTCTCCTCCCCCCTTTCCCTCTGCTCCTCCCCCTCTCCCCTCCCATGCCCTCAGCACTGTTCTCATCCGCTCGACTGTATATATCTTCATCACCCTATTCATTTTGTTTAATGAGCTGTACATCACCCTGATTCTATTTATCGGCTATTGTTTTAATGAGATGTTCTCGCCCTCGATTCTATTTGTTGCCATTGTTCCCGTCGGTCCGTCTCCCCCGATTAGACCGTGCACCCGTGAAAGGGCAGGGACCGTCTCTATCTGTTACCGATTTGTCCATTCCAAGCGCTTAGTACAGTGCTCTGCACATAGTAAGGGCTCAATAAATGCTATTGAATGAATGAATGAATGAGTAAAGGTCACACAGCAGACAAGTGTCATAGCCGGGATTAGAACCCAGGACCTTCTGAGTCCCAGACCCATGGTCTAACCACCAGACAGTGCTCCTTTTAGAGTTGTGTAACCCCGAGGCCTACTCTCAGGGTGACACCTGGAGAGTTTCCAGTCTTTCAGCTTCAGCTATGGGAGGGAGAGTCGAGCAGAGGCCTGCCCATTCCAATCCTAGCTTGGTCAGTGGGTAGCAAGTGGCAGGCCATCGGCTACAAGTCAAAACTTCGCCCTGCTGGACAGCAGCGGCCCGGGGGAGAGAGTCGAGGGCGGAGACTCGAGTTTACCGCGCGGGAGGTCCACTTCGGGATTTTGACCAAGAAAAC
This sequence comes from Ornithorhynchus anatinus, assembly GCF_004115215.2. Lineage (NCBI taxonomy): Eukaryota > Metazoa > Chordata > Mammalia > Monotremata > Ornithorhynchidae > Ornithorhynchus > Ornithorhynchus anatinus. Next base: position 5,479,065 of record NC_041749.1, read on the forward strand.
TCTGTGGATCCACGACCAGAATGACGGCAGATGGAGTTGGGGCCTTCTGGGAGAGATGTGTCCATGGCGTCGCCATGGGTCGGACGTGACTCGACAGCACAAGACAAGAACACTGAGGCAGGTCTAGATACTGATGTTACCCCTTTCACAGTTTATATTTACCAAGCCTAGGCCACCACTCTGCTGATGTCCATGCCATCCGAGGTAGACTTCCCACAAAACCCTGGTCATCTGGTAAGCAGGGGACCAAATTTCTTGGAGGAGAGGTCTGCTGTAGCGCAACATAGTACATTGTTTTAAAACCCAATTTGGATTGAATACGGTAGAAGAACTGGAGGCCACAGTTACTCCCAGATTTGAATTTGAATTGGCCCTATCACAAAGCGCTCTGGCTAGGAATGTTTCCTAAAGGCAGTTTCAATCGATATACAGGATGACGTAGCACCATTCCACCAGTACTTCATTAGCGTTGCCTGGAGAACTGGTTTAAAATGGTTTAGAGAAGCAACGTGGCTCAGTGGAAAGAGCCCGGGCTTGGGAGTCAGAGGTCAAGGGTTCGAAACCCAGCTCTGCCACTTGTCAGTTGTGTGACTGTGGGCAAATCACTCGACTTCTCTGTGCCTCAGTTACTTCATCTGTAAAATGGGGAATAAAACTGTGAGCCCCATGTGGGACAACCTGATCACCCTGTATCTACCCCAGCGCTTAGAACAGTGCTTTGCACATAGTAAGTGCTTAAAAAATACCAACATTATTATTAAAATGAACCCCTTTGTCAACTGGAAATACCATGGTTTACCAGGAAGCAAAATTCAAGATAGAGAAGCAGCTGGGGCTAGTGGAGAGAGCACAGGCCTGGGAGTCAGGAAGACCTGGTTTCTAATACCGGTTCTGCCACTTGTATGCTCTGTGACCTTGGGCAAGTCACTTCACTTCTCGGGGCCTCAGTTACCTCGTCTGGAAAATGAGGATTAAGACCGTGAGCCCCAGGTGGGGACATGGACCTTATCCATCCGGATTAGCTTGTAACTACCCCAGCACTTAATATAGTGCCTGGCAGAAAATCAGCACTTAACAAATGCTAATGAAAAAAAAAAAAAAAAACTGGTCTGAGTCCCATCTCAACCAATGGCCTACTGTCTTACTTTGGTTAAGTTAATTAACCTTTTTGGACTTGATTTTCTTCATAAAATGAGCAAAAAAGCTCCATATGGGTGATTGAATATACCTCAGCACTTACATAAAAAGCACTTAATTCATGTGGTTATTATAACTATTGTTATCATTATTGTTATCATGGTCATTAAATCGTGCAATTTGTTAATTTATGGTCCTTCTGACTTTCAGATAAAAGTATCAAACAATGTCGCTTGCTCGGAAGGAATCTGTTAGACTCCACCTTCTTGAATTTCACCCATATGGTAGAAATCGGGTACTCTCTCAACCGTTTTCAGTCCACCTTTTCCTTCTCCCTTTACTTCCGGATGAAATAATGGGCAATGCCACACGATAACGCCGGGTTAAGGCAGGGATTGGTAGGATTTTCAGGAAAACGGCAAAGAAACTGTCGCAAATGAGGTGAAACCACCAAAGCCATCTGTACTTGCCAGCAGGTCCTGGTGGCAATTCTGTGGCTAGGGGTGATCAATGAGGCGGACAATAGGAGCAGTGGGATGGAACCGGGGCCGCTGGCTACAGTCAATCAGTCAGTCGATCGTATTTATTGAGCACTTACTGTGTGCAGAGCGCTGTACTAAGCACTTGGGAGAGTACAGTAGAATCATAGGACACATTCAACCTGACGCAGGCGGTATAATAATAATGCTGGTATTTGTTAAGCGCTTACTATGTGCAGAGCACTGTTCTAAGCGCTGAGGGAGATACAGGGTAATCAAGTTGTCCCACGTGAGGCTCACAGTTAATCCACATTTTACAGATGAGGGAACTGAGGCCCAGAGAAGTGAAGTGACTCGCCCACAGTCACACAGCTGACAAGTGGCAGAGCCGGGATTCGAACCCATGACCTCTGACTCCCAAGCTCGGGTTCTTTCCAATGAGCCACGCTGCTTCCCGGACACAGCCCACTGCAAATAGGCCAAGGCAGCATGATGATGATGATGATGGTATTTGTTAAGTGCTTATCATGTGACAAGCACTGTGCTAAGCATAGGGATAGATACAAGCTCATCAGGTTGGACACGGTCCCTGACCCACATGGGGCATCCAATCTTAATCTCCATATTACAGATGAGGTAACTGAAGCACAGAAAAGTTAACTGACTTGCCCAAGGTCACACAGCTGAGAAGTGGTGGGGCCGGGATTAGAACGCGGGTCCTTCTGACTCCCAGGCCCGGGCTCCATCCGCTAGATAGGATCAAGAATTCACGAATAATAACAGTCATAATGGTATTTGTTAAACATCTGCTGAGTGCCAGTCGCTACCGAAAGACTACTGTGCTGTGGATTGCCACAAAGATGAACTGCAACGAAATACTACAAAAATGTCCAGCAAGGTTTCCTGACACTAGATGAAGGTGGAGTCTGTAAAATTCCCTCAAATTTCCGGGGAGAACTCCCTCCCAACCCAGCTCTCCACCCATTGCCTCGATGGAAATCTAAGTCTGCTGGGTTTTCACAGACTCCTGCAACAAGCTCTGCTCCGACTCAAATCTCAGAGAAGGGGGCGATCGGGGATATCCCGGTGTTTTTGTGCGGCATTACGCATTGTTTCATCGGGAAGTAAAGCGAGAAGAAGGTGGGACTGAAAACAGTTGAGATAATATTCAATTTCTGCCCTACTGGGTGAAATTCAAGGAGGTGGTGTAAAACAAGCAGCGTGACTCAGTGGAAAGAGCCCAGGCTTGGGAGTCAGAGGTCGTGAGTTTGAATCCCAGATCTGCCACTTGCCAGCTGTTGGACTGTGGGCAAGTCACTTCACTTCTCTGTGCCTCAGTTACCTCATCTGTAAAATGGGGATTAACTGTGAGCCTTACCTGGGACACCCTGATTACCCTGTATCTACCCAAGCGCTTAACAAATACCAACGTCATTATTATTATTATTATCACAAGAGAATCCTACGAAGCAGCCTCTCCTCATGAAGCTCACAGTCATTTGGGGTGACATTAGGCCGGTTGTTTCTATTTACTTCTGATGACATCCACGTGGTTCTCAGTTTAAATCAACACACAGAGCTTCTTGGAGGATTTTTGTTTAAGTGTAAGCAGAGAACGACCGTAGAAACCAGGAACTGTGACTCACTGCCCTATCCTGACATCATCACTGCCCCATGCAGCCTGCGTTCCACTTTGACAGTGCTTCTAATACTAATAATGTTATTTGTTAAGCGCTTACTATGTGCAGAGAGTACAGTAGCGTTAACAAATAATCACGAAGCTTTCATTCTAAGGGCAGGAATCATATACAGTGCTTTGCACACAGGAAGCACTCAATAAATCGTGGCTCAGTGGAAAGAGCCCGGGCTTGGGAGTCAGAGGTCATGGGTTCGAATCCCAGCTCTGCCACTTAGCTGTGTGACTGTGGGCAAGTCACTTCACTTCTCTGTGTCTCGGTTACCTCATCTGTAAAATGGGGATGAAGACTGTGAGCCTCATGTGGGACATCCTGATTACCCTGTCTACCCCAGCGCTTAGAACAGTGCTCTGCACATAGTGAGCGCTTAACAAATACCAACATTATTATTATTAAATACGATCGAATGAATGAATCACGTCTACCAACTCTACTGCATTTGACTCTCCCAGGCGCTTAGTACAAAGTGCTCTGCGCACAGAAAGCGTCCAATAAGTGCCACTGATTGATCCGGAGACAGATGCTAAAATAATTTACAGATCGGAAAACAGAGTCAAGGGATACGAGCGTGACTCGGTTCATGACTGGCAAGGATCCCTAGCAGATGCTTCCCAGCCAACTGAAGCGTGAAGAAATTGGCCGAGGGGATCCTTCCCAAACAAGGGGGGGGACGGGGGAAGAGAAAAACCAGTACGACTCCCAGACTCTCATTTCAATCCGCGCTCTTTATCTTCGTCCCCTTCGTGACTCTTGGATTCAGTTACGCACGATGTTCTTGGAAAGATGATTGCCGTGTTCTTACCGGCTTTTGGGCCGCTGTCGAGATTCCGCGCTCCGCTGCGAGTTAGGAAAGATCTGTTTTTCGCATAACTTTTGTTTCCCCTTTCCTGGGAACAACTTGTTGCTCTGGTGGTAACCATAGGGACCAGGCTGATTTTCAACAGTTTCCTCCAGCTATGTAGATGTAGGGCAGAAGCTATCAGAGGCTGCTCAGTTAGACTAACAGTCTGCAGGCTGGGCTCTAGTCTTCCCGTTAAGGATAACAGAGCTTTCCGACTCCCATCTCACTGCTTAGGCCATAAATAACTGGGGTTTTTTTTAAATCTTCTTATCTTCTTTTTTCAGCCTCTGAGTCTAGATTTTTTTTTCAATAAGAAAGCATTTTGACTCACTGTACTCTCATCAATGTGAAAGTGGGAGGGCCCTTTAAAGGAAAAAGTAGATTAGCATGTATTTTCCTCTTCTCCCACTCCCTTCTGCGCCACCCTGACTTGCTCCCTTTGTAATAATAATAATGGTATTTGTTAAGTGTTTATTGCGTGCCAAGCACTGTTCTAAGTGCTGTAGTTACAAGGTAATCAGGTTATCCCACTTGGGGCTCCCAGTCTTAATCCCCCTTTTGCAGATGAGGCAACTGAGGCACGGGGAAGTGAAGTGACTTGCCCAAGGTCACACAGCTGACAAGTGGCAGAGCCGGGATTAGAACCCATGACCTCTGACATCAAAACCCGGGTTCTTACCACTAAGCCACGCTGCTCCAAACCCAGGTCTTCTGACTCCCATGCTTGATGCCGAGAACTAGGGTTGGGGCTACATCATCAGTCAATCATCGGTATTTATTGAGCACTTATTGTGTGCAGAACATGATAAGTGTACTCGAAAAGAGAATGGAACTAAAAAAAGTAGTGAGGATTCGAACTCAAGGTGGTGGCGCAAGCAAGGAAAAGTAACACTCAGAGACAGTGCTGGAGACATCAGAAAAGGGAGGAATGTGACCGAGTGCCCGTTCACCTCCGGAGAGGTACGGAGAGGTACGAGTGACAAAGCGGCCCCCCTCTCCGGTTTGGCTGGGCCTTTATTTTCAACATATAGGAGAACCAGCCAATCGCAAAAGTTGCAAAAGAACTCGGACAAGTGTGTTTTCTTCAATGACAAAAGAGACTCTTCAAGCAGGCCTTATCCGTTTTGGGTAAGAAGCAATCTCCGGTTCCCCAGAATTTGAGGATGTGGTATGCATCCCACCTGAAATGGGGGACTTCCTGAGGCAAAAACAGAGTCATTTAGATCAAGACTCCGCAACAATCCCCCCTTTTGATCCCAGCAGGACCCAGACCCCTGTGGGGATCACATATCCCTCCTGGAGGAACAAAGGTCTTCCTAGAAACAGAAGTCTTCCTAGAAACGCTGACTATGGGAAGCTGTAGATCTTGTCCAAGCGCTGGGTGATCTGAAAAGGTCTTCCCATGTGAGGGTAGCTCCTGACGGGCGCAACAGCCTGATCGATTGGGCCGCCTTTTGGAAACACAATTTAAGAGGTTGAATGACCCAGCAAACCAGGAGAAGGTCCCGTATGATAGGGAGGACAAAGGCAATTAGTCCACTGGTCAAATTTCCCAGCCAAGCAGGCGAGTTCGAGAGCCCCAACCAATCCCGCCAGGACCCAGAAGCATAGCCGTGATGGGAAGGCAGGCGATCCATTCGGGATGTGATTTTCTATACGTCCCGACGTGACTCGACTCATCCCGGTAGAAACAACAGGACCGGTTTAGGACCACGCAGACCGCTCCCTGATTGGAGAGGAGTAAGTCTAAGTCCATTCGGTTCTGAAGGGCCACACGGGACAGGGAGCTCACCTCCGACCGAAGGGCGGGGTTGGCGTCTCCCGTGTAGTTGGCTAACAGACGGAGCTCAGCGGAGAGACTGAAAAGGGAGCCGGAGAGATTTTCCATGCCCACAGTGGGAAAAAGGCCAAGAGCAAAGGCATGCCATCCAGAAAAGGAGTGGCCGAGGGACCAGGCTGGAACACTCCGGCGATGCCATCGGGGCATAGTTCGGGCATGTGTAAAGGAGCGGTTTTGATGGACAGACAGTTCTGGCACAATAACCCCCAGGACACAAATTCCAGGGTCCTCAGTTAAATCGCTAAGGGTCCTGTGCTCCATAGAGAATCGGTCAATTCTCAAGTTCAGGGGGTTCTTCGGGGAGTTTCTGGGTGCCTGGGCTACCAGGACCTTAGCTGCATTGTCCTGTTTCATAGTCTCTACATGACGAGCAATCCCTCTGAGTTCTGTAAGGGGCTTAGAACTCCATCCGGGAATAAATTTATCCAAATAATTAGAAAATTTCCCTTGTTTAACAACGGCAGTAGCCAGAGCACTGACATCCCGATGGTTATCCAAATTCAACTGTACTAAAGTCTCAGCCGCTTCACTTGTCGATTAAAGAATTCGTCTGAGGTCTCTAAGTCCTCCTGCCTCAGCCCATTAAAAGAATCCCAATCAGGAGGTTTTCTACCTATCTCCCGAATGGCGATTAATAGGGTCTGACGAGCCCGTGAGGCGCTGCCAGTCTCCTTCCACATTCAAGTTCCCATTAGGATCCGCAACTGGCCAAGCCACACGGGACTGGCCTTCACCTTCTAATTTTACGGTCTGGGCGTGTATACGCTGCCTCTCATCTCTAGTAAAAAAAAGTTCCAACAGCTCCTCTACATCTACCCAGGTTGGAGAATGGGTCCTAAAGATGCCCAAAACTCGTCTATGGACCTCCGTAGGATTTTGGGCGAAGGGAGGAGTGTTCTGTTGCCACAACAACAGTGTCTGGGGCTGGAATGGGATACGGGAGCGAAGAAGTAACGATTAACTGTCCACCCTCGTCAGGGATCTGTTGATGGGATACCCGGACCGGGGCCATGACTGCGGGAGGTGGCTGCACCGGTGGGAGGTAGGACGGTGGGAGGTAGGACGGTGGGGAAGGGCTAAGTGAGGGGGCAATGGGCAACTGAGGATATAGTCCAGGTGGCTGAGGAAGAGAACACCCAAAAATAGAGGTTTTAGGGGTGGCTAGTGCTCCGGGAACACTGCCAGGATTTTCTCGCGTTCCCGCCTCGGTCCGTAGAGAAGCAGCGTGGCTCAGTGGAAAGAGCACGGGCTTTGGAGTCAGGACTCATGAGTTCGAATCCCAGCTCTGCCACTTGTCGGCTGTGTGACTGTGGGCAAGTCACTTAACTTCTCTGTGCCTCAGTTCCCTCAACTGTAAAATGGGGATTAAGACTGTGAGCCCCACGTGGGACAACCTGATTCCCCTATGTCTACCCCAGCACTTAGAACAGTGCTCGGCACATAGTAAGCGCTTAACAAATACCAACATTATTATATCCCGGGCACGTGAGACACATAGGATGTCCCGGAGTTTTTTGGGAATTTGAGGATCCAAGGAACCTCCTTCAGGCCAGATATCTTGAAACTGGGTCCATACTTTATGACCCTGCAAGAATTTTTTCTCATCATTGCTTTTTGTACCGGAAGGACACCCTCGTCCCACAACTTCTGCAATTTAGTTCAACATTCATTAGGCTTACTGTGACCTGACCCCATACTAATCAACAGTCCCACTTAAATGATTAGGATCCTGGGATGTCTCCCAGACCCTTCCCTGGGGCGTCTCCCAGACCCTTCCCTGGGGCGTCTCCCAGACCCTTCCCTGGGGCGTCTCCCAGACCCTACCCTGGGGCGTCTCCCAGACCCTACCCTGGGGCGTCTCCCAGACCCTACCCTGGGGCGTCTCCCAGACCCTACCCTGGATCGTATCCCAGACCGTAGTGAAACGTCTTTCACTAGAAACCCTCCAACCGTACACCAGGAGGAGAATCATTTCCCTATTTCCGGGAAAGAAACCGCTTACTAGCTCTCTGAGGAGCACTCCTAATTTCAGCAGAACCAGGTCAAAGGAGGGAGGGAGGAGCCGGGCCCTAAAAGCGGATCCCTTAGACTTACGATTGCGCGCTAGGTGGATTCACCGTCCCCTCTCTGATCCATTCTGCGTTGAAGTTGGTCACGGCACGAAGGTCCCTTCGTGGTCGCCAAGAAACTGTACTCGAAAAGAGAATGCAACTAAAAAAGCAGTGAGGATTCGAACCCAAGGTGGTGACGCAAGCAAGGAAAAGTAACAATCAGAGACAGTGGTGGATAGATCAGAAAAGGGAGGAATGTGACCGAGTGCCCGTTCACCTCCGGAGAGGTACGAGTGACACAGCGGCCTCTGCTCTCCAGTTTGGCTGGGCCTTTATTTACAACATATAGGAGAACTAGCCAATAGCAAAAAAACTCGGACAAGTGTGTTTTCTTCAATGACAAAAGAGACTCTTCAAGCAGGCCTTATCTGTTTGGGGTAAGAAGCAATCTCCGGTCCCCCAGAATTTGCGGGATGTCGTATACATCCCACCTGAAATGGGGGACTTCCTGAGGCAAAAAGAGAGTCATTTAGATCAAGAGCTGCTATCCTCAGAATGCCCGTTCCAAAACAATAAGCTAGTAGAAGTGTGAATGGAGAGGAAAGTGTGGATTTTGGCAATGTTGTAAAGGTAGAAGGAACAGGATTAGTGACAGTTTAAATATGTGGATTGAATGAGAGGGATGAGTTGAGGATAATGACCAGGGTATAGGTTTGCGAGAGGAAAGATGGTGGTACTGTCTACCATGATGGGAAAGTCAAAGTGGGGAAAGGTTTTAGGTGGGAAGATGAGGAGATCTTTGGATATTTTAAGTTCAAGTTGTCAGCAGTAAAGAGTTGGAGGGGTAGATTTAGGAATCATCTCCACAGAGATGGTAGTTGAAACCTTAAGAACAAATGAGTTCTTAGACGGTGAATTGGGCTGCGAAGCTGTGAAGACTGGTGTGGACAGTGAGTGGGCTGGTGAAGCTCCTCCCTCATGGACCTTACAAATCTAGTGGGGAGATGGATAATAAAATGGATTACAGTAGAAAGATTCATTCATTTGTTCTCCTGGAGCACTTACTGTGTGCAGGGCACTGCACTGAGCACTTGGGAGAGGACAATATAATAACAAACACGTTCCCCGCTCACGTCCAGCTCACGGTCTAGAAGGGGAGACATGCATTAATATAAATCAATCGATAAATAAGCTGTTAAATAATCGAATGAATAGAGGAAGTGTGCAGGCCGTGTCCTAGTGGGAGAGAAGACAAGTTAGGTTGGAGGAAGAGCTATTTGAGTGTCTTCGAGCCAATTGTAAGAAGTCCTGGACAAAGTCTCTTTCGCACATGTGGCTCAAGGTCTAAGTGGAGGGAAGACTAGATATCTTGTGGGGATGCAAAAGGACAGGCCATTTTTTAAGATAGTGCTATTAGTGGAGAAAAAAAACCCATTCAGCCGGTGGCGTGGCTAATAAAATCAATGTGTGATAGCATTAAATTGTTGGCAGATAAAGTGCTAATGAGTATGGACAATGGAGGATCCATCTGTTTTTTCAGTTTGCCTTTCTAAATGTTGTGGTCTGTCTACTCTAGAGGTTTCTCAGTGTTATGTCCCATTGTTTGGGCTCTGGATTTGAAGCAATATCAAACCACAGGGTATCCGGGAGAACAATGAGGAGCTCAGCAGGGGAGAAACAAGGCTGGAATGATCAGGAATGAGATGACTGTTTTAGAAGGAGGCTTCAGGAAAGGGAGAAATGAAAGCGGTATCAGACAGTGAGGTAACCTTCCTGGCACGAGTTGATTTCCTTATCTGATCTGATTTCTCATTTGCCTCTTTCAGTCACTCAGTCTTATTTATTGAGAGCTTTCTGTGTGCAGAGCACTGTACTGAGCACTTGGGAGAGTACTATACGATATGATAGACACATTCCCTGCCTACAGTGAGCTTACAGTCTAGAGGAGGAGACAGACATTAACATGAATAAATAAATTACAGATATGGACATTAGTACTATGGGCCCAGGAGGGGAAATGAATAAAGGGAGCAAGTCAGGGTGATGCAGAAGAACAGGAAAAAAACAGCATGGCTTGGTGGAAAGAGCCTGGGCTTGGGACTCAGAGGTCATGGGTTCTAATTCCGGCTCCGCCGCTTGTCAGCTGTGTGACTTTGGGCAAGTCACTTAACTTCTCTGACCCTCAGTTGCCTCATCTGTAAAATGGGATTAAGACTGTGAGCGCCACGTGGGTCAACCTATCTTGCATCTACCCCAGTGCTTACAACAGTGCTTGGCACATAGTAAGCGCTTAACAAATGCCATCATTATTGAAAGAGGGCTTAAGGGAAGGCCTCTTGCAGGAGACATGTCTTCAGTAAGGTTTTGAAATGGGGGAGAGAAATTGTTGGAATAGAGGAGGGAGGGCATTCCAGGCCAGAGGCTGGTTGTGGGAGAGAGGTCAGCAGCGAAATAGATGGGATGGAGGTACGGTGAGAAGATTAGCTCTTTTCTCGTGTGTTTGTCCTTAACTTCCTCTGGAGGGATTTTTAACCTTTTATGATTCATTTAAGGGATGATTCCTGCAGGAGCTGAGACGATAAACAGATGGCCGGCGATGACTCTCACCCCTGTAGCTGAAGGCCTTGAAGTTCAGCAAAATGTTTCCAGCACAGCTGCCAGCCCAATTTAGGAGGACCCTGACTGAAGACTGAACTTGATAAAGACGTCTGCTTTTGTTTTTATGGTATTTCTTAAGCGCTCACTACGTGCCAGGCACTCTACTAAGCCCTGGGGTAGATATAAACTGGTCAGGTTGGACACAGTCCATGTCCCACGTGGGTCTCACTGTCTTAATCCCCATTTTACAGATGAGGTAATGAGGCACAGAGGAGTTAAGTGACTTGCCCGCAGTCACCCTTTGCGGAGCCAGGATTAGAACCCAGGTCCTTCTGACTCCCAGACCTGTGCTCTATCCACTAGGCCAAGATGAGTCTTCTTTTGGATCATCTTTCCATGCTGAAAGTGTCCTCGGGGAAGAATGTCTGGAGCCATGAGAAGCAGCGTGGCTCAGTGGAAAGAGCCCGGGCTTTGGAGTCAGAGATCATGGGTTCGAATCCCTGCTCTGCCACTTGTCAGCTGTGTGACTTTGGGCAAGTCACTTAATAATAATAATAATAATGTTGGTATTTGTTAAGCGCTTACTGTGTGCAGAGCACTGTTCTAAGCGCTGGGGGAGACACGGGGGAATCAGGTTGTCCCACATGGGGCTCACAGTCTTCATCCCCATTTGACAGATGAGGGAACTGAGGCCCAGAGAAGTTAAGTGACTTGCCCACAGTCACACAGCTGACAAGTGGCAGAGCTGGGATTCGAACTCATGACCTCTGACTCCAAAGCCCATGCTCTTTCCACTGAGCCACAACTTAACTTCTCTGTGCCTCAGTTACCTCATCTGTAAAATGGGGATCAAGACTGTGAGCCCCACGTGGGACAACCTGATTCCCTTGTGTCTACCCCAGAGCTTAGAACAGTGCTCTGCACATAGTAAGCGCTTAACAAATACCGACATTATTACTATTATTATCAAGGAGGACCATGGATGCTCTGTGCTCAGTTTGATTAATCCATCAGTCATATTTATTGAGAGCTTACAGTGTGCATAGCACTGAACTAAGCGCTTGGGTGAGTACAATAGCGTTAGTAGACAGATTCCCTGCCCTCAGTGAGGTAATAATAATCTAGAGATTGCTTTTTAATAGTCCAAGACACTTGAGACAATGGGGATCCTGGCTGAGGATTGACAGTGACAACACCTCCATGTAGGTAACCCAGAATCAGCATAGACACCCAAAAAACACACACACACCCCACACCCCCAGCCCCAATCTGGGATTTGGGGGCCTTAACCTGAATTTAAAAAAAAAATCAGGGAGAGCAGGGTGAATTTGTTTGAAACCCCCAAATCCATTCTATATCAGTCCCTTCGGTTAGTGCTTGATTTCAAATAAACGAATCAACAGGATCTGTTGATTAGCTACAAGGCCCGGCCTTGAAGGGAGAGAAAAGGACAGATGGTTTATCTCAGTCTATTAATTAGTAAAAAATAGCATCATTTCACCCACGAAAAATCCATTTGACCTGTAAAATTTACAATGGTCCCAAACACATATTCCTGCACAAGCTTCTATCACTCACCATTATCACTAAATTAATGGGGAATTCCAACATGGGCCTAAAGCAAACACATGCAGGATTTTCCCCACAAACCCAGATTTCCACGAAACCCAGCTAAAAAGGGAAAGCATGCAGAGGTAGAAGATATCGGGTTTAGTGGAAAGAGCATGTGCTTGGGAGTCGGAGATTGTGGGTTCTAATCCCTCTCCATCACTTGTCGGCTGTGTAACTTTAGGCAAATCACTTAATTTCTCTGTGCCTCAGTTACCTCATCTGTGAAATGGGGATTAAGACCGTGAGCCGCACGTGGGACAACATGATAACCTTGTATCTACCCCAGAGCTTAGAACAGTTCTTGGCACATGACGTTTAATAAAAATCATCATCATTATCATTATTATATCAAATTTCTCCGGGACTCATTGCCCAATTACCCTTAGGCAGGCTGACTTTTAGACTGGCTTTTCAGGCAGTGGTTACCAATTTATTTAAGATTATTTTAGGTTGTCGATTGAAGGTGTTTGGAGAAGAAAACAAGTCATACTCACTTTTCAACTGCCGTCCGAGGATTCCCTGCCCTTATATCTTCAGTCAATCAGTCAGTGATATTTATAGAGCGTTTACTATGTGCGGAGAACCGTACTGAGCACTTGGAAGAGTACGGTACGACAGAATAAATACGACTGAATGAACGAAGAATTGTCACGACAGGTTCCCTGACCACCACGAGCTTATAATCTACAGGGGACATCTTCCCACTTAATAAATTAGTGGCATTTATAATGATAATCATGACTATATTTGTTAAGTGCTTACTTTGTGCCACACGCCGTACTAAGCGCCGGGTTGGATACAAGCAATTCAAGCTGGACACAGGCCCTGTTCTGTGTGGGTCTCGCTGTCTCGATCCCCGTTTTACAGATGAGGTAACTGAGGCTTAGAGAAGTGAAGTGACTTGGCCACGGTCACGCAGCAGACAAGTGGTGGAGCTGGGATTTGAAGCCATTTATTGAGCTCTTACTATGTGCAGAGCCCTGAACCAAAAACTTGGAAGTGTACAATACAGCACTTTATTTTGGACTGGTCTTCTCTCATCCCCAAGGACAGGAGATGATTGTCTTTAGACTGTAAGCTTGTTGCGGGCAGGGGATATCTCTGTTCATTGTTGTATGTTACTCTCCCAAGCGCTTAGTACAGTGCCCTGCACACAGTAAGCGCTCAATAAATACAAATGAATGAATGAATGACCGAACATTGTTAGTTTTCTTGGTAATTAATTTCCTAAGAATCACTCGTTAACTGCTTCTCTTCTTTGGCTGTGTTACTGGGAGACTTATCATGCTCCTGAATCCTTACCAACTGGAACAATGGGATTTCCTCCAGAAATAGCACACCGTGGGGGTTGGAAATGGTGACGATCGATCGCAAGGACCCTCTGGCGGAAAGAGGTGGAGTAAGCTCTGAAGGGGGTTGGCTCGAAGGAGCCGGAGGTTTGGCCGGCTTCGAGGCGAGGTGAGCCAACGCCTGGCACAGAGTAAGTCCTTAAGGAATACAATAAAAAAAATAATAAATTTTAAAAAGCATGCTAACTTGGACAAAGTGGACACCCTTGATGACCCATTCTCTGTTTCCACGCTTGTTATTATTATCCAGTGTTCTGTTGAGATCATCATTTCAATGAACTCTGTTCAATAGAGAATCACCGCCGTTCCTTCTTCATCTCTTTCGGCCCCAGTGAATTTGGCCCCCGTTTTGTTGTCTGTCTCCCCCTTTCTAGACTGTGAGCCCCTTGTTGGGTAGGGATTGTCTCCATCTGTTGCCTAATTGTTCTTTCCAAGCTCTTAGTACAGCGCTCTGCCCACAGCAAATGGTCAGTAAATATGATCGAATGAATAAAGTCCTGGAGAGATTAGGATGGAATTCATAAGTCTCGATCCCTCTCCGCTGCTTCAGCCCTCACTGGCACAGATGCTCCCTTTTGTTTTGTTTTGGGTTTTTTTCCAGATATTCTGAGGCTGAAAAGCTTCTGTTTCGCTGTTCAAGGTTGGCGATCCGAGACATTTATAGCACAGTGATTGCAATCGGATGTGCCGTTTGGAGTAAACAATGGGAAATTCTAGTCCTGCTTTGGGATTTCCTGCACCCTGGGAATTCCCGGCAGCAAACCTTGGCACATTTTCTCACAGAGGGAGGGATGTAGCTGCCCAAGGTCTGGGATTCTGCTCATCTCTCAGCAAAAAAATCCTGCCAGACTCACACCGAAACTTTGAGGTCCGCTCTTCAGGATTCCTATTGAAGGCCAACCCAGGGGAGGATACGGATTCCGTTTCATAGGGGGATTTCCTGGGAGGCTCGAAAGCATTTGAACGAGAAATGATTACGAGGCGGTGTAGCCTAATGGAAAGAGTCCGGGACTTGGTGTTAGGACACCAGGTTTCTACCACTTGCCTCCTGTGTGACTCTGCTTAACTTCTTTGGACTTCAGTTTCCTCTTCAGTAAAATGGGGGTAAAATGCCTGTTCTCCCTCCCCCTTAGGCTGTGAGTCCCATGTAGGACAGTGACTCTGTCAGATTTCATTTTCTTATATGGACTAATAATAATAATGATGGTATTTGATATGTGCCAGGTACTGTACTAAGCACTGGGGTAGAGACAAGATGATCGGGTTGGAAACAGTCCATGTCCCACATAGGGCTCACAGTCTCAATCCCCATTTTACAGAAGTGGGAACTGAGGCACACAGAAGTGAAGTGACTTTCCAGGTCACACACCTGACAAGTGGTGGAGCCGGAATTCGAATACATCACCTTCTGACTCCCACGCCCATGTTCTATCCACTAGGCTGTACCACTTCCCTAGATAGCAATGCACTTAACCAACACCATCGTTTACAAGATTATCAGGAGGCGAGAAAAATTTAGGATTAGGATGTTTAGTATTTGCTAAATGTTGGTTGGGTAGCTAAGTCCAAAGCCCAGGTCTGCTGACTAGTTAGGAAAAAGGAGTGAACATGTTTGAGATGTAACACATTTGAATGTTTTCATCTACTTTAATTTTTACCCAGGTTTGGTTTTAGAGGCATGCTACTTAATGTCTCTTGCAGGGCAGTGGTCACAATGTGTCACCGGGAAATCTTTCGTTAATAATAATAGTGTTGGTGTTGGTTAAGAGCTTACTATACGCAGAGCACTGTTCTAAGCGCCGGGGGAGATTCAGGGGAATCAGGTCGTCCCACGTGAGGCTCACAGTTAATCCCCATTTTACAGATGAGGTCACTGAGGCACAGAGAAGTGAAGTGACTCGCCCACAGTCACACAGCTGACAAGTGGCAGGGCCGGGAGTCGAACCCACGACCTCTGAGTCCGAAGCCCAGGCTCTTTCCCCTGAGCCACGCTGCTTCCCCGAAGTGCCTGCTCTGAGCAGAACGCAGTCCTGAGCACACGGGAGAGTTCATTCATTCATTCATTCATCCATCCATTCAATAGCCTTTACTGAGCACTTACTATGTGCAGAGCACCGTACTAAGCACTCGGAATGTACAATTCGACAACAGATAGAGACGATCCCTGCCCAGTGACGGGCTCAGTTCAGGAAATAGACATGAAAGTTGTCCTCAAGGAAGTTAGCGTCTAGCAAGGGAGAAGGACAGGAGGGTTATCCAGCCCTGAGAGGCAGGGGACATTTCTCCCCTGACTCAGTGAGGAGAAGTAGTATGGCCTACTGGGTGGAGCATGGGTCTGGGAGTCCTAGGACTTGGGTTCTAATCCCAGCTCTGCCACTTGTCTGTTGTGTGACCCTAGACGAGTCACTTCTCTTCTCTATGCCTCAGTTACTTCAAGTGCAAGATTGGAATTAAGTCAGTGAGCCCTGTGGGGGAGAGGAACTGGGTCCAACCTTATTATCTTGTATCTAATCCAGGGCGTAGTACAGTGACCGGCACATAGTAAGAGCTTAACAGATACCATTTAAAAAATTAATCCTGATATATAATGGCATCATGATCACTGACATCTGCTTCAGTTTTTATTCATTTCCTCTTTTGAAAAAGAGACATTGCACCAGGGACATTTGCCTTGGTGGGCTTCTTGGACGGCGAGAGCATTTAAAATACATTTCCATGTTCAGGAAGAGCATAGAATGGAAAGAACTGTTCATCGCCTTTCCTCCAGAGTGAGACTTTATCCACATAAAAACTCTTCCCTTTCAGAGAGAGGGCTGAATGAGAGGCACTGTAGGAACTCTACCTGGAAAGTGAATTTATTTCTTCTTTCAGATCATTTAAGCAAGTTGTAGCTTCAGTTGAACTCAAGGTGTTTCGGCATCAGCTTGGAAGCAGGCAGTTCTCGTTAAGGCCACCATTCTGGGTGAATGTGCTCGGTGAGTACGACTGAATGACCGATAGAATGACAGCCCACGGGAAAGGTAAATCGATTTACAGTGCTAAGCGCTTGGTACAGTGCTCTGCACATAGTAAGCGCTCAATAAATACTATTGAAATACTATTGAATGAATGACTGATAAATGAACTCTAACACCAAGCAAAATTCTACACCCCGAGGACACTCGGTCAATTCCGTCGATCAATTATCCATAGTCATATTTTAAAATTACCCCTTTCCTCTGTAAGCAAATATTCCCGTAAATTCATTTCAAAGTTCAAACATTTGAAACAAATCTCAAAAATAAGCTGCTCCTTATTTTTATTTATGGCAGATGCTGGATTTGATTTAAAGAGCATCCAGGGCAGGGTAGTGACAATTATTATTATTCTGATACTTGTTAAGTGGTGATTCTGCTCCAAGCACCGTTCTAAGCACTGGGGTAGATACAAGTTAATCAGGTTGGACACAGTCCCTGTCCTACAAGGGGCTCACAGTCATAATTCCCATTTTCCAGATGAGGTAACTGAGGCCCAGAGAAGTGAAGTGACTTGTCCAAGATCATACAGCAGATGGGTGGAGGAGCCAAGATTAAAACCCAGGTCCCTCCGACTCCCAGGCCCGTGCTCTATCCACTAAGCCGTGCAGCTTCTCGGTAACACGTAACATCAGGTAACATCTGTAGCTCCAAGGGAGGATGGTTCTGGGTGAGGTGTGAGTTTAGGAGGGATTATATGCTGTCGAGAAAGACGTGGTTTCTGTTGGTCAAACACAAAACCGGGGATTCACAAATCATTCATTCATTCAATAGCATTTATTGAGCGCTCACTATGTGCAGAGCACTGTACTAAGCGCTTGGAATGTACAGATCGGTAACAGATAGAGACAGTCCCCTCCCTTTGACGGGCTTACAGTCTAATCACTATGAAGCAGCATGGCTTGGTGGATAGAGCATGGTCCCGGGAGTCAGAAGGTCATGGGTTCTAATCCCAGCCCCGCCACCTGTCTGCTGTGTGACCTTGGGCAAATCACTTCACTTCTCTGGGCCTCAGTTGCCTCATTTGTAAAATGGGGATTAAGACTGTGAGCCCCATGTGGGACAAGGACTGCGTCCGACCCGATCTGCCGGTATTGCCCCCCAGCGCTTAGTGCCTGGCACACAGTAAGTGCTTAACAAATATCATCATTATTATTAAGTCACTTCACTTCTCTGCTTCTCAGTTACCTCATCCGTAAAATGGGGATTGAGACGGCGAAGCCCCATGTGGGCCGGGATTGTGTCCAACCTGATAAACTTGTATACTGAAAGCGCTCCTCCTCCGGGAGGCCTTCCCAGGCTGAGCCCCCTTTTCCTCTGCTCCTCCTTCTCTCCCAATCTACCCTACTCCCTCCCTCTGCTCTACCCGCCCCCCCATAACACTTGTGTACATAATTATTGTTCTATTTATTTGATTAATGATGTGTATACATCTATAATTCTATTTATATTGATGCCATTGATGCCTATTTGTTGTATTTTGTTTTCTTGTCTGTCTCCCCCGTCTAGTCCGTGAGCCCGTTTTGGGGTAGAGATTGTCTCTATCTGTTGCCCAGTTGTACTTTCCAAGTGCTTAGTACAGTGCTCTGCACACGGTAAGCGCTCGATAAATACGACCGTAATTAGCGAGCGCTTACCACTACAGTTATTCTTATCGTACATGCGACGTCTGGCCACTAAACATTTGCCAATGGCTGGGGAAGGAGGGAGCCTTCACTGCTCCTGAAAGCTAACCTCCTTTCTGTAGTCACTGCTCTGATAAGGAAAAATGACTTCCAAGTGAGGCTGCCCCACCTCCTATCTCCAGGAAATGCCTCTGTTCTATTGTACTCTCCACAGTGCTTAGCACAGTTCTCTGCACACAGTGAGCACTCAATCAATACGATGAATGAATGAATGATAGGGACTGTGTCCAACTTGCTTAGTTTGTATCTACCTCGGCGCTTAATATAGTGCCTGGCACATGGTGAGCACTTAAATACCATAATTATCATTATTACTGATGTAATGTTGGTATTTGTTAAGCGCTTACTATGTGCAGAACACTGTCCTAAGCGCAGGGGTAGATACAGGATAATCAGGTTGTCCCTCGTGAGGCTCACAGTCTTCATCCCCGTTTTACAGATGAGGTAACTGAGGCACAGAGAAGTGAAGTGACTCGCCCACAGTCACCCAGCTGACAAGTGGCGGAGCCGGAATTCGAACCTATGACCGCTGACTCCCAAGCCCGGGCTCTTTCCGCTGAGCCACGCTGCCTCTCGCGAATAATGATTTTTATATCGAGGCCACACTGGCCAGTCCATAAGATGCAAGTCATGTCATGGTTTCTGGGCAATGAATTCTCACAGTCACAAAGTGGCCTCTATGGGGGGGTACGATATGGAACCGGCACCTATAGATAATGAAAAAGTTGAGTGCAGGAGCGAGTCGTACACTCCCCGTGCTCAAAATATTGGCCATCACGAGGGATTCGTTCATGGACGTGCCAGTGGCGGCGCGTGAAAGAGTAGGAAAGCAATACGAAAAAATGAGTTGAAGACTTGCTGACGTGTCTGCCGAACGTCACGCTCTTTGCCATGTTAGGACCTAAGGGATTTTCTCATTTTCCTGGTCCGAGGAACTGAGAAGGGTCGTGACGGTCAAAAGAAAAAGAACAAAGCCACGGAAGGATTTATCCAGCTCACTGCCCTTCTGGGCTGAATTCGACATCTGGCCTCTGCATTTTAGCGGTTAGTCTTTGCGAGGCTTTGGGTTCCTTATTTCCCATGTTATAAATAACCCGGCGATGAAAAAAAAAATCCTAATGGTTGTATTCTAGTTTCTTGCAAAGCCGAAAACGTGTAGGGACAGGACTGCTGATACGCTTGCTGCTTATTTAACTGGCGTCGAGTTCTGGCTTTTAAACTAGTGTAAATAAGGATCTCTGTGTGTGTCTGTGTGTGCGTGAGTGTATTTTGTACACTCCGGTAAACTTGACTTTAAATAACGCGAGCATTTTTTTCACTTTATCTATGAAGAGAACAGCCTGCTAAAAGCTCATTAAAGGGCATGAGCGCATGAGATTGGTTCTACCTGTTGGTGATTAACTTGGATGAAGATGAAACTTGAACTCTCCTTGACCCCCCTTTTTATGGTATTTGTTAAGCACTTACTATGTGCCAAACACCGTTCTAAGCACTAGGATAGATCCCGGTTAATCAGGTTGGACACATTCCCTGTCCGACATGGGGTTCGCAGTCTTAATCCCCATTTTACCGATGTGGTAACGGAGATCCAGAAAATAATGATGATAATGACGGTATTTGTTAAGCGCTTACTATGTGCCGAACCCTGTTCTAAGCGCTGGGGTAGATACAAGGTAATGAGGTTGTCCCATGTGGGGCTCACAGTCTTCATCCCCATTTTACTGATGAGGGAACTGAGGCCCAGAAAAGCGAAGTGACTTGCCCAAAGTCACACAGCAGACAAGCGACGGAGCCGGGATTAGAGCCCACGGACTCTGACTCCCAAGCCCGGGGTCTTTCCACTAAGCCATGCTGCTTCTCAAAGTGAAATGACTTACCCAAGGTCACACAGCAAACAGAGCCAAGATTAGAACCCAGGCCTTTCCGACTCGCAAGCCTGCGCTCTATCCTCTAGACTATGTGCTCTTGTTGCATTCTGTGCCGTGGTAGAAACCCAACCGGCAGAGACGAGAGAGTGAGAAAAATGTAGCGTGAAGGACAGGCACTAGAACCATTTCTCTACACAGGTACTTCATTCAATAGTATTTATTGAGCGCTTACTATGTGCAGAGCACTGTACTAAGCGCTTGGAATGGACAGATCGGCCACAGGTAGAGACAGTCCCTGCCCACTGACGGGCGCACGGTCTAATCGGGGGAGACGGACAGACAAGAGCGATAGCAATAAATAGAATCGAGGGGATGAACATCTCATTAAAACAATAGCAAATAAATAGAATTAAGGCAATGTACATCTCATTGACAAAATAAATAGGGTAATGAAAATATATGCAGTCGAGCAGACGAGTACAGTGCTGAGGGGATGGGAAGGGAGAGGGGGATCTTGAAATCTAGGTAGAATAGCAATAACACATATTGAGGACTCACCGAGTGCTCTCCCACTCCTCTTCCTCCTGTACAAGGCAATTGTATAGATCATTCAAGTGCAAATAAAATCTGCTGAGGAAGAGAGGGAGTAATAATATTAATAACAATAGAAAATTTATAAGTGCATAATCTGTGACCAATACTCTGTGAAATACTGGGGTAGATACAAGATGATCTCCCCTGATTAGACTGTGAGCCCGTCAGTGGGCAGGGATTGTCTATCTGTTGTTCTTCCCCTCGACCCTATCTATCGCCATCGTTCCCGTCCGTCCGTCTCCCCCGATCAGACCGTGAGCCCGTCAGACGGCGGGGACCGTCTCTATCTGTTGCCGACTTGTTCATTCCAAGCGCTTAGCCCAGTGCTCTGCACATAGTAAGCGCTCAATAAATACTATTGAATGAATGAGTGAATGAATCTGTTGCCGAATTGCACATTCCAAGCGCTTAGTCCAATGCTCTGCGCAGAATAGGAGCTCAATAAATACTATTGAATGAATATTGCATAATCATGTAATGTTTAATTTGTATTTTCCGTATGCTTCACACATTACTTTGTACATAGTATGCACTTCTAAATATCGTTATTATTATCAGCATTATTATTATTATTATTATTGCTCCCTCTCTTCCTCAACAGAATTTTTTTCAATTGAATCGTCTACGCAGCTGACTTAATTCTGGTCCATTGTCTTGATCGAGTTGTAATTTTTCCCTGTTTCTATCTCTCCGGTTGGCATTTGCAGCATCTCTGCACTACCGCTATACTCACAATGTCCCTTAGCATTTTTGTCCATACTTTACATCATCTTGTCACCAACTTCTCACGTCCTGGAACACCCTCCCTCTTCATATCAGAGAAGCGGCCTGGCTCAGTGGAAAGAGCACGGGCTTGGGAGTCAGAGGTCATGGGTTCGAATCCCAGCTCTGCCACCTGTCAGCTGTGTGACTATGGGCAGGTCACTTAACTTCTCTGTGCCTCAGTTCCCTCATCTGTAAAATGGGGATTAAGACTGTGAGCCTCACGCGGGACAACCTGATTATCCTGTATCTACCCCAGCGCTCAGAACAGTGCTCTGCACATAGTAAGCGCTTAACAAATACCAACAGTATATCTGATAATGACTCTCCCCCTTCTTAAAGCCTTATTGAAGGCCCATCTCCTCCAAGAGGGCTTCCCTGACTAAGCCCCTCACCCTTTCCTCTTCTCCCACTCCTTTCTGTGTCCCCCGACTTGCTCCCTTTGTTCATCCCCCCTTCCCATCCTGGCAGCACTCATGTCCATAACTGTAATTGATTTATTCGTATTAACGTCTCGTCTCCCTATCTAGACTGTAAGCTCTCTGTGGGCAGGAAATGTGTTGGTTATATTATTATACTGTACTCTCCTAAGCACTTCTTAGAGTGTTCTGCACACAGTAAGCACTTAATAAAAAATAAATTGTGGTATTTGTTAAGCGCTTACTATGTGCAAATCGCTGTTCTAAGCGCTGGGTGATACAAAGGGATCAGGTTGTCCCACGTGGGGCTCACAGTTTTAATCCCCATTTGACAGACGAGACAATAAATACAGTTGACTGACTATTTAAGCATGAATTTTTTCTTTTTCGGTAATTCATTTTAGTATCTGTGTCTCCTGTTAGATTGCAATCTTCTTGTGGGCAGGGATCACTCATTAGAGAAGCAGCGTGACTCAGTGGAAAGAGCGCGGGCTTGGGAGTCAGAGGTCACGGGTTCCAATCCCGGCTCCGCCGCTGGTCAGCTGTGCGACCTTGGGCAAGTCACTTAACTTCTCTGTGCCTCAGTTACCTCATCTGTCAAATGGGGATTAAAAAACTGTGAGCCCCACGTGGGACAACCTGATCACCTTATAGTGAAGAACAGTGCTTTGCGCATAGTAAGCGCTTAACAAATACCACAATTTATTTTTATTTTTAATTCTATGCTACTCTCCCTAGCTCTTTTTACAATTCTGCACACACAGTAGATACTTCATAAGCACTACTGACTGATCAAAACAGCTTTAAGAAAGCTATAATCATTTTAAAACAGTCTCTTCCACAGGGAATTTCAATGCACGGTTTCATTTCTTACCGACTTGTTTTTTCTTCTTTCATCAGACCAAATATCAACATTTGCGGCAGTTTTAAGATTCAAAGGAGATGTTAATCTTAAAAAAAGTGTAATTCGTATGGTCTCGCTAGAATGGGAATATTAACCACGCTGTTAACGGGATTCGTACAAAAACCTTGGCTGGGTGCATAAGGGGTAAGTCAACCGGACTCTGGATTTTCTGCATAAGAGCCATGTATCGTGTGCTAAACCAATTAAGGCAGGATATTCCAATGGAAGCCTCCTCGGGGCTTGGGAGGAAGGATGGAAATCTTTCCTTTCCAGGAGACAGGGCTTAAAATGATGCACATGGTTTTCAAAGGGAACTTTAATGGTGGCACCACTCGAATAGCCAAACTGTCCTTTCTCCTCCTATTCCTCTTTAACATCTTCTCCCTTCTTTTTCTTCTCATTCCTCCCCCTCCTCCTCTTCATCATCCTTCTGCTTTTTCTCCTCCTCCTCCTCCCCTACTTCCTCATAAACCGGAGAAGCGGCGTGGCTCAGTGGAAAGAGCCCGGGCTTGGGAGTCAGAGGTCAGGGGTTCGAATCCCTGCTCTGCCACTTGTCAGCTGTGTGACTTTGGGCAAGTCCCTTCGCTTCTCTGTGCCTCAGTGACCTCATCTGGAAAATGGGGATTAAGACTGTGAGCCTCACGTGGGACAACTCCATCACCTTGTATCTATCCCAGGGCTTAGAACGGTGCTCTGCACTTAACAAATACCCACATTATTTTTATTATTACTATAAACCGATGGCAAATCCGTCGCGCTGAGAAACAGCGGCAACTCTTTCTTTGCCTTGGCTGGACAGAGGGTGAGGAAAGGGCATCTGCCGTAGGAAAACAATGAAGGACAGGAACGTGTAGGAGGACGGAAAACAAAGGTGGGAAAATCTTTCGGAGCCTCAATCACCGCAGCTCACTGACAAAAAGGATATTATTTCCCGCACATGTCAAAATATTTCGGCCTCTTCCGTCTCGAGGACAGTCGATCTTCCCGTTTGCTCGTGGGCTTTGGAAAGGGCCATTTTTCGACGCACGTTCTTTTGAGTGTGCTTTGGGAACACCGCCCTGTGTGTCTTCTGTGCCTTCTCTCTTCACGGGATTTGTCTGGGCTAGTCAAATTTCAGCTCGAGGCAGGAAGACGACTATTCCGTGAGCAGATGTGAAGCTATCGTAGCGGTAAATACTGAGAATTCTGGCATTTAGCATCCATTTGGGAATCGTCTGTCGGGAGCAATTTATTCATTGCTCCCATTTCAGCAATCAGATGCAGCAGGATTTGCATTCATTTGCATCCCCTGTGAAATGGGGATTGAGACCGTGAGCCCCACGTGGGACAGGGACTGTGTCCAACTCGATTTGCTTGTACCCACCCCAGCGCTTAGCCCAGTGCTTGATGCGTCGTAAGTTCTTAACAGATACCATCAGCGGCAGCAGCACCAGCTTAACCTCGGTAGTGAAGACAGGGCACGATGGTGGGTGGTAATAATAACAATAATGATGAAGGTATTTGTTAAGCACCTACCGTGTGCCAGGCACCGTACTAAGCGCTGGGATGAATACAGAGAAGCAGTGTGGCTTAGTGGAAAGAGCCCGGGCTTGGGAGTCAGAGGTCATGGGTTCGCATTCCGGCTCTGCCACTTGTCAGCTGTGTGACTGTGGGCAAGTCACCTCACTTCTCTGTGCCTCAGTGACCTCATCTGTCAGATGGGGATTAACTGTGAGCCTCACGTGGGACAACCTGCTGACCCTGTATCTACCCCAGCGCTTAGAACGGTGCTCGGCACATAGTAAGCGCTTAACACATACCAACATTATTATTCTAATTCTGGTTCTGCCACTTAGCTGTGTGACTTTGGGCAAGTCACTTCACTTCTCTGTGCCTTAGTTCCTTCATCTGGAAAATGGGGATGAAGTCTGTGAGCCCCACGTGGGACAACCTGATCACCTTGTATCTCCCCCAGTGCTTAGAACTGTGCTTGGCACATAGTAAGCGCTTAACAAATACCAACGTTATCATTATCATACGAGCAAATCGGGTTAGACACAGTCCCTGTCCCGTGTGGGGCTCACAGTATCAATCCCTATTGTGGCTTCAGATAAACTGTCAGCACTGCGAGTCTCCTCTCCTCTCCTCATTCTTCCCCTACCGGGTCGGATGAATAATCATTTTGGTGTTTGCTAAAAGCTTGTTAAATTATAATAATAACGTTGGTATTTGTTAAGCGCTTACTATGTGCAGAACACTGTTCTAAACGCTGGGGTAGACACAGGGGAATCAGGTTTCCCACGTGAGGCTCACGGTCTTAATCCCTATTTTACAGATGAGGTAACTGAGGCACGGAGAAGTGAAGTGCCTTGCCCACAGTCACACGGATGACAAGTGGCGGAGATGGGATTCGAACCCATGACCTCTGACTCCCAAGCCCGGGCTCTTTCCACTGAGCCACGCTGCTTTTCTAACACTGCACGCAAGCTCTAAGTTTAATATAAGATCATCGAATTCCCCATGAGGCTTAAAGGCTAAGTAGGAGGGGGAACAGATGTTGAATTCCCCATTTTACTGATGAGGAAACTGAGGCACAGAGAAGTGAAGTGCCTTGCCCAAGGTCACGCAGCAGGTACGTGGCAGAGTCAGGATTAGCACCCAGATCCGTCTGACTCCCAGGCCCAGGCTCTAGCCACCGGGCCTCTCTGCTTCTATCCCAGTGGCTGGGGATGCAGTTGGAAATTGGAGCTATAAGCCAGGAAAGAAAGTCCTTATTAATTATGATAATAATAATAATGATAATTGTGTTATTTGTTAAACGCTTACTATGTGCCAGTTGCGCGTTGTCTCTCTTTGTTGCTGAACTGTACTGTCCAAGCGCTTAGTACAGTGTTCTGCACACAGTAAGTGCTCAATAAATATGATTGAATGAATGAAAGAATACTAAGCATGGGATGGACAAGCATTGGGTTGGACACGGTCCCTGTCCCACGTGGGGCTCATAGTTTCAACCTCCATTATACAGATGAGGTAACTGAGGCCCAGAGAAGTAAAGTGACTTGCCTAAGGTCACACAGCAGGCAAGTGGAGGAGTCTAGGCTTCAAGGCTGTCCATCTCCTCGCCCCCTCCTACTTCTCCTCCCTTCTGTCTTTCCACCGCCCACCCCGCACGCTCCGCTCCTCCGCCGCCCACCTCCTCGCCGTCCCCCGGTCTCGCCCGTCCCGCCGTCGACCCCCGGGCCGCGTCCTCCCGCGGTCCCGGAACGCCCTCCCTCCTCACCTCCGCCAAACTCATTCTCTTCCCCTCTTCAAAACCCTACTTAAAGCTCACCTCCTCCAAGAGGCCTTCCCACACTGAGCTTCCCCTTTTCCCTCCGCTCCCTCTACCCTCCCTTCACCTCTCCGCAGCTAAAGCCCCTTCTCCCCCCTTTCCCTCCGCTCCTCCCCCTCTCCCTTCCCCTCCCCTCGGCACCGTACCCGTCCGCTCGACTGAATAGATCTTCATCACCCTATTTATTTTGTTCAATGAGCTGTACGTCACCCTGATTCTATTTATTTGCTATTGATTTAATGAGATGCTCTTCCCCTCGACTCTATTGCCATTGTTCTTGTCTGTCGGTCTCCCCCGATTAGACCGTGAGCCCGTCATACGGCAGGGACCGTCTCTATCTGTTGCCGACTTGTCCATTCCAAGCGCTTAGTACAGTGCTCTGCACATAGTAAGCGCTCAATAAATGCTATTGAATGAATTGAATGAATGAACCCACCGCCTTCTGACTCCCAGGCCCGGGCTCTAGCCACTAAACTGTGCCGCTGCTCGACTGCAAGCTCGTTAGGGGCAAGGGACATGTCTAATTCTGTTGTATTTGCCGTCGGTCAGTCAATCAGGCAGTCATAGTCATTGAGCGCTTACTGTGTGCAAAACACCGTACTAAGCGTTTGGGAGAGTATATTACACCACTAAACGGTCACCTTCCCTGCCTCTCCCAAGAGCTTAATACAGTGCTCTGCACATAGTAAGTGCTCGATGAAGACCACTGATCGATGGATTGAAAGGAAAGGGCCAATGTGGAAGTCTGTGCAGCATCTGTTGCTTCGATTTCAATTCAGACCAATGAAATTGGAGGATGAGAACATGGGGTGAGGAGGAATGGGGGGACAGGAGAGGAGGAGGCCGTATTCAGGGGGTGGCGGGGAAAAAGAAAACAGATACGAACAGGGAGAGGAAAGGGGCATCAGGGGAAAAAGACATTTGCAGGGTAATTTTCACTTCCCTGTAGTTATCGGAGTGGATACTGAGTGGATACTCAGTTCTCTGAGTGGGGCTAGTTAATATGAATGAATAATTATAGTACTTATCAAGTGCCTACCGGGTGCCAAGCACGGTTCAAAGCACTGGGGTAGGTACAATTTAATCAAGTTGGACGCGGTCCCTGTCCCGCATAGGGGTCGCACTGCTAATCCCCATTTTAACTGAGGCACAGAGAAGTTAAGTGACTTGCCCAGGTCAAACAGCAGACACGTGGCGGAGTGAGGATTGGAACCCAGGCCCTTCTGACTCACAGGCCAGCCTTCTAGCCACCTTGCCAAGTTCTGGAAGGGACTTTAACTTATATATATTATATATATATATATGTTATATATTGTGGGCAAAATATACCCCACAACACTACATTCCCCCGGCTACATCACGGAATACCCTGGATCTAACTCGATAAGAAAATGGAGAAGGGAGCCCTTCGTTGTAAGAAAAGAAGAAACAGTTTAACCACTCTGGAAATAGAGCCACGAACATCACAGTCATTCTAAAGGTAAAGGAACAAGAAAGAGGAGAGAGCGTTCAATGAAAATGTCAGGTTTTGTGCTTGGACGAAGGAGGGAAAGGCGGACGGCTTTCGGTGAGGTGGTCTCTGTGGCAGCGGGAGAGGGCTGCGAAAGGTTTCGATTAGAGCAGGCCCGACAACTGAGGGGAAAGTCTGGGAATAATTTGGAGACGCACCGAACTGCCTTGGAACCGAACGGTGCGGGTGCGGTGTGGGTTTGGAACGGCCTTGAGGCTCAAAAGGCCGAAAGGAAGTTACCGACGGTAGTGACATTATCATGGATGAGGGGGCCAGACTTGAGGCTGCTAGGAACGGAACCACATGCGTGATAAACCTAAATGGAAAATGGCTTCCTGGATCCAGAGCATATATAATTATAACGATAATTATGATATTTATTAAGGTCTTACTATGTGCCGAACACTGTTCTAAGCGCTGGGGGAGATATGGAGTCATCAGGTTGTCCCACGAGGGTCTCAGAGTCTTAATTCCCTTTTACAGATGAGGTAATGGAGGCACAGAGAAGTTGTGACTTGCCTCGGGTCACACAGCAGACATAGTGGCGGACGCGGGATTAGAACCCACGTCCTCTGACTCCCAAGCCTGGGCTCTTTCTATTGAGCCACCTGCTTCTCTGGGCTGGGGCTCTCAGTGTGGATCGATCCCAGATCCATCAATCAATCAATGGTATTTATCGAGCGCTTTGTACGTGCAGAGCACTGTACCACGCACTTGGGAGAGTACAGTGCAGCAGAGTTAGCAGACAACGTTAGCAGACCCCAGACGGAATAATAACAGTGATTGTGGTATTTGGTTGGGCATTTACTATGTGCCAGGCACTGTACTAAGCCCTCCGGTCGAGAAAGGTAAGCGGGTGGGACACCGTCCGTGCCCCGAGTGGGGCTCACAATCCCCATTTTACAGATGAAGGAACTGAGGCGTGGAGAAGGGAAGTGACTCGTCCAAGGTCCCGTGGCAGACAAGTAGCAGAGCCCGCATGAGAACCCGCGTCCTTCTGACTCCTAGGCTCAGGCTCCACCAATTAATAATAATGTTGGTATTTGTTAAGCGCATCCTATGTGCAGAGCACTGTCCTAAGCGCTGGGGGAGATACATTGTCATCGGGTTGTCCCACGTGGGGCACGCAGTTAATCCCCATTTTACAGATGAGGTCACTGAGGCACAGAGAAGCGAAGCGACTTGCCCACAGTCACACAGCTGACAGATGGCAGAGTCTGAATTCAAACCCGTGACCTCTGACTCCCAAGCCTAGGCTCTTTCCACTGAGCCACGATTAGGCCACAGTGTTTCCCTCCAAGTAAGGAAATGAGTCAGGGAGATCTCTTGGAGAAACAGCGTGGCTCAGCGGCAAGAGCCCGGGCTCGGGAGTCCGAGGTCGTGAGTTCTAATCCCGGTTCCGCCGCTCGTCTGCTCTGTGACTTTGGGCAAGCCGCTTAACTTCTCTGGGCCTCAGTTACCTCATCCGCAAAAACGGGGATTAAAAACGTGAGCCGCCCCATGGGACGATCTGATTACCCTGTATCTATCTGTGCTTAGAACAGTGCTTAGCACAGGGTAAGCGCTTAGCAAATACTATCATTATCATTTATTATCATTAAAAATATTCATTCATCTATTATAATCGTATTTATTGAGAGCTTATTGTGTGCAAAACACTGTACTAAGCACTTGGGAGAGGACACTATAACATCAAACAGCTTTCCTGCCCACAAGGAGTTCACAGTCTAGAGGGAGAGACAGATATCGATATAAATGAATAAATTGTTAATATGACGCGTGAATTGATTATATAAATGAACCGATAGTATGGCTGCATGAATTGAAAATATCAATGAATTGATAATATAAATAATTAATAATCATGGCATTTGTTAAGTTCTATGTGCCAAATACTGTTCTAAGCGCTGGGGTAGATACAAGGCAATCAGGTTGTCCCACGTGGGGCTCCCAGCCTTCATCCCCGTTTTCCAGATGAGATAACTGAGGTACAGAAAAGTGAGGTGACTTGCCGAAGGTCACACAGCAGACAAATAATAATGATGATGTTGGTATTTGCTGAGCGCTTAGTATGTGCAAAGCACCGTTCTAAGCGCTGGGGGGATACAAGGTGATCAGGTTGTCCCTCGTGGGGCTCACAGTTTTGATCCCCATTTTACAGATGAGGGAACTGAGGCACAGAGAAGTAAAGCGACTTGCCCCAAGTCACCCAGCCGGCAAGCGGCCGAGCCGGGATTAGAACCCATGACCTCTGACTCCCAAGCCCGGGCCCTTTCCACTGAGCCACGCTGCTTCTCAAACCCATGAACCCCCCCCCCCCCCCCCCCCCCCCATTAGTATTTACTGAGGTTTCGAGCAATTGGGAGAATAGAAGGGAGTTAGATGATTTTAGGAAGCTCGCTTAATCGGTCCCCGTGCACGGTGAAGTGATAAAAAGGATCCTGTGGATTTGGGGCAAAAATTGTGAAGCCACTTTTATAAATAGTTGCGCGGCTCTCTTGTGACCTCTTCTGGATTGCCCAGAATTTTCTAGATCTCTGTCACTTCTCCACTTCCAAGAAATGACTCTGGAATCAGAGGGCCGGGGAGGAAAGCCAAAGTGTCCTTGTTTATCTTTCTGTTTTTGGCAAGAATTACGTTTAGGGTTAAGGATGGGTTAAACATCCTCTTGAGAAAGATTCCTTCCCTCTCTTCAGTTAAACAATCCAGTAAAAAGGGACGCTGATCTCACCGGCATCCTGACTCGCTCTCTCTCCACCCAACTCCAGAATCTCTCCTCGACGCCCGACGCCGAGTCGTTTAACGCCCTCGTCGTTATCATTATCAGTAAGATTTATTTAGAACCTCCCGTGGGCAGACACCGTACTAAGCCCTTGGGAGGTTATCAAATACCAAATACCAACATTATTATTATTATTATCGTTATCAAAGAGAAGACGGGATTCCTGCCTTCAAGGAGCACACATTTCACTTTATGGCTGGAGTAGCTGAGAGGCTTAAGGGGAAGTTTAATAATAATAATAACGATGATGGCATTTGTTAAGCACTTATTATGTGCCGAGCACTGTTCTAAGCACTGGGGTCGATACAGGGTAATCAGGTTGTCCCACATGGGGGTCACGCTTTTAATCCCCATTTTACAGATAATGATGTGGGTATTTGTTAAGCGCTTACTATGCGCAGAGCACCGTTCTAAGCGCTGGGGGAGATACAGGGTCGTCAGGTCGGCCCACCTGAGGCTCACAGTTAATCCCCATTTTACCGATGAGGGAACTGAGGCCCAGAGAAGTGAAGTGACTCGCCCACAGTCGCACAGCTGACAAGTGGCAGAGCGAGGATTCAAACTCATGACCTCTGACTCCCGAGCCCGGGCTCTTTCCACTGAGTCACGCTGCTTAGATCCTGAGGCCCAGAGAAGTGAAGTGACTTGCCCGAGATCACACAGCAGACAAGTAGCACAATCGCTGACTTCCAGAGCTTTATAGTCTGCCTGGGAGACAGACACCGCAGAAAATTGCAAACGCAAAGAGGCGCGGACGTCGTCGCCGTGGATGGTTGTGGGTGGTTAGGTGACCCTTGGTAGGCCTTCCCAGACTGAGCTCCCCCCTTTCTTTTCCCCTCTGCTCCCTCTCCCCCCCCTTCACCTCTCCGCAGCCAAACCCTCTCCTCCCCCCTTTCCCTCTCCTCCTCCCCCTCTCCCCCCTCGGCACCGTACTCGTCCGCCCGACCGTAAAGATCTTCATCACCCTATTTATTTTGTTTAATGAGCTGTACGTCACCCTGATTCTATTTAGTTGCCACTGTTTTTGTGAGATGTTCTCCCCCTCGACTCTACTTATCGCCATCCTTCTCATCCGTCCGTCTCCCCCGATTCGACCGTGAGCCCGTCAGTGGGCAGGGACCGTCTCTATCTGTTGCCGATTTGTCCATTCCAAGCGCTTAGTACAGTGCTGTGCACATAGTAAGCGCTCAGTCAATGCTATTGAATGAAGGAATGAATGATATAGCCCAGGGAGTCGAGAAATAAATCAGGGAAGGCTGCCTAGAGGACAGGTGATCTCAGTAGGACTTTGAAGAGAAAGAGAATGATTAGAGTTGTATGTTAGACTGTGAGCCGTCATGGGCCAGGGATTGTCTCTACCTTTTGCCAAATTATCCATTCCAAGCGCTTAGTACAGTGCTCTGCACATAGTAAGCGCTCAATAATACTATTGAATGAATGAATGAATGAATATAATTGAGTCCAACCTGATTAACTTGTATCTACCCCAGCACTTAAAACAGCGTCTGGCACATCTGGCTTGGGAGTCAGAGGTCATGGGTTCGAAACCCGACTCTTCCCCTTGTCAGCTGTGTGACCGTGGGCAAGTCACTTCACTTCTCTGGGCCTCAGTTCCCGCATCTGTAAAATGGGGATGAAGACTGTGAGCCTCACGTGGGACAACCTGATTCCCCTGCATCTACCCCAGCGCTTAGAACAGTGCTCTGCACGTAGTAAGCGGTAAACAAATACCAACATTATTATTATTATGATTACATAGCAAGCAGTTAATAATCATAATAGTGATTGTGGGATTTGTTAAGCACTTACTATATGCCAGGCACTGTACTAAGCATATATGAAAAGAGAATTAATTCCTTAGAGTGGCATGTAAGAGAAAAGAGAGGCACGTATGAAAAGAGAAGCAGCGTGGCTCAGTGGAAAGGGCCCGGGCTTGGGAGTCAGAGGTCTTGGGTTTGAATCCCGGCTCTGCCCCTTGTCGGCTGTGTGACTGTGGGCGAGTCGCTTCACTTCTCTGGGCCTCAGTGACGTCATCTGTAAAATGGGGTTTAAGACTGTGAGCCTCATGTGGGCAACCCGATTACCCTGTATCTCCCCCAGCGCTTAGAACGGTGCTCTGCCCGTATTAAGCACTCAACGAATACCAACGTTATCATTATGAAGACCACAGCGTTTAGTCTATGCTGACTAATTCACGTTAAGCACTGACATATCCCTGAAAATAATCTTAGTGTAGTTCAAAAGTCTTTGGGGAAATGCTCTTGTCTACTCAAAACACTGGTCGATGCGGATGGGGCATGAAAAACCGATCAGTGGTATTTACTGAGCACTTTATGCAGAGCACTCTATTAAGTACTTGGGAGAGTTAGAGTTAGTAGGCAGAGCTCCTGCCCTCAAGGAGTTTATTATCTAACAGGGGAGACAAACATTTAAAAGGAGTAAAGCAACAGGGTATAAAAATATGCGTATACGTGCCACCGGGGAAGGGGTGAATCCCGTGTTCTGCAGAGATGCAGACGTGCTGACGTAGCTCTGGAGTGGGGTTGAGCGATAAAAGACTGATTGGGAAATTGATCGGTAATATTCGTTTAAGCTGACGTTCCGTAAACACTGAGGAATAAAGAAAGTAACCCTGCCATCCATTTCCTGCTCTCCCGAATCTGTAAAATAGAGAGGATTGGAATAAACAAAGCTTGATCCCCTATTCACTACATAATAAACCCTTTTTAGTCTGTGGTTTCCAGACCATTTGACCTAGTATAGTATACCTGAAATTCATAAACCAAGGAAAACGTCTTTTCACATATGGAAAGGCTCTTTCAAACAAAACCACACGCTTAGTTCTAATAGAAATCATTCAACTCGCCGTGCAATCAGAGCATTTTCATACAAAGACTCTATTTTTCCAGCAGAAACCATGTGCCCTCAAATACTTCCCAAGAACAGTGCTTCGTATGTCACAAGAGACTTGGATCAAACTGGTTTTACTTCTTTGAAATTTGGTACAGCATTGCAAGTGGAATATCACTCCTTGGTAAATAAACTATTTTATAACCTTAAAAACCTTTAGATGGTCTTTGGAGAGGAATATATTAACGTTGGATTAAATAAATCATTCATTCCCAGCAATGGTGCATTAGAAAGTATAAACGTGTTGCGTTTCCAAAAAAAAGGTCATTTTAAATATCAGAATACTATGCATAAAGAATTCAGCCAGTCTATCCTTTAACTAAATTGTTGTATACGATTGTGTATTGTACCTACTACATTGTAAACTGTGCCTCAGTTTCCTTTAACTAAACTGTTACATATAAGTGTGTATTGTACCTACTACGATGTAAACTGTGCCTCAGTTTCCTTCTCTGTTGAATGGGGGCCAAAATCACGTTCTCTAGCCTCCTAAAATTGTTGGTATCGGTTAGGAACTGTGTCCAGTCTAATTGCATTGTGTCTACCTCGGTGCTTAGTATATAACTTGGCGCATAGTAAGCACTTAACAGATGCCGGTATTATTATTATTTTTTATGCTACGTGTCAACTTTTAGGATTGTAAGCCCCACGAGGGACAGGGACTGTGTCCAGCCCATTTGCTTTGGATCCACCCCAGTGCTTAGTACAGTGCCTGGCTCATTGTAAGCCTTTTAAAAATACCATAATAATTATTATTAATAAACATTTGCTAGGTGCCCGGCGCTGTTTTTTGTGCCGGGGTAGATACAAGATAATCAGATTGGACGCAGTCCCTGTCCCACAAGAGAATCGCTGTCTTAATCCCTATTTTACGGCTGAGGTAACCGAGGCATAGGGAAGTGAAGTGACTGGCCCAAGGTCACCCAGCAGATGCGTGGTGGAGGTGGAATTAGAACCCAGGGCCACTGTCCACTAGGCCACGCTGCTGCTCTGAATCATGAAGGCCTCGTGTGTCCCTCTGGATGATGCTGATGATTATATTCATCCTTCTGACGTTGGGAAGCCACCCGGAGGACTGCTTGGGCCTGGTAGTCGAGAGACCTGGTTTCTAATCCTAGCCTCACCACTTGCCTGCTGTGTGACTTTGGGCAACACACATACCTTCTCTGTGCCTCAGGCTCCTCAGCTGTAAAATGGGAATTCGATACCTGCTCTCCTTCCCCCTTCAACTGTAAGCCCCGTGTGGGGCAGGGACTGCATCTGGTTTGAGTGCACTGACTCTATCCCAGGATTTAGTATAACGTTGGGTATATGGAGAAACAGCGTGGCTCGGTGGAAAGAGTCTGGGCTTGGGAGTCAGAGGTCATGAGTTCGAATCCCGGCTCTGCCACTTCTCAGCTGTGTGACTGTGGGCAAGTCACTTAACTTCTCTGTGCCTTAGTTACCTCATCTGTAAAATGGGGATTAACCGTGAGCCCCACGTGGGCCAACCTGATGACCCTGTATCTACCCCAGTGCTTAGAACAGTGCTCTGCTCATAGTAAGCGCTTAACAAATACCAACATTATTATAATTATTATCATTATATAGTAAACCCTTAAGAAATGACACATTTATTACTGCTATTATTCCCTTCCTTGGTGAGACCGTCAAATATTATTTCCTTAGATTCATCCCCGGCCAGAAAGTTGTTGGGTGGGGTTGGTCAGAGTCCTCTCTGTGAGCTAATGCAATAGAGGGAGAAGAGAATGAAACTCTCGGTTTGACATGATATTGCTCTGGAAAGCCTAATGGACAGAGCACGGGCCTGGGAGTCAGAGGACCTGGGTTCTAATCCTGCCTCTGCCACTTTCCTGCTGTGTGACCTTGAGCAAGCCACTTAACTTCTCTGAGCATCGCTTTCCTCATCTACGGAATGGGGGTTCAGTACGTGTTTTAGAGTCCCATGCGGGGCCTGATTAACTTGTATTTACCTCAGTGTTTAGTACAGTGCTTGGTATATATAGTAATTCCTTAACATATATCACAATGACAGTGCTCTGCACATAGTAAGCGCTCAATAAATACTATTGAATGAATGAATTATTATTATTATTATTATTGGTTAGGAGGTTTGTTCAACTAGGAGTCGTTATTGAAACTTTATACAATGATTTGCACATAATAAGGGCTCAGTAAATACCACCGACTGACTGTTTGAGGGGGAGGCTACATGATGGAGTGAAGGTACTTCAGGAGTCAAGTTTGCATATGTCCATACTCGTAATTTATATGTTTATATTTATTCAGTCATATTTATTTAGCACTCACTGTGTGTAGAGCACTGTAATGATGATGATAATCATAATAGTTAAGTGTTTACTATGTGCAAGGCACTAATAATAATAATTACCCTATTTCCTATGTGCCAAGCACTGATCTAAGCGCTGGGGTAGATACAAGATGATCGGGTTGTCCCACGTGGGGCTCACAGTCTTAATCCCCATTTTCCGGATGAGGTCAATGGGGCTCGGAGAAGGCAAGTGACTTGCCCCAGGTCACACAGCAGACAAGAGGCCGAGCAGGGATTACAGCCCACATCCTCTGACTCCCAGGCCCGGACTCTATCCACTAAGCCACGCTGCTTCTCTCTTTCTCTTCAAATTGAGAGGATGGTGTCACGGTGTCGACTATATTATCTATTTATTCATTCGAGTCTTGTTTCTCTTAAGTGTGGTGGATCCTCAGCCGGTCTACCAGCCGGTGCCTTTAAATGTAAACTCCTCGAGGGCAAATCAAGTCTTTCGTCCTTTGACTATTTCCAAGTAAATATTGACGGATTTCCTTCGTTTGGGAATTTGAGGCTTTAGAGCATAGCTTTTTGAGGACAGGGAACGAGGCTGTTAACTCTGGTGTATTGAACTCTCCCACAGTCTTAGTATAGTGCTCTGCACATAGCAGCGTGCCTTAGTGGAGTCAGAGGTCGTGGGTTCTAACCTCCCCTCGGCCACTCCTCAGCGGTGTGACTGTGGGCGAGTCACTTGACTTCTCTGGGCCTCAGTTACCTCATCTGTAAAATGGTGGTTAAATCTGTGAGCCTCAAGTGGGACAACCTGATTACCTCGTGTCTACTCCAGTGGTTGGAACAGTGCTCTGCACGTAGTAAGCGCTTAACAAATACCGTCATTATCATTATTATAGCAAGCGCCCAATCCATAACCTTGATGGGTTGATTGTTCTACTTGAGCTTGCTAATACTGATGGAACGTGTGATGTGGAGTCAGTCAACCTCTACACTGTTGACACGTCGATCTTAATTCCCAGCGTTGCGCTGCGCCCGGCACACAGCAGCGGACGCACAATTCGGCCTGACCTGCCTCTATCCTGCCTCGGGAGAGTTCAGAGATCGGGCAGGATGTTAACAGAGATCAAATCACCAATCCTGTTTAATGAGCGCTTACCGTGTGCCGAGCACCGTCCTGAGCGCTTGGGAGAGTACGACAGAACAGACACATAATAATAATTTGGTATCAGTTAGGCGCTTACTACGTGCAGAGCACTGTTCTAAGCGCTGGGGTAGATACAGGGTCATCAGGTTGTCTCACGTGAGGCTCACAGTTAATCCCCATTTGACAGATGAGGTCACTGAGGCACAGAGAAGTTAAGCGACTTGCCCACAGTCACACAGCTGACGAGTGGCAGAGCTGGGATTCAAACCCATGACCCCTGACTCCCAAGCCCGGGCTCTTTCCACTGAGCCACGCTGCTGAGCTTACAGTCTAGAGGGGGAGAGAGAAGATGATACAAATTAAGAAATTATGGAGCTGTATATAAGTACTGTGGGGCCGAGCTGGGGAAGGAGCTGGGGGGAGACGGGGGTGAATAAAGAGAGCAAGTTAGGGGTGCGATAGATACCACGTCTTCAAACAATGCATCTAAATGCTTCCTGGATTACGCGAGGCACGTATGAGGTCACACTAAACCCGAAACTCTAAATGCGTGACGTCATCTTGCCGCAAAGAAGCCCTCCAAGGTTGATTTCAATCAAGCCATCAATCAAAGGTATTTATTGAGCATTTACTGTGGGCAGAGCGCTGTACTAACTGCTTGGGTGAGTACCTCTTGATTCTATTTCCATCCCCTTGATTCTATTCATTGCTATTGTTTTTGTCTGCCTGCCTCCCCCGATTAGACTGTAAGCCCATCAAAGGGCAGGGACCGTCTCTGTTACCGATTTGTCCATTCCAAGCGCTTAGTACAGTGCTCTGCACCTAGTAAGTGCTCAATAAATACTATTGAATGAATGAATACAGTACAATTTTCATTGCCTAGAAGGAGCTTGCAGTCTAGTAGGGGACGAGACTGCAAAATAAATTACCGATCGGTTAAACGGGAGCTTGTAGGGATGCTTACGAAAGATCCGTGGGGTGGAGTTAGAGCGAATATCGAGGATAAAAGGCTCCAGA
This sequence comes from Ornithorhynchus anatinus, assembly GCF_004115215.2. NCBI lineage: Eukaryota > Metazoa > Chordata > Mammalia > Monotremata > Ornithorhynchidae > Ornithorhynchus > Ornithorhynchus anatinus. Next base: position 5,516,871 of record NC_041749.1, read on the forward strand.
TCAGATTCAATAGTATTTATTGAGCGCTTACTATGTGCAGAGCACTGTACTAAGCGCTTGGAATGAACAAGTCGGCAACAGATAGAGACGGTCCCTGCCGTTTGACGGGCTCACGGTCTGATCGGGGGAGACGGACGTGCATAGGCCATGCACAAGGGAGGGGATATCGTGGAAATGAGAGCTTAGTCAGAAATAGTATTGGGCAGTTAGTACAGCTCAAGGTTTGAACGATTTTAATATTATTATTATCATTTTTATTATACTTTTAAGTGCTTACTATATGTCAAGCACAGTTCTGAGCACTGGAATAGATACAAGTACATAAAATCTGACACAGTCCCTTTACCACATGAGCTTCCCGGTTAAGTACGGGAAGTGAAGGACATTGATAGAACTGAGTTTATTCCTTAATCTTTTCCCTGTCGGCTTCGCCATTGTGTTCCCACTCTAAAATTCCCCGAAAATGTCCTCGCGTTCGGAGACCGCAATTGTATCGAAGAGAATCTGGGCTAATTTTATTTACGACCAAAGATTTCACAGCCCTGTAAAATCCATTCTTTTCATAAACATCGCAATCAACGGAATCCTGGGTTTTGTCAAACACTGCTTTAAAA